>NC_087062.1:74532407-74854174 GCF_963678635.1 Symsagittifera roscoffensis | reverse complement strand
GGGTTTTACTGAAAAGATTTAGGTGTCGATCATCTTTAAAAGCCTTCTAAAGCAACATCGATTACATATAGTCATTGCAACTGTTGAAAAAGCTAAAAAGCGGAAACTAGTGTCTAAGGAAAAGGATGGGTGGAATTTAGAATGACCGTCAAGAAAATTTCAATATGTGATAATGAAAAATTCTATGTTCAGAGAAGTTAGTTACACTCACAAAACGTATTAGATGAAGAACTGAATATTTCAAAAAAAAGTTGGACCGTTTTCAATCTGAATGGGTTAGAACTTGACCGCTTACCCTCTTTATAATTACCCTCTTAATTCCGCGCGTTATTTTCCCCCAAATATTAACCTCTAAATAATTGAAAAATCCAGAGAAAACAATTGTTGACAAAATTGAAAACAAAGCTCTAGGACAATTTTTGCACCAGGAATGAACCGACGACTTGATTACTAAGGACGATGTTTAAAAACTGTTGAATTGAAAAATGAGTTCAGGTGCCATCTAAAAACAAAAAATTTTATCCCATAGTATACATAGAGTTGAGAAGCAGACGTGAAGAAAATACTTATGGGTGTATAGACTTGAAGTTACATTGAAAAACGTTAAAAAAACAAAGTTGGGAAATAGAAAAAAAATTATCCAGGGCTTTCGAAATAGGACAGAAATCTACTGATCTTGCTCTCAGCAAAAGTGAGACAAGGTTAAATAGAAGTTCCAAGTTAGTGTAGGAGTTTGTGCATTAATTAGTTAGAACGAGTGGTACGATTTAGAGAAGAATTTGTCTCTTCAGAGAAATTGTTTTCTCATTTTTTCGTATAAATTTGTTACCCACTTTATCTTTTCCCAAAAAAAATTGGCTATCGCATTTTGTCACAAGATATCACTTGACCCGATATCAAATGATTAGACCGTAATACACGAATAGTTTTCCATGCATTTACATACAAGTTGCTTTACTACTCTTTTATGGCTCCCTAATTCAACTGTTGATCATAACTTGTTTTGCTGCTAACCTGTGATGAATTTATTGCATATTGATAATGTGTCACATGAGTTGATCGAGTGGTGCAATCTAAGAGGTGGCTGTGCAAATTTGTTTTTGTTCCGACCTTTGAAAGTGGGGAGGAACTCTGGTTTCGGGTGGAGTTAGTTTTTTCTTAAATGTTTCTCATCCCAGCAAAATAGGGTTTCACAAATAATCAATGGAATTGGTCATTACGAAGCCAAACTGTGCAGCATTCCGTGCATTGTAAGCTGATTCCGCAACAGGCCAAAGTCAGATTTTTGCGGAATCAGCAAACTTGCTACTTTATTTAATCTTCTTTGCTGTTTTGGTCTCCACGAAAAATTAGTAGAACACTGTAGCGCTCAAAATTGTTCCAAAAATGAGCGACTGTGTGGAGTCCTCTATCGTTTTTGCGGAATCCGGTACAGTTTGTTGAGTCCACAAACAAATAGCATGACAAGTGTATAGGTAAAATGAGCTGTTGCGTATACAGTTACGGAATATGCAACAACTCATTTTACTTATACGCTTGTCATGCTATTTGTTTGTGGACTACACAAATGGTACTGGATTCCGCAAATACGATTGCAGATTCCGCAAATTCGCCTATTACGTCTTCCGTAACTGTCAGCGGAAGCCGCAAAATGTAAGTAGAAGCCGCAAATTGTAAGTACATTCCGTTTACTTTATGTATATATGTAGTATAGCATATTAAAATTTATCTTGCATTTCCTAAGTGGTCACCGGAAAATTCAACTTCAGTTACAACAATGATCAAATACCAGTTGAAGTACGAAACGTTTGGTTTCAGTTCCGGTGAAACCAACTTCGATCTCAAATCCTGTCAACCCAATTTCTATCTCAATTCCTGTCAAACATGCCCAACCTCGATCTGAATACCCGACTTCGATCTCCAACCTTGTCAACCCAACTCGATTTCAATTCCTATCAAAAATACATTTCCTGTCAAACAATCTCAATTCCTGCGATCTCAATTGCTGCTAACTGAACAAACTGTGTACTAATTTATCAGTTCATTTCAACCAATTCAAAGAAAATGCATACCTTTTAATTTAGTCTTTTTCAAACATTTTCAAATATTGAAACCAGAGTAAAGTATGATAATGTAACATTTTCAGGTAATTTTTTTTTGTATTTCGAAATTAACATTCGATTCAGCTGTAGTTGTTCAAGTTTTGTTAATTTTTATCTGTAAGAACACTTACTGTAGCAGCAATAAATTATCTGAAGTAATTCTGAGCTGCCTTGTTGATTATTTTTCCTTATGAACAATTTTGACGGGTCGGCATATTTTGAGACCATAACCTTACATACTGCATACAGGTAAAAGAACACGGCAAATTAGAATACGGTTAAATTAGGAAGCTCAAGATCAACAAACAGTCATAACAACAAACAGTAAACAGTTCAAGTAGTTCATTCTCGATGACGCCCGATAACAGCTAACTCATAGTTGAATGTTAAAACAGACAAAGTACAAAATCTAAGAGTTTACCACTAGCCACAAACATATTTGAATACATTTCCTGTCAAACAATCTCAATTCCTGCGATCTCAATTGCTGCTAACTGAACAAACTGTGTACTAATTTATCAGTTCATTTCAACCAATGAAAAAAAATGCATACCCTTTAATTTAGTCTTTTTCAAACATTTTCAAATATTGAAACCAGAATAAAGTATGATAATGTAACATTTTCAGGTAATGTTTTTTTGTATTTCGAAATTAACATTTGATTCAGCTGTAGTTGTTCAAGTTTTGTTAATTTTTATCTGTAAGAACACTTACTGTAGCAGCAATAAAATATCTGAAGTAATTCTGAGCTGCCTTGTTGATTATTTTTCCTTATGAACAATTTTGACGGGTCGGCATATTTTGAGACCATAACCTTGCATGCTGGATACAGGTAAAAGAACACGGCAAATTAGAATACGGTTAAATTAGGAAGCTCAAGATCAACAAAAAGTCATAACAACAAACAGTAAACAGTTCAAGTAGTTCATTCTCGATGACGCCCGATAACAGCTACCTCATAGTTGAGTGTTAAAACAGACAAAGTGCAAAATCTAAGAGTTTACCACTAGCCAGAAACATTTTTGGAGGGTTATGTGCTTCCCTCCAAAAATCATATTAAGTTTTAATAATAAAAAATTATTTTATAAAACGTAATTATATGATCATAAATTCTACTCGTACAAGTTTTGGTAGAAAAATGATAAAAGGATCCTGGTGTGCTCTTAAGAACAACCAGGCAAAATAGTATCCCTCTATCATACCTCTACCCACAGTTGTACCAATCCGTCTAACTTCTCCAGTTTCAGAGATTTTTCTGAATTCATCTGTTTCGTTTTTTTACTAATTTGGCCTTCGTCTAAATTTGATAGCTAACTCACAGTCATCTAATACGGTAGCTAACTCATTAGTCATAAACGGTAGTGTTTCTACGCGTTTGAAAGGACGTCACTGAATCAATTTTTTTGAATATATCGTTCGTTCAGTATTGCTTAAGTTATGGTGTATTTAAGACAATTTAGCCGAGTGTTCAAGGCGTTGAACTGCTAATTTTAAACAATCTCAGTGCTTAGGTTTCTCAGTGCATCTCTAACTTCTTATTTTTTACCTAACACACTTCAGTTTTCGATTTCAACAATCTTATATTTCCACAATTATGCAACTTAAAATGAAAATTGTTGTTTAAAATTGTACTCAAGTCATCTAATACGGTAGCTAACTCATAGTTGAATGTTAAAACAGACAAAGTACAAAATCTAAGAGTTTACCACTAGCCACAAACATATTTGAATACATTTCCTGTCAAACAATCTCAATTCCTGCGATCTCAATTGCTGCTAACTGAACAAACTGTGTACTAATTTATCAGTTCATTTCAACCAATGAAAAAAAATGCATACCCTTTAATTTAGTCTTTTTCAAACATTTTCAAATATTGAAACCAGAATAAAGTATGATAATGTAACATTTTCAGGTAATGTTTTTTTGTATTTCGAAATTAACATTTGATTCAGCTGTAGTTGTTCAAGTTTTGTTAATTTTTATCTGTAAGAACACTTACTGTAGCAGCAATAAAATATCTGAAATAATTCTGAGCTGCCTTGTTGATTATTTTTCCTTATGAACAATTTTGACGGGTCGGCATATTTTGAGACCATAACCTTGCTTACTGGATACAGGTAAAAGAACACGGCAAATTAGAATACGGTTAAATTAGGAAGCTCAAGATCAACAAAAAGTCATAACAACAAACAGTAAACAGTTCAAGTAGTTCATTCTCGATGACGCCCGATAACAGCTACCTCATAGTTGAGTGTTAAAACAGACAAAGTACAAAATCTAAGAGTTTACCACTAGCCAGAAACATATTTGAACACACATAAATCAAGAAAAAAATTACTCTTTTGCCCAAACAAGTTTGCAGTTTGTTTTAGGTACCAAAAAACCAAGTGGCCCAATGAACTAGTCAAAATGGCAAAACCACTCAAGAGCCCGTTCACCACAAATCTCTATAAGATATACCAAAGTGAAGAAATTACCATTATATCACAAAATTGAAAAGTAGGTTTCGATTGGAACGACCATCATGTGAAGACACCGGCAAGCTCATGCATAAACTTTATGATGACTCCGTAGTGCTCACGTATTTGAGAACATAATTAAGAAAATCAATAACGAATTGAAATTTTCAAGAAGTGAGATGATTTTTTTTAAAAAAAAGCTCTCAATTTTTGACAACTTTTCAAGTTTTGACTAAACTTTCGCAGAACTATATCTTTTTCATTAGAATTTAATTGAACCTTGTAGAAATTTATACTTTCAGGACTCTAAACATTGAAAAAAATTGGGGACTCTGAAAAGACAAACACGTATCAAAAAACTGATACCATCAACCAGCAAATTTTAAATTCTGACCCATTTTTAAGCGGTTGATTTTTAATTTTAAGCAATTTCTTGGCATCCAAATTGATGTTTGAAATCAAATATTTTGAAAAAACTCTTAAAAACAGAGACCAAAATGACCTGATTTTCCCGACACTCCAGATGATGAATTTTTCAATTTATCAGAAAAACCGACCTCATCCTTTTTTTAAAAGCAAGAATTTCTCTATTGCAATCAATAACAATCGCAAAGTAGCGTTGTACTGATATTGTGCTGAAAAACTGTGCGGCGAGCCAACTTCTCAGCGAACAGAAAAAAAAACATGCTAAAAGTTAGGTTTTTAGCAAAAACAGAACATTACTTTGACACAAAAAACGTAAGGTTTTGATCATAGATCTCACGATTGTCCTGTTACAAACTTCTGGCAGCTTTTAAGCAAGATCTAGCAGATGCTTGCGACAGAACAAGCTTTTTAAATTAGACTATTACGGGGTTATGTGCTTCCCTCCAAAAATCATATTAAGTTTTAATAATAAAAAATTATTTTATAAAACGTAATTATATGATCATAAATTCTACTCGTACAAGTTTTGGTAGAAAAATGATAAAAGGATCCTGGTGTGCTCTTAAGAACAACCAGGCAAAATAGTATCCCTCTATCATACCTCTACCCACAGTTGTACCAATCCGTCTAACTTCTCCAGTTTCAGAGATTTTTCTGAATTCATCTGTTTCGTTTTTTTACTAATTTCGCCTTCGTCTAAATTTGATAGCTAACTCACAGTCATCTAATACGGTAGCTAACTCATTAGTCATAAACGGTAGTGTTTCTACGCGTTTGAAAGGACGTCACTGAATCAATTTTTTTGAATATATCGTTCGTTCAGTATTGCTTAAGTTATGGTGTATTTAAGACAATTTAGCCGAGTGTTCAAGGCGTTGAACTGCTAATTTTAAACAATCTCAGTGCTTAGGTTTCTCAGTGCATCTCTAACTTCTTATTTTTTACCTAACACACTTCAGTTTTCGATTTCAACAATCTTATATTTCCACAATTATGCAACTTAAAATGAAAATTGTTGTTTAAAATTGTACTCAAAAAATGTCGCTACTATGATAACGTGGTTCCTTTTAAAAAATAAACAATCTTTAGAATAAAAAATTTAAAGCTCTAAAACTTTTCAAAAAAAAGACCATTCTGTGATTTAAGTTGTTTATGGGAAAAAAAATCTAGTACCCGAATGCGACACCCATGTTCATCGCAAGGGTAAATATTGAACGGCGACGAGGTATCAGTTGTAACACAAACGCAAAGCAAAACATATTCGCTCAAGATTCACAAAAACATTTGTCATACAATTCCATATGAGAAAATAGTTTTATACGAATATTGTACACCGCCAAAATAAAAATTCGAAGATTGCGGAATTAAGTTTTTGTTCTTCTTTTGAGTCACTTAAACATTTCCCTGCTCGGAAAAATATTTTGCAGAAAAAAAGTTTGCATGAACAAAAAGATGATATTTGTCACTAATGTTCCAGATTCAATTTTTCCCACAATTAACCTACTATGACTAGGAATAGTTGCTATCCAAATAGTACATTTATTCAAAATGCGTGAAAACACCCAAAAATAGAATCCTTTTTGAACCCATCTTGAAGATTTTGCCAATTTTAACCATCTAGAACGAGTTTTTGGCCATAAAACAGATATAGTATCCGGTTGCACTTATACTGCTTACCGCAAGGGTAAGAACGTGATTGTTTTTATAGCCCAATTCCAAAAATTTATCAAAAATGCGATATCGCGATTATCGGAAAGCAACTAGCGAGAAAACCGAAAGTTAAAATAGTAGCAAACGTGACACAGAGGCAAAGCTGCACTTCGCAAACGCAAGGGAGGAATATGCAAAAAAAGCTCTAAACAGGCAAAACAAAGTGAAAACTTTTTCGTTCGGTTGAACCTTTAATCTCCGATTTGACAGGGTAGTTTTTGAGAAAAGTCAAATTTTTGGTGTTTAAAAAAATGTCAAAAAACGGGATTATTTGAGGCCACACCTTTTGTTCTACCAAATTTAGGTAATATCCGCTTGAGACGGGTAGATCCTCAAAAACTGTTTTTTTTTTAAATTAAAAATTTCATCTCAAATTTGAGCATCTCAAGTATGAGAAAAAGAAAAATTCAGAACAAATAGGCCAAAAATTCCCCAAATAGGCCAAAAATTCCCTGAACCGTTTGAAGGGCGTAGGACGCCAATTGAAATGAAACGAGACTAGCCAAATTTTTCCAACGGTACCATTCTTTTGAAAATCGCTAGTTGTTTTTGAGCAAAACAGAAACTTCTGCGAAAAGTGTAAAATCTTTTCCGAAGGTTAGCAAAAAACGAAAAACAGCAAATTCCAAATGTTTTCAAAATACCTGTTTTTTTCTTCAAACAGGACCTAATGCGAGCCAAACATGAGGCAGCAATATAAGCAACTAATTTCTTTATGCGTAAATTAGCTTAAGTATGGTACAATTGAACCAAAAACATCACCAAATGTGCAATTTTATTTGCGTTTTAGGTTAGAAAAACAAACTCTTTTTATAATACACGACGCCTGGCTTGCTAAAATAGTGAGATGTTCAATAGCGATCACAGTTATGTTTTTAACATCAAGCGGCTGTTTCCCAAAGTAGATAGGGTTTGATACAATCCCAAATATTGACTAGTATTTGGGAATGATGCAATCTAGAATACTGACCTAATTCGGCGATATGCTGGGCGTTGTATTTCCAGAACACACTTTATTCGGTGTGGTGGTTTATTGGTGTTGCGTTTCCAAAACCAGTATATGCGATTGATGCAATCCGAAATACTGACATAATTCGGCGAAATGCTGTCAACAATTTTGTGTTTCCAAACACTCTCAAACTAATGACTCCAAATAATGAATTCATTCGGTGTTGTGTTTTCTACCGATTTAGTCAACCAATGTTTTGAGATTTATTCGTGGATTCCGCTATCAATGGTTAAGTTCTCGTTTGTAAATTTCGCATTGCTATCGATAAGAATTCCAGCTCTAGGTTTTAGTTGTTCATATGCAAATTCAGTAATAAACCAAAATTCGGAATCCACTTACAGTTTGCGGAATCCGCTTATATTTGCAAGTTCCGCGTACAAATTTTGCGGATTCCACTTAGATTTTGTGAAATGCCTTTACCGTTGCGGTATCCAGAACAGCTAGCTATATTTGCTTGTTGCAAAATCCGCGACCTAACAAATGTGCCGACAAAAGTTACTTCTACAGGTGTTTGTACGCCAAATCCACGGAAGTAGAAGATTTGTCTATGGAATCCAGGAACATACAGACACAAAATTGTGCGCCTATCCAGTGCACAGTTTTGCCTCGTAATGGTCGAGTGATGCGTCATATTAAAGCTGTTGCAGCCGTGATTCGAACGAAATTGAACAATTTTCGAAAAACGTTCCCAGTTTCGAGTGAAACTTTTTGAGTTTCAGTCTAACTTCGAACAAGTAAAGCAATCCAGTACTAAAATTAGGACTTTTTAGTGCTTCATAGGCAAAAAATTAGCTTTTTTAGCGCTGCTGCCTGGGCAGAAAATGAGATGCTCGTATTTTAAAAAATAGTTTTGAAATTTTGTTTTAGTTTTTTTGTTTGTTTTTATTCATGCTTTGGAAAAAAGATATCGATCATGCCTAATTCACTGAATTTCAACAGGTTTGTATAGCTTTCTCATCAAAAACTACCATTTGAAATTGAAAAAAAAATAAATGTAGTTTTTTATGGGTATGGTCGGAACATTCGGTGCTATTTGTAACTTAGTCGCGCAGAATATATCTCTGTTTTGTGAAAAAAAGCGAAATGATTAAAAATATGTGACCAAAACAACTGGTGTTTATAATCATATACTTTGCTCGGCGATATGCACAAAAGTGCGTTAGAGTGCTAACAAAAGTGCGTTTGATGTTAATGGGGTTATCTGTGAGGTCGTAGGGGATAGTGAAATATTGTGTGAGCTTCAGCTTAGGTTTTGAGATTTTGGCTCAAGTGATTTTTCATTTTTAAAAGTGTGTGGTTTATGGTGAACTCTGTGACGAGAGAATTTTAAAAGATTGTGTTGTAAAGATAGTTAGCCAAAGTCGTATATTTATTATGTGTATGTTATCAAAATAATGCTGGTGTGGAGTAGTCAACTGTAGTCAGTATATAAATAATTTTTAAGTGTGGAGTAGTCAGCCCCAACCATTTCGCTTGATATGGTAGGTGAAAGGGATCCCCTATCGAGTCAAGGTGAAAGGGATCCCCCACCTTGCCCTATCGAGTCAAGGATTGGGTTTAACCTGCTCTTGTTGTCATGGGGTATCAAACTGAACAAAAACGTGTTTCAGGATGGTCAGTGGTCAGTGTTATGGGGGGTGGGAATGGAACATTTTTAAAAAAAAAAGGTAGAACCAGGTGATATGGGTGCAAAAACTGTAGAATTGATAGATATGCTGATTTGCAGTGACGAGGTGCAAAAGGATCCACAAGAAAGGGATTCAGTCTGTCTGCTCAATAAGAAATGAAACGTTTTTTTTTTGTAATAAACATGGTGAAAATATGTTGGTTCTACTTTTTGCTTATTTTAATCATATCGCGTGGCAATTGTGGTTCTGGTAGCGTAAAATATTTTAATAGGCGGCTCCTATTTTTAAATTGTGTATTTCAATTTTTAGTTGTACTTGTGAAAATAAAGAGTTTGAAACGATTTTTGGTCTTAAGATGTCTCCGATTACTTTCTGTTTGGGTCCATTTGGTTTGTTATGTTGGATTTATCACATTTATTCGGCTGCCATTAAATAAAGTCATGCCGTGCTTATCAAGTGTCATGCCGTGCATATATCGGCACGTTTCTATGCGCTGCATTTTCCATTTAAGTTACCAAAGTGGTGTCAAAGCCATTCACCAGCCGTGATTTTTGTCTAGGTTCTCACGATGCTAGCTTAGGTAATCTGTCTGTATTTCGGTTTACGCTACAGACCTAACGTTTTTGCTATTTTTCCATATCAATGCTGATCTTTTTTAAAAACCTTATATGAAAGGTTTTTTTTCTCAATATCATTAGTTCAAATCATATCGTAAATTGTTTGAACAATCAGCCGTGTCACTTTTTCTAAGTTTCATATTTAATTTACTAGTCGCGTTTATCAAGTTTTAACAATCTCAGAGTTTTAACAACAAATGGCATGGAAGAGAGCAGCGTATTGAAATAAACTGATAAATGCGCGGCATGACATCAAATCATCAAAAACCCAAAAGTTTGAAGCATAGTAAACTGAAAGTACTTACAAGGTCTCACTAAGTAGCTTGTTAACCTAGTTCAAATTGATTCCAAGTTTGGGCAAACTAAGAATTTATAAAACTAACTTATAGTTTAAAACGAGGATGTAGCACAAAGAATTCCGCCCACAACAACGCAAAAAGAATGGTATCTTTTTTTTTCCAATTTTTGTTGTTTTTTTATTCGTGGGATTGTATATGAAAGGCTAGAGCTAAGGTTTGTTCGAAAGTAGCAGGAGCTAAGGTAAATTCCACTACAGTTATTTTTTTTTTCAAAAACTGGAAAACACCAAATTGTCAGAAAAAACTAGCAGAAACGATATTATGTTGTCTTGTGATACTTTCATTTTGTCAACACAGCGCTTAAAGAATCTTCAAAAAACAGTTTTACTGACGCAAAATCAAGTTTTCATGGCTTACTCAAATCGTTTTTGCTCTATTACAAGCCTGCTTGCATGCTTCATTTGCTCGCAATCAGGCTAAAAGCAAAAATTCAAACCATTTTTTTTTCACAACTGAGAAAAACTAATTGAAAAATTTAAGGTTATTTGACTCAGGATTGAAATGAATCAATTTTTCTAATGAATTAGTGGTACAAGATTTTTTATGGCGAAAACTTTTAAAAAACTAAGACAAAGTAACTTACCACTTTCGGTCAGAAAAAAGTATGTGCTCAAAACTAGTTGCAAAATTTGCTGGTATAAAAACCAGCCGAAGTATCAACCATTTGATAATACGTAAGTGCTATATAATGGCTATGTAAAAATTATGCAACTGTTACGAAAGTTAGTCAAATTCATTCATTTGATGTATCTTTTTGGCTGGCTTATATACCCCGCGCATTTTTGGTTGGTTTATACTTCGGCTGCTTCATTTACTCTCACAAACCTTGATGTTCGTCAACAGAAATGAAGTCCAGAAACTTGAAAACTGTTTTTTTCTTTTTCAGCCAAAAACTTAAACCATGAATCGGTATTTGAACCACTTTTTTAAGTTTTCGTATTTCAGCACAGAATTTCACTACAGTTGAATACTTACTTTCCTCCTCGGCAATTGAAAAATATAATTGTATGAGAGTAATGATAAAAAATTAACAATTCTTCGGCTTCTGAGAGCTTACCGTCCGTGCCAATCATACCAAAATGACAACGTTTCATTGGCCTCTTGGATGCTAATCTGATTTTTCCATGAGTTAATAGTTGCTTTGTCATGTGTCAGTGTTAGCAAGCAGTTGTTGCTTTGGAATCTAAGCTTAATATTAAGAAAGCGCACAATTACAACCAGAAGCGTTTTAAAAAATGCCGAAGTACAACATCACCGAAATCTAAAAACTGTTCAACGGTGGCGAATGTGGCTCATTTTTGGCAGCACTGATTTTTTCGTCACTGTTGTACTTGGGCAATGTTGTAGTATCCCTAACAACCAAGTCGGAGTTTGTTAAAATTTCTGTAACTTGCAGAAAAACTGACTAAATGCATGCTGAAAAGTTTCAGAAGCTTAATTTAAAAAAATTTTGTTAATTTTCGACTGAAGAACAATTTTCGAAACAAAAGAAATTTAGTCGAAACAATTTAAAATGGCAGTAGAATAAGTTACAGCTTATCCATTTAAGGAATACTTTTGCTATCGGCAATTTTCATCGAGCAAGAATTAAGAGCCATTTAAACACTTGATCGTGTCAAGCAAAAATTAATATTTTTTGAATGATACTGAAGAGTCAGTGTTTTAATTACTTTTTTGTTTTCGGCTGTTTTATTTTATTCTCCAAAAAATTTGTGACGCAAAATTTATTTTTCCTTGATGAGCCACCACTAATGTATTTATTAAACTGAAAAACTCCATTTAATAATTGTCTGACAGGCCATTAATTATTTTTTACTATTAGCAGAGTTCCTATTAGAACAAAAAGCCGGAAAAAAAGCAAATCAGGCTAAGTTTTTTGCAAAATTCCTCTCTTAGCTTGAAAAGAACAAGATTTTTAAGTTTTAACCGGGCACAATGGTACAAAAAACGATGGACTGGGAATACAATCTCCCCGGGCAGTGAGCAAACTTCCGCTAACTTCCATTGTTGAATAAAGTTTTTTTCTTTACCTCTGAATGTATAGTTCTTTTTTTTCTATTAAAACAGCTGAAATAAAATCCAATAATTTTTGAACGCTTTTGGCGTCAGTAGCCCGGCGCTGGGTCGCATTATGTGCGTGTCACCACACTGCACCGGTATATTGTGTCTCGGTTCTGGCAAGTACGTAATACGTCTAGGCTCATTGCATTGCGGCATCTAGTTAAAACTCTGCCTCAAGTCTCTTAAGTGAGAAACCGTAAAATCATGTTTGCACACCTCTTTTGCACACCTCTTGCGATTCCATAAAAAACATGCACGAGATCAACTTAATAAACATACTTTTCTGAAAAACTTACAAATACCAAATGTCTCGGAAGTTTCATGAGGAAAAAATTTCAAAAATTCGAACAACAACCGCTTCTCAAACACACATTAAAACACAGAGGCAAAAAGGAACCAAATACAAAAACACAGAGACAGATACAACACAGAGACAAATACAAAAAAAAACATAAGTCGACAACCTTTGAGCGGACACAAGTTGATCCGAAAATAATTATTATATAAAAAAATCTTTTAAATCCCACCTAAAAGTACAATGAACATCACTTGCAGTGAAAGCTACTTACAGCACAAGAAAAATCGGTAATGCATCAACTAAGCCGACAATCTTTGAGCAGACACCAGTAGAGCCGAAAAAAAAGATTTCATGAAAAAAAAGTAAATCTTTCAGGTTCCCCCTGATGCTAGAATGAACAACACTTGCACTTGCAATGAGAGTTGCTCACAGTAAAAGCAAAGTCCGTGATGAGGCAACTTAGCTGACAAAATTTGAGCAGACAAACCAGTCTGACAATGCAATTTTGACCAAAATTCTTTCTCAACTGCATACAAAAAAAACAAGGTTCGGCACAAAAAATTAAGGAGACGTGATTTCCAAACCTAAAAAGAAAAAGCGACGGCCTTACCCCTAGATCAATTGGGCAGAAACTTGAAAGATTGTTAGAGTTCAATATTAAAGAAAAGATTTGTAAAAAGAACAGAGTAAAGACGAGAAAAAATAATGCCACAAAAAGTTTTGAGCTATAAAGTTTTAATTTTTTTTTAAAAAATACAAACGCATGAGTATATAACTAACTCTCGAAACTAAGCAACATAATTTGATTCAGTTGAGAAAACAAAAGCCCAATAAATTGTACCCGATATAACAAACTGAATTTAGAAAAAAGGCAAAATAAGCCGAGGAAAACTAGGACAAAAATCACGAGAACCTGTTTTTTTTTCAAGAAACGAACATCAACTAATTACCACCTAAATGATAGTAGTTTGCTTGATAGTTTCAAGAAACTGAGTATGTCATCAGTTTGCAAGTCAGCCGGCGTGAAACTTACCAGTCCTACTAAAATAGACCATTCTGTGAATTAAAATGTTTATGGGAAAAAATCTAGTACCCGATAGCGACACCCATGTTCATCGCAAGGGTAAATATTGAACAGCGAGGAGGTATCAGTTGCAACACAAACGCAAAGCAACACATTCGCTCAAGATTCACAAAAAAATTTGTCATACAATTCCATATAAGAATATAGTTTTATACGAATATTGTATACTGCCATAAAAATTCGAAGATTGCGGAAACAAGTTTTTGTTTTTCTTTTGAGTCGCTTAAACATTTCCCTGCTCGAAAAAACATTTTGCAAAAAAAAAAATTGCATGAACAAAAAGACGATATTTGTCACTTATGTTCCAGATTCAATTTTTCCCACAATTAACCTACTATGACTAGAAATAGTTGCTATCCAAATAGTACATTTATTCAAAATGCGTGAAAACACCCAAAAATAGAATATTTTTTGAAACTATCTTGAAGATTTTGCCAATTTTAACCATCTAGAATAAAGTTTTTGGCCGTAAAACAGATATAGTAACCGGTTGCACTAATACTTTCGTTTATCTTCTTTATAGAGTCTATGTGCTAACATCATATGGTTACTGGATTTTTCAGCAAAACCGTTTATAAGACAAACTTAAAAACTTTTTGAAAGTTTGATAACTTTTCGCATTTTTACGAAAAGCCTCCCGAAGTTTCACAAAAAAATAGCTTGAAAATGTTCAGAACAAGAAAAAACTTAGAAAAAAAACTACTACTCGCTCTTTCATTTTAATGACATTTCAGATTTGGCTGGGTAGTTTTCGAAAAAAAAAGATTCCAAAAACCAATCAAAAACTCAAAAAATTTATTTTCCTATATCCATAAACTTTTCTCTAATAAAGCATCGGAATACCTTCTGCTTTCGACAACACTTGATTTTTAGATTGAAGATTTTCGCACCAGGGTTTCATAGGTTGAACACTTTTATCAGATTTAGCAAGTAAGTTTAGAGAAAAGTGACAAAAATTCTTAAAAAACTGTAAGAATTTATAAAGGAAACTTTTCGAAGTCTATATCAACTTTTCTACAAAAAAAGGGTTAAACCGATTATGCAATAAAAATCTCAGCACCATGTTAGTCTTATTGAAATATCAGTTTCAGAATCAGCAGTATGACTGTGCAAAAAATTGGCAAATTTTCAAAAATTGGACACTTTCTAAGGCCATTTTTTTTTCAAAACTCAGGGCACAGTAAGATTTGCATACATGATTTGTTCTTTCAGTTGAACCCATTACCTCCAATTTGACAGAGTAGTTTTTGAGAAAAGTAAAACTTTTGATGATTAACAAAAATGTCAAAGAATGGGCCTGTTTGAGGCCATAATTTATGTTCTAACAAATTTGGGGAATATCCGCTTGAAACAGGTAGATCCTCATAAATTGTTTCAATTAAAACCTTCTTCTCAGATTTGAGATCTCATATCTGGAAAAAAAAGAAAACACAAGACCAATAGGCCAACCTGAAAGGTTACAAGCAAAAATTTTGCAATGGTACAATTTTTTTAAAAAAATTGCTATTAGTTTTTAAGAAAAACTGAAGTTTCTGTAAAAAAAGTAAAAGTTTTCCTAAGGTTAGCAAAAAAAGAAAAACAAATCACAAACATTTTCAAAATTAATGTTTTTTGTTCAAACATGACCTAATACCAGCGAAAAATGAAGCAGCAACATACGCCATCAATTCCTTTTCGCTTTAATAAGCTTTACATGATGAAATTGAACCAAAAATGTCACCAAATGAGCACTTTTTTGCGTTTTAGGTTAGGAAAAAAGTATTTGTAATACTACATTACGGCTGGCATGCGTAAACAGTGAGATGTCCAATTGCGATCACTTTTTTAGCAGCCTTTTCACAAAGTAAATTAGACGGCTTTGAAACATTCAGAATTTTTTAGCTGCTGAATGAAATCAAATCTTAGTTAAATAAATGAGCAAAAATTCATCAATTCGTTTCCCTTCTTTATAGATTCTATGACCTAACATCATATGGTTACTGGATTTTTCAGCAAAATTGTTTAAAAGACAAACTTAGAAACTTTTGATAAGTTTTCGCATTTTTACGAAAAGTCACCCGAAGTTTTATACAATAATTGTTTTAAAATGTTCAGAAAGTTTTGAGCAACATTACTCTTGCGAAACAAGCTGAAAAATTGTTTTAATTTTTTTTATGAAGGGTCTGTGCTATAGACTTAAAATGTTGAAAACTTCACGCAAGAGTTTAAAAAAATGTGTTACGCTTCGCAAAGACTAGCCAGAACACGACAAAAAGCAGCTCTGTAAAGTGCAATAAAAAAGTAGAAATAAGCCTCAAATTAGTTTAAAAAATCGGTTACGCCTCGGATTCGAACCTACAGCCTACTGCGACTTACAATCTATGAGTCTCACGCAAAAACCACTCAGCCACGGACGCTCAAACAAACAAACACTACCCGCAAATAAAGCAGTGAATTTCCAATGCTACAGTGAAGTTTCCATACAAGTGAAGACTTTCAATGAACACTTAGATTGCGAGTTACGTTAGAAAAAAAAGCTCGTACTATTACACTAACGATCGCACGCTGGCTAAAATTCAGGTGTGATAAGAAGAATGGAAAAATCAACCATTTCAGTTGTAAGTGACATGCAAAAAATTCTAGAAATGGGGTTTTTAAAATACATGCGGTTGCAACTCTGAAGCTAAAACCTAGTTTTAAACCTATTTCTTGACAAAAACAAATACTAAATCTAAATTGATGATTTAAATAGAACGGTAACTACTTTCCAAATAATAACCCTTAGATTTTGAGAACATTACAAGTCTCATAAAATTATTGAGACATTTCAACGGAACACACAAATTACGATTGATTAAAAGTGATATGCGAAAAACTGTAGATTGCGGTGTAATCACTCGGAATAGAAACAATAGTAAGAGCCTTAAAAGTATTACAATGGGTTCCGTTCAAACTATGAATTATATAAAAGCTAAGATTTATATATTGGAAATAGTAGTATGACTTTTCAGTTTCTTTGACCATTGCGCGCCCCCATATTGCTGCGTCCTCCATTGTTAGGGTTCACATACAAATTCTGACTCATCGGTGGTTTGTGACTAGATCCAGCGGATCCTCTGCCTCTACTGGGGACATCCATGCCTGGCTGACCTTGAGGCTGCAACCAGTCAGATGGGTGGGGGCTAATGGTACAGACTCCAACTATTCCCCACTTCAGGTTCGTCAGCATCATTCTGCAGGCCTTGGTCCACATTTCAGAGGATGTCTTGCCGGGACAGACGGAATAGCCGTTTTCCGATCCTTGTTTCTCGTAGATAATCTCTCCTCGCATCGGATAAGGCAGTCGGAACTCTTTCAACATAAGTAACATGGAGTTAATAAATTCAACATGAACTAGTAAACTTTCGAAAAACGGCAGTTCATTTTTTCAAATTTCACTTACTACAATGATTTTTGCGAATATGGGCTTTCATGCTTTTAAAACTTTTGAAAACTTCAACTAAATATTCAACCCAAAATTGGCTTTGTGAGATCTCTTTTAATTTAACGTTTTTGGACAACTTTGGATCGATCTACCCCTCGAATTGTGTACTATCGACAAAAATCTGAACGTAAAACATGGCTGAATGGGGATGTTTTGAGAGGTCAGGGGTCAAAGCCTATATTCAGTCTGTAATTATCTTATTACTAACCTGAATTCTTCTGTTCGAGTGTAGCCCTAAACTGGTCTAACACATTGAGGAATGCCTTCATACCACTGTCTATGCTACTGTCGTAGAAGAATTTGTTGCCCCCTTCACTGTACAGTGCAAATCTCTCCCTCACCACTGCCCCTCCCCCATTCGCGCCAGAGGGATGCACCGCCTCAATATAGGATCGAGCGCCACAAGGAACGAGCCTAAATTGAAGAAAAAAAAACAGGTAAATCAAAAAGCCTGGTTCGAGTAACTTCAAATGAACATTTTCAAAATTTCATGACAATTATCATATCACTGATATCTTACTTTTGATTCGTCTATTGAAGGCAAGGAGGATCTTAAGAATCGTGCGTGTTATTTATTACGCATGTTCAGGTATCACGAATTTCTTTTCAGAATTAACTTTAAAATGGTCACGAGCTTTGTTTACTTCGCGAATAAGGAACATTGTGTCCGCTTCTGAAACTTTAAGCAACAATCCGTAGCTAAGCATACGACCTTACTGCCGCCAAAACGTTCTACCACAGAGGCGAAGCTGCAGTTCGCAAAACAAGCGAGAAACCGTTAACAAGTAGCTCTTAAAAGTCAAAAACAAGTTGAAATAAGAAAAGAACGGACAGCCTCGAAAACCTTGCCGGAATCAAACCTCTAGCAGCAGATTAGGAGTCTCACGTTCTTGCCCCTGCGCCATGATTGTTTGGAAAATTACTAACTACAGCTACCATACATAGCCAACAGACAGTTAGAAAAGAGTCAGGAACGCAAGTAAACAGAAAAAAAATATCGACTTGTTTTTTTTTGAAACTTTCGAATTTCGAAGAAAAAAAGATAAATGGCCTTTGAGCTCATTGGATTTTTAGATTAATTTATGATTGAAACTTTTTTGATAAAAATTAACCCAATATGAGAAAACTGGATTAATAGGTAAAATTTTTTATTTCGCTGTAATACTTGATAACTAAACGTTTATCGTACTTTTACAATTAGGCTACTGGATTATAGAGTTTCTCCTCCTTTTAGCAGGAGAAATGAACTAGAAATAGAAATCAAATGTCAAACCGCGAAAGAAATTAATTTCAGCCTAACAAATTTTAAAACTTTTCCTAAAAAAAGCAAAAAAAATCATCAAGACACTACGTTCATCGACGCTTAATGAAGCAGCTTCAGCGCATAACCTTTCGATTGAACCTAGTAACTTTTGAGAACGGAGACTTAAGGATTTCCCGTCTGATTTTAAGCGCCAAACTTTAATTTCACAAGTAACTTGAAGTTAAATTGACACTACCACAAACGATTCAAGCGATGAAGAGGTCAAATAATAGGCAATTTTAAAGACAATACCTGATTGCTTACAACAATTGCGAAAATCCGTTTTTGCAGGGGATACCTCTACAACTTGTTCTTCGATTGAACCCTTATTCTCAGACTTGGCACCGTAGTAGAGGAAACCAAAAAGTTCCAAAAACAACACAGTTAATTATCAAAAAATCCACAAAATGGGTGAAAATTTCTCCCTGTTGAAATTTTAAAAGGTCTTCGGGTAAGTAAAGAAGACACTAGCAGAATATGTGGCACAAGGGGAGTAGCCGGTCTTTAAATCCCACTAACCTGAAAAAAAAGTTGACACTTAAGTAGCACCAATAATAGCGACTTGGGTTTGAACAAAAAGTGGCCTTGTAGTATCACACTACGCTCCGCTTGTCTAAAGAACAGAATAATAAACTTCGGTCAACACTTCGGTTCTAAAATGCGTTTCACCATGAAAATTTGTGCATACTTCCATAATCATACTTTGTTGAAGCACCGAATGAGAACGGAGACTAAAGGATTTCCCGTCTGATTTTAAGCGCCAAACATTAATTTCACAAGTAACTTGAAGTTAAATTGACACTACCACAAACGTTTCAAGCGGTGCTTTTAAGCTCCTTCATAGGGAATCGATCGTGCAATACATTTAATGTGTAATCAAAACTTGCGTGTATATGTTTGGCTGGAAGTTGAGTTTCGTAATGAGACAGTGAAGAAGCAAACATGACTGGCCCAGTGCCATATTGATCTCACTCCATTCCACCCTCCCACTGCTAGCCCCTCCCCCCGCCTAAATCAAAACCAGTCCGCACATTCAACGATGGTCCCGTAAAATTTAAAACTTTGAACCTGAACCACATTAGCTCTAAGTTAAGACCCTTTACACGACTCATCATGATCAGTTTATGAAAAAAAAAATTGAAATTCGAAAATTTGTGCAGCGCAGTTCCTGGAGAATTCTTAATAGTTTTATAGTGTCCGAAGCTTTAGGAGCCAGTTAGCATAGAATGACTGGATGGAGACTTCAGTTGAGTATTGGAGCTGCTTAAAATTGTCAGATATTCACACTGACAATAGAGTGTAGTTCCATTGCGTATTTCAAAGCTTTTAATACACCATCAACAGACCACTTTAAAAACTTTACTGGAATGGAGGAAACCATATATACAATTGCTTTTTTCCAGTGGATCTAATTAATAAACACCCCCCCCCCCATGGTACGTACAATCTACTGAAGAATATCTAGCACTGAGTCACAAAAGGTAAATAAATAAGACAATAAGACTATGATCAAGAAACTTTTCATTTTTCGTTGAAAAAAAAACAAGTCGCAATTCACCTGAGTGTCATTGTTCAGTTTGCCCAGTCTGAATCCATTTATCGTTCCAAACTTATGGTCGTGGTGCCATATGTTGAACACTAAATTAAACACGTTAGTTTTCTTCAAGTCATTGAAATGGTCTTCAGAGAATTTGAGCTGTTCGGTCACGCTTCTCAACGATGTTTCCAGTTCATAAATTTCCTGCTCCAGCTCATTGTTTTCGATGCTCAACCTAAATACAATCAATACTCATCACTTTGGAGGAGCGGCGGTGAAGTCGCTAAGGTCTCCAACTCTCAGTCGAAGTTCGGCGGTTGGAGGACCACAATGACTAGCGTAAGTAGCTCTTTTTTAGGTATACAACAGCGGTTCCCCGTTTAAGCGCTGCTCAGTTCAGATGTTAAACATTTCCCGTGGGGATAAATGCGCTTTACTTGTTCTAGCGGCTTTCAAAGTGGAGCAACTATTGCAAAAAAAAGAATGATAAAGTCAGATGAGTTCCACTCAAAGGCCAAGCTGCATTTCGCAAACACAAGCAAAGCATGGCATTCGATAGTGAAGTTTGTCTTCCTTTAACAAAGGAAAAGAACTGAACTTAAAAGACATCAAAAGTGAGCAGCAGTGGCAGCGTGATCACGACGCGCGGCCTTTAACTCAAAAGTCGTGGCGTTCGAAACACGCTTCGGTCTTTGTTGCAGGTGTCACAGTGTTATCCGCCTCCTAAAAGGAACCCGCTGCGGCAAAATGGATGACATTCCTCTCCTCCACGGAAAACCGCCCAAGGGTGAGCGGTGCGAGTTGGGCCGAGAGCTACTAAAAACATGGCCAAGAGGCAGTTGGAAAAGAGTCAATGAACGCAAGTTACCAGAAATACAACTAAAAGTAACCAGAAAAAAAAAAGAGTTGCTTTTTGAACAAATTTCACCTTTCGAAATTCAAAAAAACTGATAGACCTTGAAGATTTAATAGAACAAGTTATGATTGAAATTTTATGATAAAACTAACCCAATTTAAATAATGGATCAATAGATAAGATAACTAAATTTCATTTTCGAGAATAGAAGTCGATCACCTTTTTAAGACCTTTTCTTGTTCGATAATGGAGTTTGACCCTTTCACAAAAGAAATGAACTGCACTAGGGAAATTAAAAAAGAAACCCCACATCAAACCGAGAAACATCAAAGTTCAGCGTGAACAATATTTAGGACTTTTTCCTGAAAAAACATGACAAAGACCTATATAAGAGTCTACACTATACTCATTACTCTTAGAAATGTAACATAGCCAACTGACAGTTGGAAAAGAGTTTTGAAAGCAAAGAAACTGAAAAAAAAACAGTTGTTTCTTCAAAAATCTTTTGAATTTCGAAGTAAAAACAGATGACCTTCGAGCTTTTTGAGTTTGTTGATTAATTTATGATGGGCACTATTTAGTTAAAAATATATCAATTTCAGAAAACTGGATCAATTGGCAAAAATTTTGTTCGGCAGGGAAATCAGATAATTAATTTCCATTTTCGAAATTAGAAGTCGATCACGTTTTTTGTGACCTTTACACGTTTGCTGTTCGATAGTGGAATTTGACTTCCTTTTAACAAAGGTAAAGAACTGAACTTAAAGACGTGAAAAGTGAGCAGCAGTGGCCGCGTGATCAAGACGCGCGGCCTTTAACACAAAAGTCGTGGGGTTCGAAACACGTTTCGGTCACTGTTCCAGGGGTCACAGCGTCATCCGCATCCTAAAAGGAACCCGCTGCGGCAAAATGGATGACATTCCTATCCTCCACGGAAAACCACCCAATGGTGAACGGTGGGAGTTGGACCGGGAGCTACGTAAAACATGGCCAAAAGGCAGTTGGAAAAAAGTCAATGAATGCAAGTAACCAGAAATACGACTTAACGTAACCAAAAAAAAGACTTGCTTTTTGAAAAAATTTCACCTTTCGAATTTCAAAAAAAGATGACCCTAAATATTTAATAGAAAAATTTATGATTGACACTTTTATGATAAAACTAACCCAAATTAAAAAAAATGGATCAATAGATAATTTAATTTAATTTTTCGAGACTAAAAGTCGATCAAGTTTTTAAGACCTATTCTTGTTCGATAATGGAGTTTGACTCTCTCTCTCAACAAAAGAAATTAACTGCACTAGGGAACTTAAAAAAGAAACCCCACATCAAACCGAGAAACATCAAAGTTCAGCGTGAACAATATTTAGGACTTTTTCCTGAAAAACATCACAAAGACCTATAAAAGAGTCTACACTATATTCATTACTCTTAGTAATGTAACATAGCCAACTGACAGTTGGAAAAGAGTAATGAAAGCAAAGAAACTGAAAAAGAAACAGTTGTTTTTTCAAAAACCTTTTGAATTTCGAAGAAAAAACAGATGACCTTAGAGCTTTGTGAGTTTGTTGATTAATTTATGATGGTCACTATTTTGTTAAAAACATATCAATTTCAGATAACTGGATCAATAGGCAAAAAATTTATTCGGCCGGGAAATCAGATAAAGAATTTCCATTTTCGAAATTAGAAGTCGATCACGTTTTTTGTGACCTTTACACGTTTGCTGTTTGATAGTGGAGTTTGCCTTCCTTTTAACAATGGAAATGCACTGAACTTGAAAAGAAATCACAAGTCAAATCGCGAAATTGAGCATGAACAAATTTTAAGAAATTTTTTCCTGAAAAAAACAGCAAGACCTAAATAAGAGTACTCACCAGGTTTTTTTATCTTAAACAAACTTTTTCTATTGCAAAAAAAATCCACTTTTGAATCAATATTTCAAGCGCTATTTCTAACTTCATTTTTTCAAGTTGCGTATTTCAAAGTCTTTTTGTTTTGTATTGCATATTTTCGCATGCCCTGGGCAATGAAATATCAATTAAATAACTCAAAATTCAAAAATTTGTTAATTTCATAAAATTTTTTGTTTAAGAAATATGTTTGTTGCCGTTTTCAAATAATTTTACATGGAAAAACGTTAAAATTTTCGTGAACCTAAGCTTTGAGTACCAGGGTCTTTTTTGAAAATCTTTTCTTTCTTTGAAAGTCTTTTCCCGCACGTTATTTGAAATACAGAATGACATACATAGCGTCTAGTAAATTTTAAAAAAAACCAGGTGGCTTGCCTCGATTCAACTTAGAACAATTTCAAATTCGCTACTTACGCATCTAAAGAACGAAATACACCTCGCGTTAGTTATCCCAAATTGGGCGTTTTTAAACCAACATAAATTATCGAAAATGATCACAGGTCAAACTTGACCGACCAAGGCCACGTGAGTGAAATGAGCAGCCTTCAACACAAAGGTCGTGCGTTCGAATCCCATTTCGGTCATGGCTGGAGGGGTCTCAATGTGGGACCGGCTTCGTCAAAATGGATGACATGGATCTCCCTCAGGAAGGCAAGGCCCAAGAAGAAAGAAAGGACGTGGAGCCAAGGCAAAAAAAGGTGCAATACCTATTAACTATGAGCTGATGAAAAATATTTTAGATAACAAACGTCAGAAACGACTTCAGCCAAAATTTGACTAAAGAAAAAATCCACAGCGAGCACAAATGCTTTATTTATTCGAAAGTCGTCATTTAATCGAAAGTCGGCATATACAGCAGTACACCGATACTGAAACTGATTTATTCAAGTTAGGTTGGAAAAAAATGTGTTCGCATGTGTAAATCGTCTTAGTAGCAGTGAAAAATTAGTACGGGGCAGTACAACAGTGCCGAAAATGAAAACTTTGTTCAACAGTGCCGAAAATGAAAACTTTGTTCAACAGTGCCGAAAATGAAAACTTTGTTCAACAGTGCCGAAAATGAAAACTTTGTTCAACAGTGCCGAAAATGAAAACTTTGTTCAACAGTGCCGAAAATTTGAATAAATTTCAACATATTAAGTGCGGCAATCAAAAATTAAACAGCTATCGTTTACAATCTTAAGTAAAACTTTAAGATTTTGAGCGAGAAAATTTGCAATTCAGACGTTTTGGTGCCAAAATAATTGTTTAAATTTGCAGTTGCAGAAATGGGTCTAGGACAACGGGTGCCGGACATCAAGCCGACGGGACTTCAAGCCGAATTGTAAAATTAGGGACTTCAAGCCGAATAATTCAGTGCACTGTCATGAATAAAGCTTTTTATAGACTAAACGTGTCAAAATTTTAGAAAAGCAACATTTTACAGATGATAAAATAGCGTTTTGGGGTGCTTGTAAAGTTTTAATTTCGGCTTCAAGTCCCTTCGGCTTGAAGTCCCGTCGGCTTGTTGTCCTAGACCCTAGGACAACAAGCCGACGGGACTTCAAGCCGAAGAGACTTCAGGCCGAAAATTAAACTTTACAAGCGCCTCAAATCATTAATTTTTCATCTGTAAAACGTTTCTTTTCAAAATCTTAGGCTAGTTCAGTCCATAAAAAGCGTTATTTATGACAATGAATCACTTAGGATTGGCATTAGTTAATAATATCAGCCGTTTTTTGAAATGCATAAATTATAAACAAGAAAATTACCTTCAACCGTGTTTTATTTTTCAACTTTCCTTAACTTCATTTGGAGGTTTCAATTTCGTGAAAACGCTAATAATTACCGATTAAAGATCATGAAATTGAGAAATTCTTAAAAAAAGTTTTCAAATTAACCTTATTTCATTACTTAATGAGAAAATTTTTGGCTTGAAGTCCCTAATTTAACGATTCGGCTTGAAGTCCCGTCGGCTTGATGTCCGGCACCCAGTACAAATAGCCAGAAGTTTTAACAGAATGAATTCAAACTTAGGAATTTAGATTAACTTCCCATTAATGATATCTCTGAAAAGTAATCCGTCTCCAAGAAAACTGAAATGTTTTTCAATTGGGATTTCTTCTTTGAACAGTTTTGAATCAAACAGCGGTTCCGTTAACAGCAACAAAAAGTTACCCATTATTTATCTATTTGATACGAAAGCTCTTTTCTGTTAAACAGCCCATCTCAGATTTCAGTTATGTTGAGTTGAAACTTGATTGACCCCCCCCCCCCCCCCCCCCCATAAATCCGCTACTGCTGCATTACTTATTACTGAAATTTCGAATTTAACTTTGAGTAAGTATTGTCGAGCCTTTTCATTTCTGTTTTATTTGAGATTTCCAGATTTAGGCCGAATAACTTAGAAGATTCAAAATTTAACATCAAATTTGTTTTTATTAGCTTTCAAAAAATATTTAACATCTCAAAAATGCTACGTCCTAAGAGCTGAATATAATAGTTTCGGCTCTATATATAGTTAGTGCGAAATTTTTGGCATTATAATTGACTTTCAACGCTGTTATCAGACTGAAAAAAAAACGCTTTTGAGGTTGATTAGATTTTTGGCAATCTGTTGACGAAAGTTGAAATGCATTAAGCATTGGTTTCCGATGTCAAAACAAACAATTTTTAGTTTATTTCACTTTAGATTCTTTGCCCGAATCAATATCCATTACTTATAAACATATGATTGAAACGTACTCTGCCTCTTCGTGTAACATCTTTTTCTCCTCGGAGTCCAACTGTCGGCTGGTCTCCTCCAGCCCCCTCTTCTCGCTCTCCAACTCAGTCAACTCACCCAGCAACACTGCCTCCTCACTTCTAGAAAAACCAAGAAAAACATAGCCAACAAACAGTCAATGAATTTAAGTAAAACAGAAAAATATATACAACGTTGAAGCGCTCTACATTCAAGAATATTCGATAATCAATAATTTTTTAAATAAAACTAGGCTAGCCCAACAATAAAAAATTGGTACAAAAAGTAATTTGATCATTCCGCTGGTGAGAGCTATAAGTCATTCACGCTTTTCGCACTATAGTGCTGATTTAGACGGACAAAACGAACAATTTTTGAAACTTCACACACTTTTTCTCAAATTGGGAAGAGATTAGCAAAAAAAAAGAAGGGAACAAAAGTGGCTTTGAGTTTTACCGGAGCTATTATGAGGCAATTTCTTTTGAGAAATTCGGAACCAAAAAATTCCACCAAAAAAGATTCCTTTTGACTTTTTTAAGTTCATCAAGAATTCGCGAAAACTATCAACTTATTGATGAAGAAAAAATACTTAAAGAAGCCTACAAAGTTCCTGAAGTCTCCACAAATCTTGATGGCCAACAAATATCATTTTTACTAAATAAAACTTAACATCTTTGCTTAAATCCAAATTTAAAACGCTTTGTTAAAACAATTTGTTTCTGAATATCGCAAAATAAATTGCACAATAACAATTCTTGTAAAGTTTTATACAACTTCTGTTCTGTGTTCCAATGTTTTTCGTTTATCTCAGGATAACATAAATTAACACTGTATTTCCGCTTTCTTAATGGAAAAGCGTAATTTGCCTTCCTTTGAGCAAATGAATTCGAAGTGATTTTGAATTGAAACCAATGTGGCTGAATCTGATTGGCTAATAAGAGCCCAACAAATTCTTGCAATATGGTCAGGCATTTCAAATATTTCGAGCAAAGAAAAAAAATGTTGACGACACTTCTTTAAAAGTCAACTATTTCGAAACTTTCAGCAAGTAATTTAACGATTTCCCCACAGACATTTTTATTCTCGTCTACGTTCTACCCATACTGGACTATTGTACTGAACAAGGAATGCCGTCACTTGCTCATGCTGTTTCTACAACATTTTATAGCTAAGTCTTGAAATTGCGAAAAACTTAGCCATAGACATTTGGAAACGCTTGAACAAAAAGGAAACTATAAAATACTTATTCTTAATAATGGTTCTTTTTTCTATAGCGAAACTCAGAAAAAAAAACAACATCGTCATAACCTCTTTGAAATTCAAAAATATTTTGAATATTTTTCATAAAACTTACCTTTGGTTTCGTCAACGAAAAAAAAACTTTGTTCTCGGGTGTTTTAGTGGTGTCCTACAATTTAATGACATACAATTTAACACCGTAAATTTTAACACTTAGTCATTTCACTACTAAACAATTTAAATCGACAACAATATAACCCTTATTTCCAGTTTAACACATCACTATTAAAATTAATGCTGTATGAATTCCTTATCTTAACTCTTATCACAACAAAGTTAATCCTGCAATTAACGCACGCACCACAATGAAAAACTTGGTTTATCTTAGTTATACATGCTAAAAGGAGGCTTCCTAATTTACTTAAGACTCTTATCAACAAATTTGTAATTTATTTTCAATTAGACTTTTCGCTTAACCATTACGATTACTAAAAAAAGCTGCTTGTGCTAATTCATAACAATTTGCCGTAAAAATTCTGACAAAAATTAAATTCTGACAGTCACTTTATACTTTACTCAAGTGATAAGCAAACGCAAACAAACGGAAACGTAACTAAACGCAAGAACATGACTCGTGCCTTAGCAATTTAATCCCAGGACAATCGCCCTAATTTTCGGGATGCTAGGCTGGGACTACGGGCTGGCAAACCCTTTAGCTTTGCGTTTATGTGCCAAAAGTTCAAAAAAAGCTGACAAAGCGATCAGGTCATAAGTTTAAGTTCGAGAATGATTCTAAAAAATATTGATTTTTAGGCTTTTGGCATTGGTTAAACCTTTTTAAAATTTCTATACCGGCTGAAAATGTCTAGAAAATTAGGCCATATTTGTCAAAGGACGTCTAATTATTTGCGGGCTTTTGAAGTTCATTGAAATATTGCTTGTTTTTGGTTAATTTTGGAATGATTCATTGAAAATATTGGCAAGTCATTTCATTTTGGTTTGAAACGTTTCATTGAAATCATTTGCAAGGTCATTTCTGTTCAAAACTTACGCGAATTAAGTAGAGCGAATTTGTCTGGCTTTAAATGGCAAAAATTTCTCTCGTTTAATTCTTTGATGGTTACCGAAATCCCATTTGAAGTAAGTTTTCTTTTCATTTTGGATTAAACCGGTGTTAAGTCATAGAAATTGTTTTAAAATGTAGCGATGTTAAATTTCTAAGGCAACAAAAAGTAGGGAGTGAAATTGTAGGGTGTTAAGTTATTTAGAGTTAAAAAGGGGGGAACTGTTTTTGTTTTTTTACTTTCTTTGCAAAGGAAATTCTGTGCCACGAAAATCATCTAAGTGATTCTTATATCATATTGAAGCCACCTTAAGTCCTGATTCGAACAAAACTGAAAACAGAACGCATTCTTCCTTTACAGAACGCATTTGCTCCCAATTAGCCTAACTGATTAAAAACTCGAAAAAAAAAACGATTTGAAACCTTCAAATTTCCAATAACACAAAATATTAAGTTGAACTTACTAGGTCTCAAAAAATTTATAATGAACGAATTATTTCTTAAAGCTAGCCCAATTAAAATCCGATCAATAGTTGATTTTTCGCTGAAAAATCCAAAATTTGAAATCAACTTTCGAACCTTAAAGTCATTCGTGAATTTTTTTCGCGCAATTTCAACTTTCTTTACTCGAGAGCATAATTTAATTTTCTTTTAACAAATTAATTTGAATCGAAATTGAAAAGATCAAAAATCAAATTACTAAAATTCAATGAAAAATCAATGACTTTTATGAAAAAAAAAATGAAAAACGGAAAAAACATCAGGACTTGTAAAAAGCCTTCAGTAAGTTCATTGACACAGAATTTAATTTTCAACGTGTCTACTTCATGCCTTTTATTTCAACAATCCTAAAATTCAATTCCAACAAAAAAGTTTCAATTTCAACGAATACGTTTTAAAATCAACAAACTGAAATTTTTTTCAATGGGATAACAGTAACGACAGGGATCTAATTAACAATCGCCTTCCCTATGGTATCTAAAAAAGATATGTCACCCCTTCATTTAAAAGCAGTAAGCTAGCACTAGAGCGTTGTATTCAAACTTCAAATTTTGCTGCATTCTGATTGGTCGAAAAATCGACTAACTTAACCTACTTAACAATTACCCCCCTTTCTTGAAAGTGGGAGGTGTAATTGTTAAGTAGATCCGAAAGAAGTTTAATTGTCAATAAGTTCTAAAGCAAGATATCTTGGAATCTATCTCAGGGAATGAATGTTGAATAATTGTTGATGTATTCATCCAGGCATGTCGACTTTCAATTGCTTGTTGAAATTAAACGTTGAGATGCGTTTTTAGCCACCGGCCCTATTCAATACAGGACCAATAGTTGGGGACGGGGATGTTATCCATTTCGCCGTAGCCGGGCCCGCCTTGACGAGGCGGATGACACTGGGACCCCTCCATTAGTGAACAATGGAAATGTGATAGAAAGTGATTTAAAAGTACGTGATGAAGATTAAAATTCAGACACAAACCGAGTAAGATTAAAAGACAGAAAGTAGACTTGTTGAAATTAAAGTTCAGTTGGCTGACAAACTATCAGGAATGTTGAAATTAAATGCAAAAAGGTATTTAAAAACCTTGAAAACTCACTCTAACTGTGCGATTATCTGATCCAGGTCTGACTCGGGACAAACTTGACTCAATCTCTGCTCTTCTTCAACTTTCTGCTCCTACAGAAAATAACACGTATTTAAAATTGGAGAGAAACATACTCCTTGAAATTAAATAAAAAATTGAGCGCAATCCAATGACCCGTAATTGCTATATCTCAGGGTGATGTAACTAAAATAGAATATCCCAGCCCCAAGAAAACAACGCTGAACTTGCTAGGTCGTACAAAAACTTCAACTAAATCCCAGATCTCTCTTATTGTTGTTGTTCTTGAATAAATAAAAAATCTTTCACTGGTGGGTAAATGATAATAACTTCGAAAGATCTAAATCATTCTAATTTATTGCCAGTCTGGTGCTATCAGGCTTGAGAACTTAACACACATCGCTAAGCAATTTTGATCCAAATAAACAACTAGATCTCAACTTAGTCTATTTAGGGGGGAGGATGTTATTTTAATCCGATTTCTGCGCTGACTTCTTTCAAATTTAACTAATGAGTTGATTTTCTGTCACCCAAATTAATTTATGCTGTGAGTGATGACCGCAACTTAGTCTATTTAGGGGGGAGGATGTTATTTTAATCCGATTTCTGCGCTGACTTCTTTCAAATTTAACTAATGAGTTGATTTTCTGTCACCCAAATTAATTTATGCTGTGAGTGATGACCGCAGTCTTCTCAAAATTTGAACACATATTTTTCAAACTCATTTTTATCTTAATCATTGCGACAGTGCGATAATCATCGGAGTGTTCGCATACCAAGTTTCACATAACAACAAAAACATGCTGGTACACTGCGCTAAAATAAATAAGTAGACACTTGATTTCAACGAGTAAAGGAATGAAATTTTGTCTTGGCGTTTTTGTCTTTTTCTTTTGCAAACAAAAGATATAGGGTTGAAAATTTAACACATGCTAGGTGAAACTATTAAAAAGATTTAACTTGGTTAAAATCAGCGAAATCTTGCTGCGAAGGTGTAAAATAGTCAGTATATCCTAAGTTTCAGAAGTGTTCATGATATGAAAACATCCTCGCAAACAACATAAAAAAAGTGAATCTATGGGCTCAAATTGGTTCTATGGGACAATGCTAAATTGGCTTACTCTTTAGCCTGCGGAAAAGCGACATACTGACTGGGTGAAAAAGTGACTTGCTCCGGGGTCAAAAAATGATCGGAACTGATTTGACATAGACATGGGCGCTAATCAAGAATATTTGTCAGTTTTTAGAGTCCAAATAAGTGCTTATGAGAATTTTGTGCATGGATTGAAGCAGTCAGTTTTCTATAACACTTGCTGGAGGAGCTAGTTTATGTTGTCTATAAAAACTGACAAATTTTCGTGAATTAGCGCCCATGTCTGTGTCGTCAAATCAGTTACGACGCCTTTGACCCCGGACCAATTCACTTTTTCACTATGTCAGCCTGGCGTTTTTTCGAGGTATAAGCTGTATGTCAAGTTCGCGATAGAAAAAGTTGAAAATTGCCACAGATCGTTTGAAAACATATCTAGCAGGTATTTGCTTGTGTGAAAAAATCATGTGTTTGGCTACCGATCACGACAGGTGTACGTGTACATCAAGGATCTTTTTCAGACCCTCTTCTCTTATTGATTTACACACACAGTTTTTAGTTCATCATCATCATCATCATCATCATCATCATCATCATCATCATCATCACCATCATCATCACCATCACCATCATCATCATCACCATCATCATCACCATCACCATCACCATTACCATCATCATCATCATCATCATTCTTTATTTAGACACCTTATTGTTCTCAGAGGTGTTAGTTGAGACGTTTTCGAGTTTCTATTTTGGTGGTTTCGTCGGTTGTTTCTCATACTTTGTGGGTTCGCGTTGCTTCCAATCGTTTCTTTCTTACATTGCACTTGATCGTATAACCATCACAATAAAAGACTCGAGCCAGTTAAAAACATGAGAGATCTTTCACTCATCTGCAAGTCGACCCTCGAATGGGTACATTAGCAGAGGAGCTTAGGAGCCAAATAATGATCTTTGCTCAATGCGAGTACTTTTTTCCGGTTCGCGTGCAAACCATCCGGGGATAAGAAACTCATTCCAAACTTCAGGCAATTTCAAGCTCTCTTGCGAGTTTTTTGTACATTTTGTTCAACGCTTTTACGTCTTTTTTTCCAGACCGTCTATTTATTTTCACCACAACAACTTAGAAGTGTTCATTCTTATATAATGTTACCAGTTTCTTCATTTTCTCTTCTTTATCATACAAACTCCCATCAGAGCTATCCCGCTCAACTAGATCATTTGTTCCTCCCTTTATTGCAACTCTTTCAACATTTTTTGCTTTTCAGGTCAATCATAATATTCTGACTGGCTAAAAGGTTAAGACCAGCTCCGGGACAGGACATCACACTTGTATCTTTCAAATAACAGCCCTTCACAATTGAATCACTTACAACAGCTTGCAGAAAAGATGTTTTCAACTCAGGGGCCACTCATGCTCTGTATGGTGTGAAACTTTCTCTTCCTATACAATTTTTCGTTCGCAGATTCTCAATTATTGCATCTTTCCTTGAAAGCATGATATAGATATCTGAAATTAATTGTTTCCTTGTCAGTTTCTCAAACAACTTCAATCTTTAATTTCCGAAAAATCCTTCTTCTATGAGCAGATGAAATTGAACCTCGAATGGGTACGTCACTACAGCTCATAGCAGAAACACCTTAAAAGAATACGTTAAGCTTCCTCAAGTTAAGCCCCAACAGGGCAGAAAGCCACTGTTGTTTTAATTTAGACAAAACTGTTTGCTGAACAGCCAAGTTTTCAAATTTTTCAAAATTATTGGGTGTATTTTTCAGTCAAGTGGTAAACGATTCCAACAGCATGGTCCGTAGAACGCAAAAGATCGACGCGCAGTTTAGGATTTGAAGAACAGTGTTTCTCAGCGCATTTCAGGCTGTTTTCCAGCCTTACGGACGGGTTGGAAAATTAGCACCAGACGTGGATTGTATATTGCTTTATGAACGAACATTAGGATTTTTAGCACCAGACGTGGATTAAATATTGCTTTATGAACGAACAGTAGGATTTTGTAATCTATTTACAAGAGTGGTAGCCAGTGAAGATCTTGTAGAAATAGCCTGATTGACGAGGCTTTATGGCAGCCAAAAATAAAGCATTTTTCACCTTCTTAAGTCTGTAAATTTTGTCTTCTGGCAAATATACTGTATGTTGAATTCCAGTTATCAAGGCGACTGTTGATCAAAATGCGAGCAAGCTTAGAGCTGTCCTCAAAGCTCAGATACTTCCTAATGTTATAAAGCTTCTTCAAACAGCCAAACGATGCACTGCATACTAATGAAAATTGCTTCTTCAGGTAAAAAACATTTTGATCATCAATATTGAAAACACTTTCATCTGAATTTCCTTGAAAATTAAGAAGCATAAAATCAGTTTACCTCCATTCAGTCTCAATTTATGTCTTGCAAACCATTCAGTAATTCTGTTCATTTTTTCGTCAATCTCTGCACGATCATTATGGATGTTGCCCATTCTGAAGTAGATCACTGTATCATCCGCAAATACTTAAAAACTCATTGAGAGACTTTCTATAAGATTTCCAAGGGGATTAAGATACACACTAAATAATGTCGGCCCCAACAAAGAGCCCTGTGGTATACCAGTTTTAACTATGAGTTGTTCTGATCGAGCCCCGTTAACTTTACCACATTGTTTTCTTCCGCTAAGGCATGACTGCATCATTTTTGCTGCATCTCATACTATTCTAACGTGCTTTTTAAGTATCATCGTTAAAGTTTATAATCAATTATATCAAAGGCAGCCGATAAATCGAGAAAAAACAATATTATGGAAGTTCTCTTCTCAAACGACAGATTCAACTTGACGTTTTGATTATCGCTGTTTCCGAAGAATGTCCTTTCCTGTATGCAAACTGATTCGGATAAAAAAAGTCGTTCGACTCTAGATGCTCAATTAGCTTATTTAAAATAATCTTTTCGATTGGTTTTGAGAATTTAATATTCGTTGCAGGACGATAGGAATTCAGGTTGTTTCTATTTAATTATTTCAGATTCCTTCTTTCAGATAATTCCTTCTTTAAGATTATTTGGAAACACAATCCCATCCAAGCTTTTGTTAACAATTAAAAAGAATGGTGGTTTGATCAAGCTGTTCGATTATTCTTTAATTCTATCCGTAATTCTAATGTCATTTGGCGAGGTTGCCGAAGATATCTCATTTATCATCTAACAGAAAACATCATTGGAAGGCATTTCTAACTTGTCAAGAGTTAGGTCCGAGTGAGCATGATTTCGATAAAAATCTTGATCTGTATTCTCAAAAGATGATACAATTAGCCAAAATTTCTCTTGAAAAAATTCATTTAGTGCATCGGCGAGTTCTTTCGTATCAAGCTTCAAGTCTGGAAAGTCAATTGTTTTTCTTAGCAAATAATTCAGCGCTTTGAACTTAATTTTATTTTGATTCCGTCTACTAAGTTCATTTCTGAAATTATTGCTTTTTTCTTCTATTGAGTACCTTGTAATGAAAAAATTTGTTTTCTGAGCAAAATAAGATCTTGGTGGTTCTTGGACTTCTTATATTTTCTCATGAATTTTTGTTTCTTCCGTTTTTCAAACTGCATTTCATCATCGGCGAAAACATTCTCTCAATTGTTTCATCCTGATTCTTCCTGGTACAAAAATATCAATGTTATCTTTTAGCACTGTTTCAGATGTCTGCACTAATGAGTAAGAGCTTGCGCTGTAGATCAATCAATCCGATGCTCAAATCCAGAGTTAATTCGATTTCCAATTTGGGCGCTTCCATATTTGTGTCTTTCCATTTTCTGAAAGAATGTTTCTTAACCATGGCTTTATCCTTCACGAAGTCTAGTTCAAACTCAACTAATTTAAGATCAGAGTTAATTATTTCAGAAACCGATACCGAAGGATTTTCACCTGAATAGGGAGCAATTAAAAGATCAATTTCATTTCCTGATTGTGCCTTATGAGTTAGGACCGAAGTGTAACTCATAGAGTAATTTCGGATAGGGTACACCGTCTGCTCGTCACGCTATCTTATTTTCGGCCGGATAGATTCGTGCAACTTCTTAGTCTAATACCGATCCTAATCTTACTCTTATACTATCTAGTCTCAGGTTGTTTAACTAGTCTCTGCTAGGCTCAATAGATCTAGGGTATACTGGTTTATTGCGGCTGCTGAAGTGCTCGGGAGAGTCCAACTAATTTCTAAGTTAAATTCAAATCTCTCTGGTGCTGAAATTACAAGTAACTTCAGCACTTACAAATAAGTGGGTTGTTAGTTAGATGGATCATGATTGGTTAATATTAAATACTTTACATTGGTAAAACATTTAATTTATCCAATCATAAAATATAGTTTAGATCAGGTTCCACCCATCCGGGTTTTACAGAGTTTTTTAGAACAGTTCTTCTGTAATTCAAGGGTGGATGATGGACGTTGGTATTTGGCGAACATCATAATATTTTTTTTTTTTTTTTTTTTCTTTGCAACAAAATCAATTCTGATTTCAGAATGGTTGGCTATGTCAGGTTTTTCTGTTCTTCGTGGAGAACTTCTTTTGTGTCTGATCTTAGCTTGGGAATGGCGTGGAGATTGTGCGTGGAGGGGATGCCTGGTTACTCGGATCTGTACGTACACTTGGGTCATCGAGGTGGTCATTGGTCTGGTTCAATGAAGTCCTTTTCTGCGAGGTCAAGTCGTACTCTAAATCCTTTGAGTTGTGATTGTGAGCGGCATATCGATTGTAGTTGGTCATTCTCTCTCGAGTGTAGTGGGGTCGTCTTGTCTTTTGATGTTCGTCCTTGGTGTTGTATTCTGATCTATATATTGCATCATGTGATTTTACATTTTATAAAACTTTTATTAGTTTAATATTTTTTAATAATGATTTTAGTTAGTTGTTTTCACAAAAGCTTTTTGTTTTAGTTCGGTTATTTTGAAGAGTTACTCACCCTTGAGTAGCTCTTATTAAAAATAAAGGTGTGGTCACAAAGCGTGGATGTAGCGCGGTGGGTTAGGCCGGCTATAGAGCATGCTCAGGACGTCCTTTCCTGGTGGGTTAGGCCAGGGGTGGGAGTATGATTTCATGCGGTGTTTGTGAGGGGTCCTGTTATGTGACAACGTTTTATGTTGGGTTTGTTGTGGTTTTACTTATGTCTTGTTGGTTATGTACTTTTTCCAAAAAGCAATTTGTTTGTGGTATGGGTTTGTCTTTCGACTTTTTTGTGTTTTATTATTTCTTTCTAAGACTTTGTAATAGTCTTCAAAAGAATAAATTATCCAGTTTTAAACTGGGTTAATCCGGTTTGGGTACCGTTGGTTTCCTTTTCTAAGTCATGCTGTTATTCTATGATTTGTGGTATTTAGTAAGCTGCGTTGGTTAGTTTTGTTTAGTATATGATTCCTTTCCAACCGGGTTAAAGGAAAGTTTGAAACATGTTATTGTATGTTAGAGTTGTTGAGTGTGAAAACTTGAAACTGAAATTCATTATTTGAAACAATTCTTCGTGGGCGAGCTGTGCGAGTGTGGATAGAATTTCTGTGCGAATGAATGAAAATATCAAAAGGTTAGTACTGCAATTGCATTTTATTAATTTACTGCATAGAATTTGGAAATTTACTGCTAGTTATGGGGGAATTTTAAGATACAAATTTTCATTATAATTAGATTTACTACTTTTGGGGGGAAAATTTTATAAATTAATTTACTGCATTGGTATTATATTTATTTAATTGTTGGTGCAAAAGTTTAATAGGGTTTTAAACAGTTTTGAAGAAGTTTGCTATTTTTTATTTTTTCTTTTGTGAATGTTTCAGATGATCTAGGATGAAGGCTAAAAATCTAAAGAAAACATGATTAAAGAATGGTGAGTTTTTCAATATTTTAATTAGTTAATAATATTCATTGAATTCATACTTACCTGTTAGTCGTCGGGGAAAAAACCGTGGGGGAAGATGTCGTGAATTAGTTCTGAAGTTGTTAGTAGTTTAGCTAGAATGCGGATGATATTTTTAGTCTGAAGTAGTGGCCAAAGCAATTGAAGTGCCTTAATAGTGGTTAGTTCTTCAGTGCCTACTGCAAACTCATAAGGTGTGTTTTGGATTAAGTTATATAATTTGTGGTTAAATTTAGTGTTGTGGATGAATTCTAAAATTGGGATTTCTATAGGTTGTAGGAACTCGTGCGGGATAAGGAAGGGTCGGGATTCTTCGGCGTTGAAGGTCTTGGTGATGGGGCAGAAAATGTACATTTGGGTTATGGGGTCATAATTACGAAGAATACCATGGAGGTTAGTGTCTTTAATACAATATGTGAAATTTAGGAAATATGGTGAAGTGTATTTTGAATTGATGAATTGGAAACGATGGTGTGGTTGTCTAGAGGGTGTGTGGAGATCAAAGTGATTTTGGATGAAACGATAGTAACTGTATGTGTGGGTTTGTTTAGTGCGCAACATAATATCATGTGAGCAGTGCAAATCTCTTTCGTGTGGTGCAAGGAAATGAAAGGTTAGTGAAAAGATTTGGAAGCGTTCTTTAAAACTTTCGTATGCTTGTGTGTTTGTTAGTGCTTCTGAAATAATGTGATCAAACTTTCGGTCGAAGATGTTTAGTGTAAATACATATGGTGTCTTGATGAAAAATTTCTCGGTGATTTGTGGATTAGCGAAGCGATCGTCGTCTAAGAATTGATCTTGGTTAGCTCTAATGATGTTGTGATCGTAGTATTCTAGTGTATATTCATTAGCTCTAGGTGCAGTGTGTATTTTTAGTGATTTTTTATATCCAACGTAAGTAAACTGTCTAGCGGTTAGTGGTGTAGTTAGTCGATATAGCATGTCTTTGTTTCGTTCTATATCGATGGAAGTGTTGGATAAAGGTAAGCAAAGAGGGTTAGTGAAATGATAGTATGAGGTCCAAGAGAGAGTGGGCATTAAAACGTATTCATCTACAAAGTTGCGTGTTTCGTTAGCGTCGTGAGGGGTGTTTAAGGTGTATTGTGGGAATGAGGGTAAGGTGATGGCTAAAAATTCTTTAGTGTTAGTATGCTGGGGGTGGTTGATGTATTCACGGGCTGTTCCTGGTTTTGCTGGGAAAGGATGGTTGGGGAATTTTCTTTTAAAAGTGCGGTAAGCTCTATTAGTGTTGAGTGAAGATATAGTGGATGTGGATGATGGTGTTAATGATTCAGTATAATTTGAAGAGGGTGTAGGGGGATTGGATGAATCTGTAGTGGAGGAGATTTGGTTTATGGTCGGGGTGTTTAGGTGGTAGGGTTGTTGTTGGAGGGTAATAAAATTATCTAGTTCTGGGGAGATTCGGGGGGTGTCTGGAGAATGAGATGATTGGTCAGAATGGTATGAGGAGTAGGTTGGGGTAACTTGGGAAGCATAAGAGGGTGTGGGGGTGATTGGGTCAGGGTTATTTGACAATATGGGTTGAAAAGGAGGTTGAGAAAAATTAGAAGGGTTATGAAAATTATTGGATGGGGATGGTTCTGAGTCGGCAAATTCATCGGGGGTTTCAATATTCGGGTTATTTAGCTGTGAGATGGAGTATAAAACTGAAATATGTGAGTTAGTGTCGGAATTCATTCCTGATGTTACATTGCTAGATGGAAAATCGGGTGGCGGAAAAGCAAAAAGTGGTATGATTGGGATTGAAGAGGTAAGATTGGTTGGATGGGAATTTGATCGGTGGAGTGATCCAAGTTGGCGGCTCATCGTGGGCTAAAAAAATGATTATTTTGAGACTGAAAAGCGGTGGTATGGGGTTGTTCAATAATTTGTTCATAAGTGTTATCATCTTGTGACTGGTGTGTCATTATATGTTGGACGGGACTTTGCGATGTATTGAGTCGAAAATTTGGATTATGTGTGATTGCTAAATTTCGAAAATTTCGTGGGACTAGGGATAGTGGATGGTTATTTGGTAGGGGTGGTAGTTGTGGTGCCGTTGGCTGTGTGTCGACATTGTTATGTTCTTCGTCGTATGTATTTTGTCGTGTTGTTATTTTTGTGTTATATTCTTTTATTTGTGCGTCTAAAAGAATTTTGTTTATAGATGTAGAAAAGATTCCAAAAAATCCTGCAAAGAGTATGCGTGCTACGCTTGCTTGTCTGTTTACTTGTGTGTGTATAGCACATGTATTGTAGATTCCTTTTAAAAGTGAGAAAAGAAATCCAATAAAGTTAAACATTGCGTATAAAATAGTCAATTTTTCTAAGATGTAGTAGGGCCATCCTAGAAAATCAAGGATTTCATTCTTGAGTGTAACAAAGCTAAAAATGTTGATTGGTGATATATCTTGGGGACGGTATTTTTCGCCGTTTAGATATATATAATCTTTAATGTCTTTAAAATATCCGCTATAGTCTTGTGTGTAGATATCGGCAAAACCTGCGGTTTCTGCAAGTTTGCGTAGATTTTGGTCAATTGATTGTCTTTGTATAGTGTCCATTTGTGTTAATAATTCTTGGAATTGTTGTGTTCTAATGTGATGTTGAATATCTGATTTTGAATAGATTCCTATTGATTGTAAGTCTATATTTGGGTTTCGAGCGATAGCGCGAATGCTTTCTGGTGAAAATTTTTTGAGTGATTGCATTAATGTGGGATATGGAGTGAGAAGATAATATTTATTTTCATCAGGGTTTAGTTGTACTACATTGTGGCTATTTTCTGATCCACATGGGACTGCGGTATCCCAGAAATAGGTTCTTCGTGAAAGTGTATCCACGAAATGTACTTTATTCTTATAAAAGATAGGGATTCTTTTATAACATCGTTTATCTTCAAAAACGTATAGTGGTGATACTTTTTTAGTACAAGTATAAAACCATAAGATGTTTCCTTCATAGTCTAAAAAATTTGATCTATTTCCAGATAATAAGTATCCTGCATAGGGTATTTTTAATACTGCTAGTGCAAGTGATTGTAATATTTGTGTTCGTTCTAATTCGCATAGTTGGTGTAGTGTTTCTAATTCGGAGAGTGACATTTCTTGAAAAATTCGGCTAATTGTATAATCTAGTTTCATATCTAAATGAATATCATAGTGGATATTACCGAAATATGTAGTATTCATTAGTGATAATTCTTGTAAGCGTGTGCTTCTGGTGTCATAAGGTTTTAGATGTCCACCAGGTTGTCCGTTGCTTTTTTCAAAATTAACTGGTATATAGGATGTTCCTTCGTTTAGAGGATGACCTGTGGCATATGGGTCGATTTTTACTTTTCCAGTGGTCATGTCGAATCCTTTTTCGTATTCAACTAATATTTCAGAGTATTGTGTTCTGTGAAGTGGATTCCTGTATTTACATGCAAGTTCTGTTTCTTGATATATTTGAAATCGTGTCAATTTATTTTCTATATTGTCTATGTTTCTAAAATCGGAACTTAGTTTGCGTGATGGATGGACTTGTTCATAAGGAATTGATTGTATGAAATATTTTTCGTGAAATTTTATCATACGAGCGTGTATTTTTGCTACTTGAAATGTTGTACATGTATCTTCGGGGAACCAAACAATTGTTGCTTGTGTTCTTGTTGTAGGGTCGCAATATCCTTGATCATTTTTACAAGGTAGTCGGATTCCTTGATAGATCATTGTATTATCAGATAAATCTCGTGTGAGTTGTATTTTTTCGAGTTGTATTTTCCAATCGAAAAACATTATTTCTTGGTATCCTTTATTTTTCGTGTCTGCTTTGCAGTTTGATGGGTTATTTATACCAATGTGTGGTATCCAATGTTTATCATGTAGGTCATAGGTTAATCGTCCGTGTGCGCCGTTATACGGGTATTTTTCGTCTAATTTTATATGTCCTTGGTGTCTTTCAAGTTGTGATTGGTGTACAGAGTCTGAAAAAACTTGAAAATTAACTAATTTTCTTTGGGAATTTTTATTTTGTGTGATGTTTAGTCTAAGTAATTCATTTTTACAATCGTCGGGATTGAGATGTAAAAGACGTTCTATATTACTTTGATAGAATGATTCATGGTCAAGTCGGTTTTTGTTGCCGTTGGAGACTTGTGAACAATGTACTTTCTTTTCGGAAAATGTCGCTGTGAATTTATAACCTGTAACTGTTGTTGCTCGGGCTTTTGAATATAGTGTTGCTATTATATCTGTGGTTTCTATAGCCTGTGGTTCTGTTTCACATTGTGATACTTGATTTATTGCATATTTGTGTAGTGTTTTTTGTTCATTTTCTTCACAATCGTAATGTGTTACTAATAAATCTTGTGGTCCTGTACGAGGGGAAGGGTTTATGTTTTGATTTGAGGTAACTAGAAAAGGGAGTTGAAGAAAAATTAATAATTTTAGAATATACATGTGTATGATAATCCTGAGTATGGGTTATAAAATGTAATGTAACCAATTGTGTTTTTGGTGTATCTGTCGTATTTATATATTACTTCAGTAGTTATAAACGGTGGTGGTAGTGATTGAGCTGTTATGTTAGGTGGATTTAATGGGTAGGGATGTTGTGTAATATTGTTTAATTTAACTGTGATTTCAAACTTTAATTGTAAACTGTTTTGTTGGAGTATTTGAATATTGTGATCACGGATATCGTTGTGAATATCTTGGCGATATTGTAATCTATTAAGTGCCCAGTTATGAAGGCGGTTACTTTCTTGATGCTGTCCAAATAATGGTGGAGGTGCTGTGAATGTATTCCAATCTAATCTTAAAGGAATATTTATTGATGATTGTTCTCGATATCTGGCGTCGAGATTATTTGGAAAGTTTAAGTTAAAGGGTAGTGGTGAAAATTGGCTTATTGATGGTGTTGATGGTAGTGATAATGTTTCTGGTAGTGATGAGGATGTTGTTGTATCCGTAGAAATATCTATGGGGTCATTGACTAAATTTGGTTCACCTTGTGTAAATGAATGTGTAGTCCAATATGGCAGTCGTGATGTTAGGTTTGGGGGGTTAAAAGGATTTTCACGTATTTGTTCAGATGTTGGTGTTGAACCTAAGTAATCTGATGGTAAGCTTGAGGTGCTACGTTGTGAAAAAAGTGTAGGAGTTTCTGGTGTGATACCAGTGGTGTTTTCTGGAGTGGTTTGTGATGGGGATTGAGGTATATCAAAATGAACTCGGGGAGTTTGAAAATTTCTATTTCGTCGAGGATGTATAATTTGTCTATTGATTTCTGTTGTGTTTTGGTTTTGACTAAGGTTTCGTATTCTACTTAGTTCTTGTGGTAGTGTTGGGTAAAGATTATATGTTGGTTCACTTAGAGATGCTTGTCGTTGAACTGGTTCTAGTGGTTCAGATAAACGAGCGTGCCGTTCTTCAAAAGTGTATGGATTGTCTTGAAAAGAAATTCGTGTAGATGTTTGAGGATTTTGAGTAGTTGAAGGTGGTGTTGGATTATCTTGGGATGATGTCGGTGAAGACTGATTTTGTGACTGTTGGGTAGCAATTTTTGATGGATTTTTGAATTGTTACTTTAGTGAGAAATTTTGTGTTTATTGTAATATTCTTCCAAAAAAAGAATTAGAAGGACTGTTGCTAGGGCAAATGTGAGGATTGCTTTCTTTATACATTTACAGATGGTCAAAATGAGGGATGATAAGAATGCTATGAAAATTACGAATAATAAAAAAATATCGGTTCTACTGAAAATTGTTCGTATCATTTAGACAAGTTGTTAAAATCGTACCTGTGGATATATTCAAGGGTTTTGGAAAGTTGGAGGAATAGTTCGAGTATTGTATAGAAAATTAAAAAAATGTTACAAAAAATGATTAAGATTATTAGAAAAGATTCAAGTATATCAAAAAGAAATATTATAAAAGCTTCAAGTATTGAAAAAAAATGTTTAAAATTTATAAGTATTTGAGCGACTGTTTGAGAGAAAAGCATTTAAGAAATGATCTCTTGGTCGAATATTTTTTGCTGTTTGAGGCGATTTTCTAGTGTGGTCGAATTATTTATTAGTTTTTTGACAAGTGGGTTGAGTTTGTAAAAAATTGTTGGGGGCAATTTTCATGGTGACTGGGAGGTCGTCTTTTTCTTTATTTTTGTTTGTCAAATGATCCGGGGTATGGTGAGATTTTTATACTTTAGGCTAATTAAAATCTTCATTTTGTTACTTTAGGCTAAGTTATCAAATTTGTTTTGGGGGTATTCGTGGTCTGAGTTGGGGAAATATTGTTGATCTTTGGGTTATTAGATAAGGGAGGGGTACGGTATTATGGTGATATTTATTTTAGCTGTCAAGTTGGAGTGGTTTGCTTATTTTTGACCTGGAGGTTGTAAAGTTATAGTTAGAGATGTGCCTGGAGTTCTAGATTATTCGTCTAATTGATCTTAGTTTGAGTTAGAGAAAGTGGCGGATTGGATGAATCCTATTGGTCTATTTTGAACTAGAATTATTGCGTACTTGTGAGCATGTTATTTTGAAAAATTGAAATGAAAAATGTTACGGAGGTTTCAAGATTGTGAAGTGTAAAATCTTAAAATTACTTTTTAAATTCTACTTTCTTTAATATTTTAGATTGGGGGATGAACATTTTGTAGTTTTTACGTGGTTGATTTCGGAGTCTTGTTGTTTTTCTATGTTCAGATTTGTCTATTTCTTCTTGGGGTATTATTTGTTCGGTCATTTTTCTATTTTTTCTTTGTTTTGGAGATTCTTTATGGTTTTGTGTATTGTTTTTGGTGGCGGTTGGTTTTGTGTTTTGATTTTCGGTGGGGTTATCATTTTGTTCTGTGTTTTTCAGATGTGGTTCATTTTGAATGATTTTTAATCCTGTGAAAGAATATAATTGAGTTAATTCGCGGAGTGCGTATTCTTTTGGGTAATAAGGTAATAGGTTGTTTCGATGTTGAACGATTTCTTTTTTGTTTGAGTCGGTAATTTTATATGTGACATCAGTGGGTTTTGCAATTATTTGGTAGGGTCCTTTTCGGAGGGGTTGTAATTTTTTAGAAATTCCTTTTTGAGTATTAAAATTAGGTATTAAAACAAATGTTCCAATTTTTAAATCGGAAGCTGGTGTAAAGCGTGAATTGATTTGTTCATTTATGTTTTGTCTTTGTAATAACTTTTTCGTTATTTTTTGGTAAATTTCATTGTGTTTCTTATCTCTATTTAAAATCCATTCGGTGTGTGTACCGGAGGCTAATTTAAGAATTTGTGGGTGATGAAAATGATCTTCATCGTGTGTATGTAAAGGTAGGTTATAACAAATTGAGTCTTTATTTGGTTGACAATAACCTTGTGCGTTTTTATGAGAATTTGCTGTAAACATTATTGGTTTGCGTGGCTTTTGGTTAAAAACCATTTCGTATGGTGACATTCCTAAAGTTGTTGTTATTTGTGAATTATATGCTAAGGGAAATAATTTTACATCTGCTGACCATTCGGTATATTTTGTATCATTTCCATTGATGATACATCTAAGATATTCTTGTAGTGAACGGTTCATACCTTCGACTAAGCCGTTTGTCCAAGGTGCATGAGATGTACGTGGTTTGTGTTTAATGTTATATAAATGACATAGTGTTATTATTTCATTATTTATGAATTCTGTACCATTGTCTGTAACTAAAATTTCTGGTAGTCCAAATTTTGCTATCCAGTGTTCATAAAGTGTTGTATATGCGTAATAAGCATTACAATGTGGTACTGGGTTAAGTGCTACATAGTGTGTGAATGCGTCAACAATTACCATAATGTAGGAGTTTCCTTCTGATGAGGGTGAAATTGGTCCTTTAGTATCAAATGAGATACGGTGATTAAAGTACAAACTTTGTCCTTTAAAATCTTGTTTTTGTGCTATTTGTTTTTGATTTGGGTAAGGTTTATTCAGTTGACATACTATACAATCATTGCATAGTACTTTTATCCAAATTGGTGCATTTGGGAAGTAAAAATTTTGTATAAAATTTGAATATGTTTTTTCTGATCCAGAGTGTCCTTTAATATTTTGTGTATGTGAAATATTAAAAGCTATAAGAATCATACTTAAAGGGAGACATGGAACTGTAGATTCATTTAATTTGTATTCTAGAAGGTCTGTGTTTTCGTTAATTGTTGTATTATTGAATTTTCGAAAATATCGGAGGAGTGTTTTATTTCCTAAAATGGTTGAATCTGCTTTGATAGGTTTAGTTTTATATTTGTGCCATGATTTCAGTTGTCGAATTACTGGGTCAAGGTTTTGATATTGTTTCAGTGTTGAAATTGTAATTGTTTCTGTTGGGGGGAGAAAAATGTTTTCGATTTCTAATGTAGATAAGGGTATTGTATCAAGTGGGTCGTGAAGGTCAAAAACTTGATTTATTGTGTATTTTGAATCATTTGTTTGTGGTCCTGATAAATTTATTTTATCAGTTAAATCTTCTTTTTCAATTAGTGGAAAATGGTCTTTCTTAGGCAGGTGTTGTTTTGTTCGTTTTTGTTGAGTGTTATTTTTTATCCATTGAGAATATGGGATTGGTTTGAAGGTTGATGTTCCAAGTAAATCAACTTCATAATGATTATTTTGACAATCTAAATAAAGTGGGAAATGTTGTAAATTATTTATTTGTGATTGTTCAATATCAGTTTTTACTGCATATTTGCATTCTAATCGGGGTGATGTTTCGTTTTCTGCAAGGTAGAATTTTATATTTTTGGGTATTTCAACTGTTGTTTTTCGTGTAAGTAATTCAGGTGGTGTATTTCGACTTAAGGTGTCTGGTAATGCAAGATTTTTTCCTGCAGTCCAAACTATATGTAAGTTTGGAAATTTCATTAGAATTAGTTGAAATCTGTAAACTCGGTGGTTTGGGTTAGATTTCTGTGTGAAGAGAAAGATGATTGGTTTATGGTCTGTGAATAGAACTGTTGGATGTTTTGATCCAAGTATCAGAAATTCATATTCTGTCAGTGTATATATTATGGCTGTACATTCTCTCATTAGAGTTGAGAGTCGTAGCTCTGCTTGAGTGAATAATCGAGAATTTGCTGATATCAAGTTCATTTTATTTGTACCATTATGTGATTGTAATAGTGCTGCGCCGATGCCAAAGTTCGAAGCATCGCACATTGCATAAAATGGTTGATTTGAGTCTGGAATTGTGTTTGAAATTTGTTCAGTTAAAAGTTTCTTTATTTCTTCAAATCGTGTTTGATGTTCTGTGTTCCATTCAAAATTATTTTGTTGTCTAAGGATGTTGTAAAATGGTCGTAGATATAATTGCATTTTATAAACATATTTACTTAAAAAGTTTAACATTCCAAGGAATTCTTGGATTTTCTTTTTATTTGTTGGTGGTTGAAGTTTTTGAATAGCGTCAATGCGTGACTTCAGTGGAGTGATTGTTTTTCTTTCGATGTTATGTCCTAAGAATTTAACTCTTGTCAAAAAGAAGTGTGATTTATCGGGGGCGGCCTTCAGATTTTCGTTCTGAAGTATTTGGTGATATTTTTCTAAAACATTGAACATTTCGTCTTTTGTTTGTGATTGCATAAAAACATCGTCTAGATAGGTGATTGCGTTTTTCTTGAGTATTAGTGGTCTAAAAATTTTGCTCATAAAAGCTGAAAATGCTGCTGGTCCTATGGATATTCCATAGAATAAACGGTTAAATTCATATTGTTGGTTTCCGATAACAAATTGTGTTAAACGTCGTGATTGTTCATCTAGTGGCATTTGATTGTATGCACTATTCATGTCGGCGGTTGTGAAGTATTTGCCGTTTATTTTTGTTAAAATAACTTGTATTGGTTCAATGGGCCAATTACATTTTGATTCATCTATAAGTGAATTGAGGTATCTAGCATCGAGAACGATTTTTAATGATTCTCCTTTAGCTAGAATGATAACGGGGTTGATAAATGTGTTGCCTTTTGGTTGTTCTTCTTTATTAACTGGTGATATGATGTTGTATTGTTCTAAAATATCGAGTAATCTGTTTACTTTATCATGTAAGTGAATTGGTACTTTACTTGCTCTCTGTTTTTTGAAAACTGCGTTTGGTTTTAATGGGAGATGTAGTGATGAACTGATTTTGCCAACATCGAATTTTGATGTTGCATAGACTGATGAATATTTAATTAGCTGTTTGGCTAACTTTTCGAATTCGTCTTGTGTTATTTGTGAATGTTGGAAATTAAACATTGTTAAAAATTTTTGTTGGTCCTCTGTGTAGTTACTTATATTGAATGTAGGTTTGAAATATGGAGTTTTTGTGAAATAATCCGTATTTCTGTTTTCGTTACTTATTATATTATTTATAGATAATTCTTCATTAAGAATTGTAGATTGGCAAATATCTAGTAATTGGAGTATATTATTTACGCGATAGGCTTTTTCGTGTATTGATGATATTGTAGCGTTGGTTTCACAATATCCTAAAAGTCCTAAAGGTAATGTTACTTGGTAAGGTGTGTTGTTATAAACATGTAAGGAAATAATATCTGAATTCGAATTTTTCAAATATTTTATTGAAGAGATTGTGATTTTGAAAAATTTATGAATAGGTTTGAATTCAAAATCTGACATATAAAATTTTTGTTTGTTTTGTTCTTTATCATATTGGTGAACTTGTTTGATTGAAAAATTATAGATGTTTCCTGATAGTGGTTTCAGGTGTTTTCTTTGTTGGTTATATATTGGATAGAATTTTGAAAAGAATGGTGGTTGTTTATTTAATCTTTGAAAAAATGTTAGGGATGTTTCTTTTGTTTTTGTATATTTATCTTTGATTAATATTTTACTATTTAGTATGTTAATTGTTGGTATATACTTCGAAATAAATGGTATTCCAATGATATTATATTTAATATCAGTGATATGGAATATTTGTTTAAATGGCTTGTTTAGAATTTTACTTTGCTCCATTGTTCTGGTAGGGAGGAGAAATAATTGGATTTTTCCGTAGTTTATCAATGTTGATCCTTGTGCTGTTGCTAGCTTACTGGAGGTTTCAAGAGGTGTTAGCTTTGGATGTAAAGTTTTTATTTCATTCCATGTGGGAATGTTTATTATGTTTGATTCTGCTCCTGAATCAATTAAAAAATCTATTTCAAGGTCTGGTGGTTGAAATTCTTTATTTCTTGGGCTTTCTAAGAGAAATGGTATTGTCCAAATTTTTTCTTTGGGTTGTTCTTTTTGTATATTTTGGTAGATGTGGTTTGTATTCAAGCATTTTGTTTTGACATTTTGATTGGGTTGTTCTGTAGTATTTTTTGCATTTGTTTCTTGCGTTGTTGGTGTGGAATTTATGGGTGTAGTGTAATGATTTTGAAGAAATTCTGATTGATTTTCATATATGTGTGATGGAAAGGGTTGTTCATATATGACAGATTCATAGTCATTTTCGACTTTTATCATATTGATAGCAAGAGTGTTTTCAGTATCACTTTCTGAATCTGATGATGTACAGTTTATTTGATTGAGTTGTAACGCATCAGTTACTGTGTCATCAATACCTGGAGGGTCTGATGTTGTTTCTGGATTAGATTGTACTTGATTGATTTGTCTTTGATGTTTAGGTGTACTGCTTCTATGACGATTATTAGAGTTATTATAGTGATTATTATTCCTATGTGGTGATTGGGAATAATTTCTGTAACGATTATTATAACTTGGGTGTCGATTTTGTGAATTATTTCGCGATCTGTTTTGGTAGTTATTGTTTGGTCTGTTATAGTTCGATCTATTATATGAGTTATTTCTTGATCGATTGTTCGGATAATTCTGGTTTCGGTTGTTTGAATAACTTCTATTTCGATTATAGGAGTAGTTTCTATTCCTATTGTATGATGAATTTCGTGATTGGTTGTTTGGATAGTAGTTATTTCTTGATTGGGAATTAGATCTAGAAACAAATCGTTGTGTATTTGAATTTGATCTGGAGTAGTTATTTCTACTATTTGGTCTATTGTAGTGATTTTGTGATGAATTTTGTGTATTTCTTCGTTCTGGTGATCTTCCTCTATAACTTGAGTTATATGGGGATTGATTTCTTGTATAACTTGTATTGTTCGGAAGTGGCTTTCCTGAACTGTTGTTGCTGTATACATTTTTGTTTGGTAGATTTTGATCTTTTTTCATGTATTGATAGAATGATTTATTTGGTTCTTTGTATTTTTGAGGTTTATTTTGACTATCTTGCTGTTTTTGTCTACATTCGGAAATACTATGTCCGTATCGTCGGCAATAATTACACCATTTTTTGAAAGATGGTTTGCCTTTGAAGTTTGGGTTCTTTTCATAAATATTGAGTATTTCAGTGATTTTTTCAACGAGGTCTGTTTCTGATTCCTGTATATTATTAATATTAGTGGAAGTCGTTTCAATTTTGTTAACGTATTGTAATTTCAGATTTTCCGTTTCTTCTAGTTTCATCGTGATTTCTGCTTGTTCTAGTTTGTCTACTAGTTTTCGAAAATCTAAATCGGGTTCTCGAATTGAAGAAGGATGAGATGCTCTCTTTTTTATTGCTATTTTCCTTAATTGTGGTGTTAAGGTCATCATTAAGATTTCTGTCATCTTTGTATTTTTATAGTCATGTGTATTTAGTGAATATGCTTTTCGAACTAGTGTTTCGATTCGTACTGCTATTTGCTTGATGGTTTCGTTTGGTAATCTGCGAATTTCATTACATAAAACTCTTTGTTGTTGTTTGTTTCTTTCGGAGTCAAACATTTTTGAAAATTCTTGTGTAAATCTTTTCCAGTTTGATTTTATTTCTAGAGGTAGTACTGAAAACCATTTTTGGGCTGCGCCATCTAAGGTTGTTTGTATCAACGCTGTGCGTCGATGTATCCAGTTTTGATGTAGTGGCGTATTAATTGGTTCAGGTCCTATATTTAAAATCAAATTTGCTGTTACTGCATTTAAATAATCTTCTACAGAGTATTCAGGGTCTGTTCCTGTGAAAACCATTAAAGGTTTGTTTGATGTTATTGATGATCCACCCATAAGGTATGGATTCATTGTCATTTGTAATGATTCTGCTGCATTTGGCATTTGAGAAAAATTTGAAAGTTGGTTTCTTGTTATTTCATGTTGTTGAAGATAATATGGGAGTGGTATTTCATTTTGCATTTGTGATGGTTGATACGAGTGTGCAGTCATTGGATTTTGTTGTTGAATTGGTTGAGAAGATTGTGTATTAATTAGATTTTGTTGTTGAATTGGTTGTTGATTATGTGCATCTATTGGTTGTGGAGAAAAATTTCTATGATTTGTATGTGTTCTCTGTATTCCTTGTCTACGATATTCTTGAGTATTTGGTGCAAATATATCTGGTTGTAAGAAATCATCATCTGAGGATAAATAATCCATTTGATAAGATGTCTGTTTTTTATTTTTATTTTGTTGAAAAAATGGGTGATTTTCACTGCGATCCTGTGGAGGATTTGGTTGAAAATTTTTGGAATTATATTGGGCTGTTGGGTTATCCCAGTTTCGAGGTTTTGTATATTGGTTAAAATTCCTTTGTGGTTGATAATTTGTTTTTGATGGATGTGTATAATTATAATTATGGTCTGCAAAGTTGTTTCTAGTGAATGTTTTGCGTGTTTTTGATGGTATTGTCATGGGTCTGTATGTTTGGTAATCCATATGTGAATATTTAGGGGCAACCGAAGGTTTAACGGTTGATTGTAAGGTTACCTGTGTTTGTGAAGGATTTGTATTTCTTGGTGTTGTTAAATTTGGGCGTATTGGTGAAATACTTTGTTGTGTAGTTGTTGTGTGTACAATTTCTTCATTTATGAAGTGTGATGGTGTCTGGATATCTTGTTGAGTAAGATTCCTAGTTCCATTGAGGTTTTCATTGTGTATGACTGTAGAGTTTAAACTATTATTTTGTGTATCGGGTAAAAATGTATTATAGTTTAATGGAGTTGCATCAATTGTTAATGGTATTACTCTTACATAATCTCTTATGTAAGATATTGTACCTATTGCTTGACTTGAGATTGATTGTGGAAAGCTTATAAATGCGGGATGAGACCATTCGGGGTCCCAAACATAATCTGATTGTTCTGTGATAGCGGTATCATCGTTCGAATTTTGGGGTCTAAAATTTTTTCTTGCTTGTGCAATTAAATCAATATTGTGTGTGAAATAATCTATTATGAACCATGCTAAAATTTTTTGTAAATCGTGTTTGGTATGTTGTGAAACGTCGTCTTTCGTGAAATTTTCTTTAATGATGTTTAAATAACTAGAGAGTAGTGTGATTTCATGTCGTACTCTTAAATGTTTAGATGTTTCTGTCGGTGAGACATTTGTTAATGGAAGTTCATTTTCTAATATCGAAATATAACTATATATTATTGCGAAAACTTCATTGGTGAATATGGAGTTTGCTCTTTGTGAGTTATGGTATTGGATGCTTTTTATATATTCTGAAAAAACTTTTGAAAATTCTAAATCAAGATCGTCTGTTTGAATAGTATATGTTCTATTATTGTGGTTTGGGGAGGTGAATTCTATAGAGTAGATTCCATACTGTTGTGTTATGTTGCATATATCTTTTAGATAGTGGTCTATGATTTGTCTTTTGATTTTTACATCGGGGAACTCTGTTTTACATGGACTGATTCCGGGTTCAAATAAATTTACGAGTAAATTTTGACAAAATATGTGTTGTCCTCTATCAGTATCTGCGTCTACTATAAAGGGAAAGATTTCATCATCATCTGGAGTTTCGTCACCTGGAGTGTGCGTTGAGCTCATTTTTTCGTTCGATGACTGTTAATATGTAATTATTAATGTGTCGAATTGGTTGATTCCAATTGTATAAATGTACTGGTTTGTGTTTGTACTGCTTTTTTATTCTTCTTTTTCCTCTTTGTGATGAATTTGAAGTTGTTTCTGAGTCAGAAAAATATAATTGATCGTGAAGTGGGCAATTTTTATCTATTGATTCTTTTAGTTTGTAAAGTTCGTCTAAACTGTTGGTTTCTGATTCTGAAAATGCGTTTCGATTTTTTGAAAATCTTTTTCGTGTTATTTGTCTTTGTTTAGTTATTATCTTCCTCTTTAGTGTTTGTCGTTTTGTTCGAATGTATCCAACTGTTTGTGTATGAGGTGTGATTACAAGGTCGTATTTTTTGTTATCTATTTCACAATTGTGTAAAATGATTGTTTGTTTATTTCCTAGGTTTTTAAATGACATAAGGTTTAGAATGACGGATGCAAAGGTTGTTAAATGATTTCTATTTTCTTAAACTGTTAGTTCTTACGATTTTTTGGTTAGCTTAACCTGGGTCTTTTTGTTCAGGGTTGGAGAGAAAAGTATATCGATTCCGAAGAATGATTTTTACTTTCTTGTGTCTAGTATAAGCTAAGGTGTTAACTTACTTAATCTTACTTAGGGGTAGTGATTGTGTTCAAGGGTTGGAGAATAGTAAATCGATCCACAAGGTTCAGGTATAATTAGAACGCGAGTAGTTCGTTAGATACTATTTTAAACTTACTAAGTCTAAGATTTATCCTGGGTCTGGTAAGAGGGGGGGGGGTCAAGTGAAGGATGAATAACCGAAGTTCTTCACTGTTTATCCTAATTTGAATGATTAGTTTTGTTCAAAAATTTCTATTAGTCTTGGGCTTTAGAAAGGGTTGGGTAGTGAATCGACGTTTGAGGTCGTTAGACACTAATTAAGTGGGTGGGGGAGAACAAAGTTGTTCTGTTTGATCCAAGGATAAGCCTTGATGATCAAATTTAAAATTTAATTAAGTAGAAAATGATTTAAGATCCAAGGATAAGCCTTGATGATCTGGTTTTAAAATTAAGTGACTTTAAATTTTGATAAAGTTTTAAATTTGTGTAAAGGAAAAATTTAGTGTTTTGAAGATATTAGTGAGTTGATGATTGCTGTTATGTTTTAGGTGATGAAGCTGGAACAACAGGATGATTTATGATTACTAACCATTTATTGTCATGCTACTAATTTTTATTTTTATTTTCCAATAAATATTTTTCAAACATGTTTTGTATATTACTGCAGAGTTTTAGGAAAACGATCTTAGATCTTTTTATCAATCGTTATTGTATAATATTAATTTTGTTTAGCGCCTGAAATGATTTTGAAGAGTAACTTCAAGGTTTTATGTTTGCAAATGGAAATCTAAATTCATTGCAAGTAGTATTCGAAATATAAAAGTTTGTTCTGGCTTTTGCCGAACTATCATATAACTATACGGCAAGTTTCTACTTTGTCGTATGTCGTCTTTGGTTCGAGGTCTTCTTCCAATTCCGGGTAGTTCTGTTATGGTTCGGAATATTGGCTCTGATCTATTGAGTCGGAGAGACATTTCAATTAAATTATTGTCGTATAACATTTTGTAAATGTTTTTGTCTAATTTCTAATCTATTTTTGGTTAATTCTAATCTAGTAAGGTCTTGTTCGAGACTTATGGTCGCACCAGATGAGTTAGGACCGAAGTGTAACTCATAGAGTAATTTCGGATAGGGTACACCGTCTGCTCGTCACGCTATCTTATTTTCGGCCGGATAGATTCGTGCAACTTCTTAGTCTAATACCGATCCTAATCTTACTCTTATACTATCTAGTCTCAGGTTGTTTAACTAGTCTCTGCTAGGCTCAATAGATCTAGGGTATACTGGTTTATTGCGGCTGCTGAAGTGCTCGGGAGAGTCCAACTAATTTCTAAGTTAAATTCAAATCTCTCTGGTGCTGAAATTACAAGTAACTTCAGCACTTACAAATAAGTGGGTTGTTAGTTAGATGGATCATGATTGGTTAATATTAAATACTTTACATTGGTAAAACATTTAATTTATCCAATCATAAAATATAGTTTAGATCAGGTTCCACTTAGAACAGTTTCATATATTGCTTAAGATCTAGATCATTCAACAGCCGTTGAATTTCCACATTTCGAGAACCATCATCATGATTCCAATGTGCATTAAAATCAGCCAGTAGGTAATGGTGAACTTGAATACGATTGCGATAAAAAATGTTTCAAGAAAAACTTCTGCAAGTTTCTGAAGACACCCTGAGGTGGTCTGTAGTAGGAGGTTGAAGGTCGTGGTTTTTTAATGTCATTAACTGTTATCGTCAATTTCGAATCTTCGTTTATTTCAGAATCAATCAAACTGGGCCTTAAGACTTTTCTTGTAATCACAGCAATTCCGCCTCCACTTTTAGCTAATCGATTTATGTGCATAAAACAGTACATCGCCGAGTTGTTTATGCAGCGTTTCAGAAAAAAGATCTGCGTCATCATCGAGCTGAGCCACGTTTCAATTAGAAAAACTGTGTCAAAAACATCCATTGCAATCCAGTTGGCTTTTCCTTCACTTTTGTTCCGTATTGATCTAGAGTTAATTTGTCAAATTTGGATTGTTCTAAGTCATTTATTGGCATTGGTCCAATTTTCAGTGTGTCCATTCGGTGGCAGTCTATGTTGGTGTTTCAGCCAGTCTTTTGCCTCTTCATTTAGGAAGTACCGCGAGATACATACGTTTGCAGACCAGAAATCAAGATTTTTAACAAACGTTGCGCAATCGCTTGAAAAGACCAGATAAAAATTCTCATGCTCTTTGTATTTTTACTCACTTCACGACTGAGCACAGGTTCTGCTCCTTTCGAAGCACAAAGACTAATGAGGTCATCAAGAGAACTTTCTTTGCCGATTCGACTCACATATAGGTGTCCTCTTGGAGGTGGTATCTCCACACCTTTTATCGTTGTTTGCTTTGTGTCAGAGCCAGTTATTACTGTTTTTTGTTTTTTATTACTGTTCTTCACTGACTACCAGGATTCCCATCTATCTCGTTTACGGGAACCTTCTCTTCTTTCCGAGTTATCTTGATAATTTTCGGGAGTTGCAGAGCGTATTCTTTCAGCATTTATCAATGCAGTTTTGTACGTTTGATTGGGAGTTGAAACCTGGCTTGCTTTCAGATAAATCACTTCTTGTTCAAGTTTACTTAGTTTTTCCGGTAGAATTGCAAGTTGGTTCATTTTTGCATTGAGATTTTCAAGGAGAGCAACAAACGACGTAATCGTTTTATCTTGGCAATCCTTACAATTTGCCAACTCGCATAGTTCCAGTTAATCCCGTGCAAGACTTGTGTACTTGCTTGCTGCACCATTCAAGTTAATCAGAGTCCACCCCCTCGATTGCTTCATCACATTATCGACATACGTTTTGCGACATCTCGTCTTCCCCGAGGTCTTTGGTTGAAGTTTTTTTTTTCAACACGTCAATGAATATATATTTGATACTTGTCACATAAACTAGATCATTAATATCAACTAAAGGCTACCCAAGATAAGTTATCCGGTTCGTCGAAGCAGTTACTACTGAAACATTAACTTATCAAATCGCAAAGCTATTTAATAAGTTTATTACAACATTTAGGCTCCAAAATTTTTCTATTTGCAGATGTTACACACGTTTTGCGTGATACCCCGAACTTCAAGGATTTTCAATTAGATTCATAAAACATTTCAATCAGGCGTTACTCAAATAAATAGATTAATTTAGATCAAATAGCCTTGATAAAATTCGAAAAGAAAAGTGATCTTTCGTATTAATAACTCGTTATTACTTTGATGAATTCAAACTAATCAACTATAAACAGAACTATATTAAAAACAAAACTAAGGCGTCACCTGAAAATTGGATACTACGAGCCAACTTCGCGTTTTTTAAATACTATCAGCCGAATAAAGCATCTATCAGCCGAATATGGGCTTAAATGAGTGTCCATTTAAATTTTAAAACAAAACTTTCAAGTAAAAAAAATCAAATGACACCTTTAAAACAGTTAACTTTCAAACTTTTTTTATTTCTAGATTTAAGATATCCTGCAAATAATACAAAAAATTAAAAACATCGAACATTTATTCCCCCATTCAGTAAAAAACCAAGGTTTGTCTCGTCAACAAAAGGAGCAAAAATACTGAATACACTGCGCGAAAATAATGTTACCTGATAATATTGGTCAAATAGCAAAAATTAAGGAAAGCGTTTTTGCTTAGTTATTGAAAAATAGTTTCATACTATTTAACTAGACATTGTAATACTGAACTGGTAAAAACATATTTCAATATATAACTTTCCATTTTTAAAAAAAGTTTCACTAAATTAAATGCGATCAAATAACCATTTAAGGATAGCGAGAATAACCAAAAAAAAACTCCAATTTCTAGTAGTTGAGATCGCGACCCTAGCGAGAGATCGCAAGTTCCAGAAAAAAAAGTTTATTATTTACCACGAAGGCCAAGGGGAAATTCGCATCATTTGCGATACAACGCAAGCGCAGCAATGCAAGATAGTCAAAAGTAATGAGACAGAAAAAAATCGATAAACGAAAAATTTGGGGAAAATTGAAAATATTTTCAGAAAAAATTGAAAAAAAAACCATTACTAAGTAAGCTTCTAGAATTTAAAACGCTGCCACTGAGCCGACAAAAATTATAAGACACCCATTGAGCCGAAAACAAAAAAAGTGGATCATGAATTGATGTCATACGAAAACTTCAATTAAGCTATGAAACTTTGAAATATCGCAACAGAAAATCACTTTATTTCTCAAAAAACAATCAATAATTTCTTGCTCTTGCAGCGATACAAAATGAGGTTAATTACCCGATAAAACATAAGTCGAAACAAATTAGGCCGAAGAAAGCTTTTCAGCGAAAAAAAAATGAAAAGGAAAACATACAGGGCCATTGATTTTACAAATTACAGAAGTAAATCAAAAACATAGCTGACTGATAGTTGTAAAAGAGTAATGAACGCAAGGAATCTGAAAAAAAAAAAAACAATTTAATTTTTCAAAAATTTTCATCTTTTGAATTTCGAATAAAAAATTAGATGGCTTTAAAGCTCTTTGGATTTGTAGAACAATTTATGATGAACACTTTTTAGCTAAAATTGACCCAATTTGAGAAAACTGGATAAATAGGTAAAACTTTTATTTCGCTGGGAAATCTGATAATTAATTTCCATTTTCAAAATAAAAGTCAATCACGTTTTTCGTGACCTTTACACTTTTGCAGTTCAATAGTGGAGTTTACCTTCCCTTTAGCAATGGAAATGCACTGAACTTGAAAAGAAATCAGAAGTCAAACCGCGAAAAATCTAAATTAGCGTGAACAAAATCTAAGACTTTTTCCTGAAAAAAAAATCAGCAAGACCTATATAAGAGTCTTCACTACGTTCATCACTCTTAAACACTTGCATCTACAATGAAAATGGGGAAAGCACGATAACATTGTCAATGAGGCAACTGATCCGACGGCAAACAACAGCCCGGCAGCTCTATTTTTCCCATATTTCACACATATTGAAAAAAAGTAGATAATTGGAGCTACTACAATACAAAGAAACATCAACTTGGTTGATCTCTATTCCCTCCAAAAGCAAGGCATGGACTTAATAAAGAAAGAAGTCAACGACGCCTTTCACCTACGATATGATTGGATACAGTTAATCTCTGTAGGAGTGAATGCGGTGAAGTTTAGCTAGCCTTGCAATGATTTGCAAGCTTGGTGGAATCGCAATTCTCAGACATAACGTGGTACGATACATTATTTCACAAATGCTACAGATGACGGGCAAAGACGTAACCCCTTGAACCTGCTCAAGTACAAAATATATGCAAAATACCACTTCAGAAAAAACGCAACGGATCAAAAAAATTACAAGATCAACAAGCATGATGAAGCCCGGCTAGATATTTTGTGTGTTTGTCATTACAGAAGACTTTTTTTCGACGTCCGTATTACGCATTTGACACAAGCGAAGCTGCGCTTCGCAAACCCTTGCAAGAACACGACCAAAAAGCAGCTCTATCAACTGACATAGGAAAAAGTAGAAACAAGCCTCGAATTTGCAAAAACTCGAATTAGCAAAAATCTGCGACCTAGCAAATTTGAGTCTCACGCACTAACCATTCAGCCAGGGATGCTTAAAATCCCCAAAAACTAGCCACCAATAACGCAGCTACATATGCTAATAAATTGCCAATTCGATGCAGCAAAAGTAGCACCAATTACAAAAAGACACAATTTTGCATGTAATAAATTAAAAATCATAAAACTACATAGTGTATAAATTATGCATTTCAAAAATTGCGAGATATATTGAGTTAGAAAACTGCTGAAATCGAGATTTGATTATTGTTATGTTGTTTGAACAAATAGCTTTTTTCGGTTCTCTTAATGAATTAAAATTGCATCAACTGTGTAAACTTATACCTATTCGAATGTCACGGCACATGTTATCAATAAGCTGTGAAGGTGCATCAAATAAGCTGTCATGACAATTCGATGCAGCAAATTTTGTTGCTTTAAGTCGCAACAATATTTGCGACTTAGGTTTGAAAAAAAAAGAAAGTTTGTACTATAACACTTTGAGCCTTCATATTGGCGAGAGAACTGGTAATTCTTACTCTCATTATGTCAACTATATATAATAAGTCTGTCATTCGAAATTATCAAGACTGCTCTAATTGCTTTAACCACAAACCGAGTCAAAATTGGGTATCTTAACATGAAGTCGACTTTGATTGGAACGTAAAAATTACGCACCCTAATAAAAAGACTTTCTAAAACAAGACAGCTCCAAAGGACATAAAAAAAAATTTGAGCGCTCATTACCTTTTTAGTAACTTTGGTCGTTTCGTTTTTCTCTTCCGAGCGGTACTCGTGCTAATTGGCTATCGGGTAGACCTTCATTAAGAGCGCATTACGCCTTTAACCTATCCTTTCCAAATTCTTGGAATCAAGCGTAAATAAAGAAAGAACTTATATTTACAAAAGTATTGGTATTTGAAACTAATTGATTGGATAAATCTTTCTTCATTTCTTACTATGGTCATTCCTATAGTCAAAACTGGCCTCAATCTTAAGAAGATGCCAGACATTGCAAAATGAGTTCAATTGGGCTAACTAACCATGAGAGCACGGCACTCGCGTGTTAACAGCTGTCCTTTGACGTCTAGATTGTCAATGAGAGTGTCTGCACAGGAGCAGCACAGTGGGAAGTCCAGGGCACTGCACTCGCTAAGAGAGTCGAAAACTGCGTCCACTGTCTAAAAAGACTATTTTTGAGCTGTTTAGATTTTGACCAGAAAACAAATGTGTTGGCGCTTCCCCTGCTCTCTTCCTCAAAAATAGATACATTAATATCAAAAAAAGAAGTTATCAAGACGTTAGCGGGCCGAAGAGTCCACTGACTAACCTCTTTAGAGTATGGCAGTAAATTTGAGTCAAGTGGAGCATCAGCTATTCTCTCATTCAGTTTCTGCTGTTCTGCCTCTGGTAAGCCTAAAACAAACTGTTTTAAAATGCTTGCAAAACCTGATCACGTATGTCATTTACTGACTCTGACACATTTTTGATTACTCTTATCGGATTTCAAATACAATTTTAGGTTTATACAATATTAGGTTTATACAATTTTAGGTCAATCTCACTTTTGTTGTTCGCATTGACATGATCTTTTTCATTTGTAGCACCATTACTATTAGATTGATCTTCAGAAATAACTGTTTCACCATCATCATCTGTCGTTCCTTCTTTCTTTCCCCCTTCCTCTTCGTCTTCTTCGTTGAGAGGGATGAGGGTCAAGGGATTGATTGACGTCACTCTTAATTTGGGGTTTCCTTTCGCTTCGTTCTCTTTTTCTAATCTGAACAATTTTCAATATCTTTCAATTTTTTGATTAATTTCAGCTTGAGTTTTCCAACTCGGAATCTTAAATATTTGATACACTAAGCCTAACCATAGTGACTGTTTAACTTACCACTGATATGTTTTATCACTGTTATAATAAATCTAAAAGAAAAAACATTTAAAGCAGGCTAATATAGAAAGTAAAACCTCCTTCAAACAAGCTTCAAGTTAATTTATGCCTTTTTATAGGTGAATCTTTGATCGATATCGCCAGCGATTTCAATGATAAATGTATTTATGCAATCACTGCCGAAAATTAGAAGCAAGAAAAGGTGTAACATTTGGAAATTTCATTTTCGCCAAAAACGTAATTTTGGTTGATACTGCACTTACGACACATGAATTTAAATATAAATGCATCCATAAAAGAGGAATCTTCAAAGCGAAGCTCAACTTACTCGTGTAATACTTTCTGGAAAGACTCGAAAGCCTCTTCAGGGCTGCGTTGAGAGAATTCATCCACCACCCCGACATTGCTAACATGCTCAGTTCGCTCCTGCCTTATAGATGCCGCTGACGAAGGAGACAATGCTCTCAGATTCCTCTTCGAATCGCCTCTCCTTAGACTGAGCGAGCTCCCACTCGGAGATTTCGACATCTTAAATGGAAAGGACATACAGACTCCAGTGCGGAAGTATAATACGGAAAAAATTATTTGACCAGAAAAATGACCGGAAAAAAAAACAGTTAACAGGTTTTCTTAACCACATTCGGTAGAACTTAATTCTCGGAGTTGGACAGATATTTCTTGGATAGAAAAAGGATTTTTACGGGTTTTAAAATATCGGGGGGCTGGGGTCTCGCAACGTCTGCTTAATATTTGCTCAATTCTGATTAAAATCATGCAAAAAAAAATTCTTGAATAAAAAATTGACAAGAAGTTTTGAATGATTTAATGCAGGTTTCACTTTTTTGCGCTGAAAATAGTTTTTTTAATTTAAGCTGCTCTTAAAAGCGGCATTTTGTTTAAAATGTTGGGTATAAACTTTTAACACAGGCCAAGCGGAGCTTTGCATCACTTAGGATACTACAAAAATAGCATTGCAAGCTACAATAGAGGAAAGGAAGCAACTTAGTCCCATGAAAACGGAGAAACTTTCGAAGCAATTACAATACAAAAACTTCATATCGTTGTCTGGAATGATGTTCTATTTGCGAAAAACACGTCCAGAAACACACTCGATGGCGTTTTATGAAAATTTAAAAACAATTTTCCAGGGAAAAAAATGTCATGAAAAATGAAAAACTTTGAACTATACATTCTATTCTGAGATTTTAAACATTTTGTGTGATCCGGAGGAAAACATATAAATTATGGTTCCCTCGAATGACCAAAATTTGGTTAGTAAGCCAATAAAAAATAAGCCGAAATCATTAAGGCCGACAAGTTAAAAAAAAGGAAAATATACGAAGTCAAGGCTAGTAGAATTGCCCAGGCATAGTGAGTAAATGAAAACAAAAAAATCAACTAGTATGAAAACTGCATACAGTAGAAAAATCTAAGATAAGGCAGCTAAGTCGACAAAACACAAGCAAACAAGTAATATGCCGACAATTTTTTTGAAACGAAATATTTCCCTTTTGAAATAAAAAAAAAGGTCCTGATCAGATTCGAACACAGGACCTTTGCCGTCCTAGGCGTATTCGTTAACTCCAGACTAAATTTCCATGAGACGCTTTGAAATTTTAAATCATTAGGAACCAAAATATCAAGTGATTCTGAAACAAGTCGTTAACCCAAAAAAAAGTCTAAATTCCGATTTGATAACGCTTGCTCATCGAAAGCGTAATCAGTATTCGAATTGAAGTCAGTGTTCCATGGAAAGAGAGGATGGAGTCTATGACTCTCACTGTGATTTAGGGGTCCCGGCAACTAATAGGTGCAGAGTAGCTAATTTAATCGACCAGAATTATGTTCGATAGAAAAATTCATGGTCTCAATAATACTTATACACAGGAACAACAAAATTAGGCGCGACAACGCAAGATTAGGGGCCTATTTAGATGGGAATGGACGAACAAAGGAAGACAAAAAAGCCGAAGCGTTGACATTTTTTTTTGCCAAAAAGTTCATTAGGTCGATATTGCATTTACTACATATGAATTGAATTATCAATGCATCCACAGTGGTTTTTCTTGAGTAGCAACGAGCCTAGACCAGAAAAAAATGAGACTAAAATCAATGTATTACGCAGATTGCTCAAGGAAATTTGTTTTTCTCAGAAAGAGCAATGCCTGGCTCGCAAACTTCTAATAAACATAGCCAACTGACAGTTGGAAAAGAGAAAGTAACGCAAGGAAACTGAAAAAAAAAAACGACTTGTTTTTTCAAAAATCTTCAACTTTTGAATTTCCAAGAAAAAAATTAGATGGCCTTAAAGCTCTTTGATTTTATAGAACAAATTTTGATGGACACTTTTTCGCTAAACTTGACCCAATTTGAGAAAACTGGATCAATGGGTAAAAAATTTTTCGCTAGGAAATTAGATATTTAATTTACATTTTCGAAATTAGAAATCAATCACATTTTTCGTGACCATTATAATTTTGCTGTTCGCTAGTGGCGTTTGACTTGCTGTTAACAATAGAAATGCACTGAACTTAAAAACAAATCATAAGTCATACCGCGAGAAAAATTAAAACAGCGTGAACAAACTTTAAGATTTTTTTCCTGAAAAAAAATCAACAAGACCTATAAAAGAGTACTCACTACTTTTGTTATTCTTAATTATCTCTTAGAAAGCGGTCTACATTTACATCAAAAAATAATGTGAAAAAATTTTATGAAAAAGTCAAAATAGGCTGAAAAAGACGATGCCTAAATTTAATGCTCCTGCTTAGAAAGTTGATTATACATAATATAAAAGACATCATAGATAATGATATTACTCCCCAGCTATACAAATATCATAAACTGCATATGGCCTTCTTGAATACCGCTCCTGGTTAGTGCTGAATAATTTAACAAAAATGCTCAAATATCTACTTAATTAAATTAAACTATCTTAAGTTAAACTACCTTATTAAAGATTTGTTTTTTTCCCTTATTTCATCTGAATTTTTAGTTGTTTTTGCTGTTAATAATCTAAAATTCACAATTTATGTAGAAAAAAAAACGAAAACAAATTTGAGAAATCATTGCAGCATAGTTTCCAAAATAATACATTTTATAACTAGAACTGTCTTTTAAGAAGGGATATCGTAATGATCTCTGATATGTTAATGGCCAGAAAATAATGAAAGGGAAATAAGAACCCAAATTATCAAAATTGTCACCACCGCATAGTCCGACTATTCACAGAAAATATAAGGAAATGTGGTCTAACGGATTGTATGATCGCAATGAAAATTATATAAAACTATTAAGGAAATCAAGAGTGATATCTTAAAAAATTTCTTTCAATCGTGATTTGATCAGGATTTAAAGGCTTCACTTTGTGTACACTTTGAAAACGCTTCTAAACCGTTAATTATCAAAACAAATGCCTGCAGGCAAAAAGCGATTGGGGTGGGCGTAGTTGTGCATTTTGTGGCAGGGCGTTCTTAATTAAGTTATCTAGAAACAGCTACACTAATGCCCACTATAATCTTCGTCTCGTAACATTATTCAGAGCGTAAATAAGAACAACTCATCGAATTGGTTCTTCGATCTTCTCATCAAACTTTGCCGAAAAATAAAATTGAACTTAGTTTGCATTGAACTTGGTTTGGTAAACAACATTTAAGAGCTTGAACAACTTTTAAGAGTTTTTCCGTAAAACAAAAAGAGCAATTTACAATCATTCACACTTAAAAACCAGTTATTTATACAGAGTCGAGGCGGAGCTTCGCATCACTTACTATACAACACAAATATAAAAACATATCAAAATGAAGAAAAAATGAAGAAACTAGGTCTACCAAAATTTAAATTTTCGAACAAAATATACGAAAAGGGGAAAAAACCCGACAATTTTAGAGCAGACACAAGTTGAGCCGTAAAAAAAAACAATTTTATTTTTAAAAAATCGGTAAATTTTCAGTCCCTCTTGAAACTACAATGAGTAACACTTGCACTTGCAACTATAATGAAATTTTCGAACAACACAAGAAAAATCCGTTACGTGGCAACGAAGCCGACAATTTTCGAGCAGACGCAGTTGAGCCAAAAAAAACTATTTCAACCAAAAAACTTGAAATGTTTCAGTTCCCCCTGAAGCTCCATTGAAGAACTCTTTCACTTGTATCTACAAATATAGCCAACTGACAGTTGGAAAAGAATAATGAACGCAAGGAAACTGGAAAAAATGACTTGTTTGATCAAAACTCTTCAAATTTTGAATTTCGAAGAAAAAAAATAAATGCCAATTAAGCTCTTAGAATTTGTAGAACATTTTATATTGGACACGTTTTGTTAAAGTTAAATCAATTTGACAAAACTGGATCAATAGGCAAAACTTTTATTTCGCTGGGAAATCTGATAATTAATTTCAATTTTCGAAAAAGAAATTCATCACATTTTGCTGTACGATAATGGAGCTTGTCTTCCTTTTAACTATGAAAATGCACTGAACTTAAAAAGAACTCACAAGTCACACCGCTAAAATCATAAAATCACAATTGAGCATGAACAAATTTTAAAACTTTTTCCTGAAAAAAAAACCAAAAAAAAATCAGCTAGATCTATATAAGAGTACTCACGATGTTCATTAATCTATAAAATTGCTTGCAGCACAAGCAAAATCCGTAAGTGTCAACTAAGCCAAACGAAAATCCGACCATTCAATTTTTGACGGAAACCGATTCAATAGCATACATTTTGAAAAAAGCACGGCCAAGTAGGAATGAACATGGAAATTGTTGAACATGGAAAAATAAATCAAGTAAGAAAAGCACGTAACATTTGTAAAAAAAATTTGTTTACGGGAAAAAAAAGTCGTTCCCGATAACAAGACACTCGCAATTTAATTAGGCTAACCATAAGGCTTAGGCTATTCCAATTTAATTATTGCTTCTAAATTCTTGCCACTTAATTATACTCTTACCTATTATTGCTTCTTAACCCTCATTTATCAAAACAAATGCATGCAAGCAAAACATAAAGATTTTGATACGTTATAGTTATGCAAAATCAAGTACAACTTAGTCCAAATTTCGAATATTAAATTTTGAATTCAAAATTTTTTTCAAATTTCAAAGAAAAACATTTTGAGCTTTATAGGAGACTAAACCCTGTTCATCGACTCTTAAAAATAACTGCCCTCAAATTGAATTTTTAGATGACGTCAAATCGAATTGAATAAATGACCTAATATTTTAAATTAATTTACGACACAGGCGAAGCAGAGCTTCGGTCCACTTGCGATTAAAAACAAACATAAAAAACATCACAAGTCTAAAAAGTAGAAAACGTTGAAAAAAACTAATTCTACCAAAAATCAAACTTTCGTATGTATTGAGATAAGTTCATTCTAGGCTGACAAGCCAGAAGTTTGAAAATTAAATAAGCAACGGAACAAAACTGACGAAGCGGAAATACAGCCGACAATCTTTGAGCAGATACAAATTGAGCAGAAAAAATTAATTCATAAAAAATCTTTACAGTTTTAAGTCCCACCTCAGACTAGAATGAAGAACAATCGCACTTTCAACTACAAACAAAGTTGCCTATAGCACAAGAAAAAAACAGTGATTTGGCAAGCAGACAACCTTCGAGCAGACACCTGTTGAGCCGATAAACAAATTGATTTTTAAAAAAATTTAAAAAAATTCAAGTCCAGCTCCCTGAACCTACAAAGGACAACACTTGCACTTGCAATGAAAGTTAGGTAGAGGGCTAACAAGATTTGTAATTTGGCAACTAAGACGACTAAACTTTAGCAGAATAACGAGAGTCCGAGAAATCAAATTTTACCATTTTTTCAATTGCATATATACTGAAAGAAACAAGGTCCGGCCGAGAGTCGAACCATAGAACTTAAGGTATAAAAGCAATACCGTTAATTCGAGGCCATGTGGGAAGAAACCTGGAGGTTGTGAAAGTTCAATAAAAATGCAAGTTGAAAAAAAAATTAAAACGTGCAAGAAAAGTTGTTTACGATTTCCCGATTTCAAGTCACTTGCTATCTAAATAATACCTGATTTCGTCGAACAGCAATTTTTGCCCTCGAGCCGACGCAACTTAAGTTCATTATGCCATAACATACAAGCTGAAACCGTTTAATCGAAAAAAAAAACTACAGAAAAAAAATCAATATCATTAAAAACTAGATCTGGTAAAATGACAAGAACAAACTTTCAACGAGAGTATAAAAAATTCAAAATCAAAAAAATCCATGGTTACAAAAAGCCGAAAAAATAATTACCAAATAAACCAAATTTCATTCAGAAAAAAAACGGAAAATGAACCGACGGAAACTAGGCCGAAAACCACGAAACCAACAAAAAAAGACATTTTTCCAAGAAAACTGTTTGAAGACAAACTAACATCAGAAACGGACTTGACCAATTTACTACCTTAAAAAGTAGTTTTAATTGAATTTCCAAGAAATTGAGCATATCTAAAATTTACCATTCCTACACATTTGACCATTCTGTTCCTTAAGTTAGGTACGGGAAAAAATATAGTGCACGATTGCAATACCCGGGTATATCGCAAGGGTAATGACACTTTGATAGACAAGTTATGATTGATAAAACTAACCCAATTTGAGCAAACTGGATCATGAGGTGCCCTTTTTATTCAGCTGGGAAACTCGAAAATTAAAATCCACTCTCGAAACTAGAGGTCGATCATGTTTTTTGTGCTCCTTACACTTTTTCTGTTCGATAGAGGAGTTTGCCTTCCTTTTAACAAAGGAAAAGAACTGAACTTTAAAAAAAACATCAAAAAGCCAAACTTCGAAAAATCAAAATTAGGCCTGAAAAAATTTGAAGAATTTTCCTTAAAATCATCACGACTGATATGAGCATCTTCATTACCTTCACATCCTACAAAAATGGGTGTGTTATCACATTCAACCCCTTTCAGTCGAAATCCAGACTGCATGCTATACAAAATAAGAAATGGTCATGAACGAATTCTTGTTTAAAACACGACAGACAAAACATTCCTTGACCGGTATGCTGGTACTTTGCCTCGTGGTTAATTGGTCTTATTATCAAAATTCTTTCACTACCTTAGACGGAGATCCGGCGATGCTTGCGTGAGACTTCATTTTCTCCCCCGCATCTAAGACACTTGGACGTCCCATGACTACTGGTGAGTAGCAATACTGGCAAACCAGCTGCAACCGCTCGTTACTTATCTTTGTCATGACGCTCTCTTTCTTTCAAGCTTCTACACTTCGTTTTGTCAGCTTAATAAGCAATGCATGATTTCTGAAAGTGTCTTTGCAATATTTCATATCGATCACTAGTTTACTTCAACTCCAGTAGCAATAAATTATTCTTGGTTTTACTCTCATTGTGTTATTGTTCCAACCCACCGAAGGGTGAATTAAATAACGTCCCGTTTTGTTTATTTTTCACTCATTTGTATTCTCATCCAAAAGGTTCGTATTTGAACAAGTAGGCACGCACTATTTTATGATTGTTTCAGCCGTGATTCGGATTCCAAAAAAATATATTACAGCCTGAAAAAAAAGCTCCAAAAAACTCCGTGCCAACAGAAGATCCGAAGTTTTGCCACTCAGACAAAGTTCTTACTAGAGGAATACATAAGAACCTATTTGTATATACCTTGCCTACTTTTGTTTGATCGTTATAACTTGATTTGTTCACTATTAACGATTCTTCGAAATAAATTTTGCTCTTTCTCAACCAGACTTAGGTCAAACAACAAAGTCAATTATATAATAAATTTAACAACATCAACTGCATTAGACAAATATAGTTTCAACTGCAAACTAGAGTTCAAACTGTCACGCATCAGGAATTATCTGGGCCTTTAGCTTTTTGCAACAGCTCCGCAGCTTTTCGCTGGAATTCTGCACGCTTGTCTTCTAGTCTTTTGGCTGAATCGGGCGTTAAATTCGCCAGAATAGGCGCTACTGGAATTTCTGATTTAGGTGGAACCACTGTGCTCAAACCCGGAGCCGGTACATGTCCCTTGAACAAAGGGAAAACGCTACTGCTCATTGTAGCAGGCTTGGGCTTGATGGGCTCTTGAATTCCTTGCTCTTCCTTCCCCAAACCACTTCCTCCCCATCCCATTTTCTTCAGTAACTGATGTCCTACGTTTGACTCCTCTAGTTTCGAGTCTGCGCTTCTTCTGGAAACCTTCAGGGGCCGCGCTGAAGTTGGTCCTCGAGACCCGTCGCTGGAGCTGGAGGAGCTCCGTGAACGAGATCTTGAGTAAGATCTGGATCTTGACTTAGACCTGGAACGACTTCTGGGCGACCGTCTCCTGCTGGCTCTAAAGGATGGTACTGGTTCAGGACTTGTCCTCCGAGTTCTACTTAAAGGTAACCTAGGTTTATGAGGCGGTAGTTCAATAACGTGATTCTTTAATAGCTCTTCTACGTAGGGCTGTATCTTAATTGACTTTGTTGGCCCCCTATTTTCGGTATATTTTGATTTCGCCTTGTAGTATTCCGTTAAGGCGCCGTGTTCCCAACCCTCTAGATTTCGAGGTCTATCAGGAGTTGGATGGGCGTAGAAAGCATCAAGTGCTGCAAGTAGTCGATTAGAAGGTGGTATCGCAGGAGGAAGACGAAGATCTTTCGGATCAATTGGCTCAAAATCAACGTCTTTGAGGTTAATCAATGGCACCATCAGACCAGCTGGGAGATCCCAATAAGGAGCAGTGGGTACTAAACTTTCAATAGGAGGCTCTTTCGGAACTGGGAACCTATTTTTCGCAGAAGGATCGTCTAAAGGTCTAGAATTTCCATGATCGTATTCATAAATTTCATGCTTGATTTCGGGTAGCTCGTCGTCATTTGGAGCCCTCAAATGTGGTGGGACGTTTTCTAGTTTATGATTGTAATCATAGAACTTGGAATTGCTTAAATATGGTTCTTCACTTTCTTCACCTCCCTCCTGATTTTCATTGCTACCATTAGATGGCATATTGTATCCTAGCTCAGTATGGGCCATCGACTGGCCGTTTGAACTGTTTTCAATGTTTTGCGGGTGAGGAGGGTAACTGGATCCCATTTGATGTGGAGGTGGCATATTTGGGTAGTGAGTCGGAGGATGACCATGATATGGCATATGCGGTGGCTGGTGCATGTTCGGATTTTGATGGTTAAACGGCGGTGGTTGTCTCGGAGGCATATATTGCTGACTAGCTGCATTGGCAGCCGCCATTTGCTGTTCCAAATGTGCAACGAAAGAATCATGTTGTTGTGTTAAAGCGATGATTCGTGCTTGAGTCGAGGCCTGGATGCCTTGTATTTCGTCTTTAAAAGATTCGATATGTTTACAAGCAAACTCAATCCATTTCAGTTCATTAGTTTGACGAAGTTTTTCAAGTACGGATTGGTGGAAATACTTGTGAGTCGTCCATAATGTAACAAGTTTTGTCAGCTTTTGGATTTTTTCGCTGTCTTGCAATGCAGCTTGATTGGCTAATTGGAACACTGAAACTACTACATCTTCAATCGCGTCTTGAAGCTCCTTATTACCTAAACAAAAACATTGCATTGAGAGCCTTGCAAATCACCATGCGAGAATAAAACACGAAATCATAACTTACCTTTCCGAAAGCAATGATGCACAATGTCGTTAATAAGGTATATGATGTGCAGTCTCCCATCAAACGTTGTCGTTTTATTTAATACTTCATTCAGCAAGTACAGAGACATGAAATCGCAGTGTGACTGAGAGTTTGCCGATACATTGAGAAAACATTGCTTTCCCGCAGATATTGCATCTTTAGTACATGATTCTACAATTGGCGAGATAATTCTGTCAATTTCAGAAACATCAATTTTCATTTGCTTAGACACTGAATCAAGAGATTCTCCAACTTTGAGCTCAATGAGCTGTCGAACTTTCGTTTCTTGTTCGTTGCCTAAAACCTGTTGTTGCGCTTGCAAGTTTGCCAGACTAGTTTGTATTTGCTGCTGCAAGAACTCGACCGGAGGCCCTGAATATTGACCTGCTGGATTTGGAGGAAGCGGAGGTCGCATGCTGCTCATTGGAGGCATTTGGTGAGGATTTGGAGGGGCTATGTGATGCTGAGGATGTGACGTAGTTGGCATGTGCATTGAATGGCCATTAGGTAGTGGAGGGTGCATGTTGTGAATCGGGTGAAAAGGTGGCGGTTGATGTGGTCCACCAGCAGCATTGGGAGGGGACTGATGAGGGTGCGATCCCATTTGCCCTTGAAACGGCGGACCCGCATTTGTTGGTTGGAAAGGAGGACCCGGTGGTGGCATCTGCTGTTGCTGCTGATGCAACGTCTGCTCAGCTGCAACTCTGTATGAGTAGTAATCAAAATATTCTCCTCCAAAAAGAAACTGGAATTTCGGGTTGTCTTTTTGCTTTTGCTTCGTCATTCGCTCAAATTCGACTCCATTTCGGGCAACAAAATTAGCCAACTTATCAATAATATTTTTAAGCTCCTGATCCCGAGGAGCCTGGGGTCCACTCATTTTTCAAGTCTGTAAGCAAAAAAAAAACAGTCAATTGAATGTTGGACACAGCAGAGAAACAGCTTAGCGTCACTTGTGATACATCAAAAACATAGCATACGGAGCAAGTCGCGCGAAAAGATACGGATCTATTCAGTCGAAAGCGTTTTCAAAATATTGGCAAAATCGATCTGCAAAAACTTTCATTTATTTGGAAGGAAAAATTCTAAGTGAACCAAAAAATAAGTCTGGATGTAACTGGACGCCCAGCTGAAGGTACGTGCTTGATGCTTTTTTTACTGATGTTATACTGATGCGGGATGAAATGGGCAATTTCAGCACTTGTAACATTCGCCCAAATATCACACAGCGACGGAGCGTAGAAAAAGTACCTATTAACGACTGGCAGGCGTCAGTTACCTTAATTCTACTCGTTTTTCACCGTCTCGACCTTGCCAGTTGATTTTCTGGTCTGTCTAGGGCAAAGTAAAAAGTTACCATTTTTAGGCCATCAGTCAAACGACTTTTGATCAGCTTTCGTTTACATGCGAACACAACCACATAGCTGAGTCTCGGATCCTCAGACTACGTGATTGTCATTAAAAACACGGCTCGAACAACCTATTTTATTATGTTTTTGTGTGACAGTTCTATATTAAATCCATTGGAGATGGATTGACCCTTTCCTTTTTCTAGCTACTCATGCTCTGAAATATTAAATAATAACGGTGTTAATTAAGATCTATGACATTATAGCAGCTATACAGTCAGTCTATACAGTCCCTTCATATAGACAGTCTCTGGGGGACCAAGCCTCCGCTCCCGTAATATTCTTGAGATAACACTCTTATCTCTTATAATTCGTGTCCCAGGAGGGTCCCGTGGTATATTTCTTCCCCCACTGAAGCCTCCTTCTCCACAAATATCCGTCGCTAAGGTTCTTATCGTGTGTTATTGCCACGATAAGAGGCTTCGTAATTTTCTTGCTCGACTGTTCTTCACAATGTCTATCGTGGTTCTGTTTTTCGTCTTTTTATTCAAAATGGCCGTCTTTTCTCTATTTCTCAGAAATGTTCTTCTTCCAATCGAAATTTTAAAAATAAAAATTCTAGAACATTCTGACCCTCCGTCGCAACACTTTTTTGTTCATAAGGCCTTTAGTCACTCTTTTTTATGTCGCCGGAAGGTTGTGCTGTGTCATCTGGCAGAATGGCACATACTCCCCGGACAAGTCTCCATCAATGTCCCTATTCATCGCATAACACCGGGTTATCGTCAAGTAGTTATCCAGTTTTCTGTAATCAACCTTACAAATCGCATAAGAAAATGAAATTTATCTACCCCACCTCAACTCACTACGTGTTCACAAATGGCATCGTACTACATCTCACTGCCTTTCATTATTTTCACAAAATTTGCACCATGAGGAGTGTCCTAGATAAAATTTCTTTTCTGACTACTTACGTCGTCTTGCCATAAAATTTCTTTTCGCTCTTTGTGATTAAAAAGTGGGACGTGGCACGGCCACGCACCCGTTGAAATTAACTTAACTTCACTCACCAAGTATAATCAGTCATCTATGCGGTCCTTTCAATATTAAAACTAAGAAACTCTGTGGCTAGGAAAGTTCTTGAGTTACCCACCCTTCTCGAGCGAGTTTACTCAAACTTACCATGTCGCCACACAGTGAATTTGTGTCTTACACAGGTTAAAAACTTCAGTCGTGAATAAATAGGTAAATATACTCACCTATGTTCCTAATATACATACATAGATAGTAGTAACTAAAATCAATAATTTCAACAATTTTAACAATTGCAACATTTTCAAAGTTTGGTCTGACCAAACTAGATCAAAACAAAAAGTTTAACAAGTTCAATAATCAAAACTTGGTTGATTTGTTCAAGTTTTTACACACAAAGACAATCAAGTTTTTTCTCCTTCTCTTCTCTTCTTTGGTCATCTTCATTCCATCATTTCTCCATCCTGATGTTCAGCGTCACTGTCTTCCAGGACTTTCTCTAACATGTCCAAAGAGTTGCGGGCCGTGCCCCAACCCTCCTGTTCCAGCAGCCTCGGTTTGCAACAAGGTAGCAAGTCCACATTCACCTTCTGCTCCCGGTTCCTGCAAAAGCTGTTGTGAAGACATAGGCTCACGTTTCGTTCTAGGTCAGCTCTTAAGACCTCTTTCTTCTCCTCTTCAGTAACACAAGGCGTTCCAGCTACCCGCTTCACCGCTGTGGTGACCGCGTTTCTGTGCGTCAAGAATGCTCGTTTATAGGCTCCTGGTCCTATATCTAGCTGGAAAGATTGATAGGCTTCCGTGTTCCTTGACATGTGACGCTTCGCGCGTTCGTACATCCAAGATGTCATCACTGCACGGAACCAAGGCATCAATCTTTGCCTTGACCATATTCTTTCAATGGCTTTAGGTATCCTCAGAACCTTGCAGGTGGTTCTGAAAAGATCCAATTCATGACTCATCTTCGCGTTGATCAACTGCTCAGGAGTCGGCACGGCCGTCTCCTGCTGACTTGTGTCCGCGTTAGCCTCCAACCATCTCACTGCTAGCATGGCGCTAACCACCACGATTGACACTTGTTGATTCTGATCGGGCAACCCCGTGGAGTACAATTCCTCCACGTCCCATACTAGGATCAGATTCCCGCGTTTGGGGTACCACAACGTCTGCGCCAAGCAGTGGCAAGGATACTCCCCATGGGTTCTCACTATGTTCCTTCGGGTCCGATACCCTGAGGCTCCCAGCAACGGTTCCACTTCCATCAGAATTCTATGTAAATCGTCTTTCTCTTCTATGGTAGGGAATTCAGTGGGTAACGCTCCACTCGCTTTCTGTTTCTGGAACTCACTCACGTTACCTTCGTTCAGTCTCATGAACTCTTCACCCACAACGTCTTGCAACTCGCCTCGCTTTCAACATCTCCACATAACCCCCTGCCGGATCTCCCATGTGGACCGATTCCGGCACAGTTATTCGACTGTACTCGACCACGTCGAGTTGTCCTTCCAGTTTCAACTTGGCCATGTTGATTCGCGAGGGCCTATAATCTTCAAGTCCTCCAGATCCACATTGACTGATGATTTCCATTTCTAACTTAGTGTCTGCCAGGGTTCGCGCCGTCTTCTTCGATCTTGTGGCGGTTACTGTCAGACCTGCCAAGAGCATAGGGGGTATCAGGTTTTCTTTTTCTCCCCCGGCTGGTGCCGCACCATCTCCTTGCCCGCTCTCGCCTGACCGACCTGCGCTCGTTAAAGAGGTCACCACTGCGCTGGCTCTCGACTTCACCACTCTCGGGTTCATGGCTCGACTCCCTGTCTTTCCTTTCAGTCTCTTCAGCCCTTTTTTGGCTCGTCTAACAAGTAACTTCTTTGTGCCCTGCTGGTCATCGGCACTGTCTTCTGTAACTGACTCGGTCAGAACATCCGACTCCATGGAGTTCACTATTTTCTCCAGGACCTCACGCATGATGGGTTGATTCAATCCCACCTTCATTATGGATTGTGTCCCATATCGTCGTATCACGTCCCACGATTTTTCCATGAAGTTCACTCGGCTCAAGGTGGCTCCTGTCTTGCCTTCCAGTTCCATTTGATATCTTTCCCATTCCTCTTCTGGTAACGTACTGAGGAAGGTTATCTTCATCGACTCTTCGATTTTCCTCCTCCTCGGTGATTCATGAAGCAGTCTCTGCGGATCCTTGCTTCGGCACTCTCTAGCCTGGCTTATTGGGTCCATCGGAGATAGATCGGCCGACGCCTCCTTTGTAGGAGACATGAAGAACGATGGTGCCATCAGCAATAAACTCCCATCGACTTCCCCATCGTCGTCTTCACTGAACCGGTATTCTACCAAGTCCCTTTCCAACGCTCCTAGATCGGTCTCTCCCAGTTTCTCCGTCTTACTTCCGGTCCCGTCATCGTTATCGTCCTGATCCATCAATTCATCGTCGTCCGCATCAGGTTTCGGCTTGGGTCCCGAGGGTCCTTGTCGTGCGTCTGTGCCCGAATCTGGCCGAGCCGGTACGGCCATGTCTCCTGCGTGATAAAACAATTCATCATCCACCAGGAATTCTACTAACTCCTCGCCATGTGGAGCCAGGTCTTCTATCGTTATATATGAGCCTCCTCTGCTCTCCCTTGTCACCTCCAGCATCATTACTTTCGCTTCTCCTGACCACTTCAGTCTCGATAAGTCATCCGCGGAAGAATACACTTCGTTCCACGTTTCAGCCGAGACCTCTGGTCTCCTGGAGGGTAGTGCCTTGATCTTTTTCCTGCTCCAGGCATCGGGGAATGAGAAGTCAAACGTATGCGCGGCGGCAGCGTTCCAGCTGATGAAGCGCGGCTCCATCCCTCCACTCCACTTCAGCATTCTCTTCTCTGCGTCACGAGCTGCTCCGATGCGAGGGGCAATGATGGGAGACGTGGCTCCCAACAACATCCTCCTTATCTGTGGATATCGAGGGCATTGGTCCGGCAGCGGCCTGGACCCAAGAAGCCATGTTTGTTGATTCTATTTCGCGTGGGCGTAGGCTCCTGGCAATTGAGGTACTCCCACAGCCTCTCCTGTATCTTTCACCACTGGTCTCAAATTCCAAAGTTTTGGGTTAAACTGGATGTGGGACAGATCCTCACGGCCCATTCGGCATTTGAAGTGGTCGTTGAAGTCCATCAACACCCAGCCTGGCTCTGCTATTCTTCCGAACAGCCTATCGTCGCTAGCCAGCTTTCTCAGTTCACTCTGCTCTACCCAATTCAGCACGGAACAATCCACAACTGAGACCAGGTTGACGTACAACACCGAATTCCTGTACGCTTTAACTTGCACATCCGGGAACGCAAAAGACATCACCGGTCCATACACCACTGTGACGAATTCCCTCAGTCCGTGGACCAGAGCCAACGGATCAATCCGCATCATGACAGCTAAGTCCGTTAGTAAGGGCATGCCACAATACTGCTTGCATTCGCCTGCGTTCGTCGCAACTTTGTCTTCTCCTGTGACGCTTCTGTTCTGTTGCAAGAGGTATTGAAGCAGGAGAGTCCTCCAGTCTTTCATCTTCTTGAGCGAGGCGGTTTCCAACTGTGCATTGAACTCACGATTGGGTCCCTGTAGTTGTTCAGGGTAACGCAACAGCACAAGCAAGTCTCCCAGTCGACCGTAGGTCATGGCAATCAGAGTCAGGAGTCCATCCAATCTCAAATCTGCCAACGCTTGGGTAAAGTGGTTTGCCGGTCCTTTCACAAAGTTTTCATGACCAAATGTCACGTATAAGGCTAGCACCAGGCCAATCGACAACTTCCTGATGTCCTTGACGAAACTCGCGATCAGGTTCCTAGATGCCTTCGGATAGCACGTCGATAGGAAAGATGGCGTCCATCCCACTCCCATTCCACCCAAGATGGCATCTGATCGTTCATACTGTGCCTTCGTGGCCAGCACGTCAGCTTGGAACTTGTCCAGCGACATCGTGTTTACGTCTTGCATCAGTTTCAACATCTTGCATCCAGCCAACTCCCGGGAATCAAATAGATTCTTCAGATACACGTGTATCTCTTTAATTATTGCCGGCGCATGCTCGAACGCGTCCTCACCCAAGGTGCACAGCCTCGGTGACAAATACAACCATACGTTGTTGTGCGGCTTCGTACGCAAAGCCATTGCCATGAGGTCCTCCTCCGCTGACGTCATGTTCTTTCTGATCATCCTTCCCTGCTGATTCTCTGCATGATCCATCTGTCTGAACCAGAGATCATCAGCCACCTGTTGTACTAACAGATGATCGTCATCTACCCCTGGTCTTAACTTCAGTAATCTGGCGAAGTTGGACAGCTCCAACCCCAGAACTTCGTCTAGCTCCAACCGAGTTGTGCTACAATCTCTGAGCCCCTGTATGGCATTCGAAATGTCAGCCCAAACGGCGGGAAGCTCAGATCGGGACGGATAGTAATTGTCCGGGTCCACTACTCTGTTTGGGGCAGGAATTATCACGTTGAATATCCCCTCTGCTATCGTTGTGACCATTGTGTACACAAATTGAAGGGGTTCTGGCAACGCAGCGTAGCCTGGTGACAATACAAAGATCACCTTCACCACATTCATGGTGAAGCGTTGTCTTGCTGCTGCCTCTACCTCGGCCATCGCCGAGAGCAGTGTCATTATCGCCTCCCCTATAACCTCGTTACTCGGGATCGACCCATCCGTCAGATGTGACAATAAGCCCCTGCTTTGCAGATAATCGTTTGAGCCTGCAACCACTATTACCTGCGGCTCCATACTGACCACCCTTCGCACACTTATCATCATGCCGATTGCTTGTCCCCAGTCCAATTTAGATGCCGTCAAGAAAATCACATCAGCCCAGAAGAGAGAACGGGGCGTGTAGAGATAATCGGAGCCGGCCACAATCAGATACTTGGCAGCCTTCATGTCCAAGGGATCATAAGCTGCAAAAAGGCCATCGCCTATCGGGGCCTTCAGGTTCCCATATCTCTTATCGTCTCCAACCACTGTTGTCGTTCGGGGGTAGTCCCTCGAATACTCGCCAGGCGTTTGACCGGGTGGTTTAGCGAATTGTCTGTACATCTTGTGATGTTTGTTATTGGGCTTGTTCTCCGTCTGGAATTTGCCCTTGCGAGCAGGTGGCGTCCTTTCCCGGGTCCTATCTCGAACAACGGTGAGCGACCGGGTGTTTAAGGGTCCAAAGGTATTGTCATGAGGCAATCCATTCAAGTCTACATGTCGGAGTGAGGTCGAGGAGCTGAATTTCTCCTGCTCTGCTAGCAGCCAATCCACGCCCGGTATCCGATAAAGTCGCGATACTGTGGGACTTTCTCCGCCAGTCATTCTCATTGCGTCCTCCCGACACGTCAAGGTATTCATGTTCAATTTCGCCGACATGTCCGTCTTATATTGACCCCAATGACTAGGATCTGATCTATTCCAAAGCAGCCTGCTGCCTGGTTCGATTCCCTCCGCTGGCACGGTACTTGTAGACGGTCCTGCTGTCGAAGCAGGATTTGTCGTGGCAGGTGAATCGTTCCTCCTAGACGCGGTCTGGGAGTTATTCCTGTTGTTCTGTTCCACCGATCTGCCGAGTCGGCTTCCAATCGATTGCGGCCTGGGAGGAGGAGCAGTCCCTAGCCTGTCTCTCACGTTTGAGCTCGGAGCGACGGTTGCGGCTCCAACCGTCTCCGTTGCCAAGGGCCCTAGACGGTTGGCGAGGGATTCGGGCACGGTTGCCCTTATTCTACTCCCTCCGGTCGAATTGGTCCGAGCCAAAGAACCGGTCGCCCTCGACTCTTGCTCCGCTTCACTCAATTGCGTCTGAAACACATCATTAATCCAATGCCTCCCTCGTTGGGTATTGAAGTGCACTCCATCTTTAGTGAGCGCGATGTGGTCGGTCATGCGCAGCATATTTTCGAGATCCAGGAGTCGCAACTCGCCAGGGTTGTTTCTCACCAGACTGCGGGTCATTTCATCCCACCGCGTCACGTTGCCATTCATGAAATCTGCAGCTATGGTGCCCACCAAAGGATTTGGTGGTATCGTGCACAGGATCACGAGCTTGGGTCTGTTCTTTTCTTTCAATTCGTTCAAGAGACACACCAATAGAGGTTCCCACTTGTTCTCCGGGGGCTCTCGAGACGTCATTGGTCCCCAGCATTATTATTAATGTATCCAAATGATCCTCGCTCTGGAAGTCCATCATTTTGATGACCTGAGCCACTGAGGCTCCTCCAAAGGACAGAATGGTAGTCTGACCATAGACGAAGATCTCATTCAGATCTCTCACCAAACTGTCTCCAATGATCAAATGGCAACTCCCTGGGGGAATTACCTGGTCGTTCGTGGCGGGGTTCCAGCTCATGTCATTCAGGCAGGCTCGAGGATGCTCGGCTGGCACTTGCGTGAACTGATGACGTGCCATCAGATTCTTCCTGATGTCTACCACGCGAGACTTCTCAAAGACTCCACCAGGCGCAGAACACGCTATCGTGCGGGTTGTTCGCTCCGAGCTATTTGATGAATGATCACGACGTTGGGAAGGAACGATCCTAACCAGTGTCCGCTCAGTGCCTCTGTTGATCTCATCCATCGCGGCTCTGGCCACTTGGTTAATTGATTCCTGAAATTAAGGAGCTAGATAGGTGTCAGAAGGGTCTGGTATCGTGAACCTCTGACTCGAAGCAGACGGTCGTGTCTGCTGAGGAGCCTCGGGCCCCCTTGATGCACGCAAATCCAGAACCTCAGGTCCTCTCGATGCGCATAGCTCCTGCGCTGTTGTCCTGGGGCGTGTGTCGTTGGATCCCTCCGAGGATCTCATGCTCGCCAGGACTTCCGGTGACACTTGGCTCACCTTCGCCATATACAGCTCCTTCAGGTGCTTTATTTCATCCTCCTTATAAGCCACCTGCAGATCTTCGTATTTCTTCTTCCATTCGTCCCTCTCTCGAGCTATTGCCCTATACTCCTGGAGTTTGGCACACAGCTCGCTCTGATCTTTCTCCTTCTTTTCCAGCGTCTCGATCGTCTCTGAGGAGCAGCTGTAGGAAAGTCGACCGAATGTGACGGGCCTGGCCCATCACGTTGTCTCTTCGCTCCGATGAGTGGCTGCGCCGGTTGGACTGGTAAGGGCATCTCACCTAGCCGGTGGTCCCTCTGCTCACCTAGTCCTGGCTCACGAGCCAGGTCGTGGCCAGACATTTCTCCACGCCTCCATCTCATCAATCGGTTTCGGCCTCTCTCGGCGGTCCCGGACTCACCGAAGGCCAACATCAACACGACTTCCGTAGGGCGATTCCCTCGACCCTCTCGTCCTAGTGCATTAAGGAGCGCGACCACAAACATCGCCAACCCCGGGTCTTCTCGTGTGAAATCACAATCGATCAGCCGCAGATAGATCTCGTCTAGAGTCGCTCCTAGACTCGCTGAGAGGAATTCCATGAGTTCGTTCGTGTCACCCATTTCTTATCGTGTTGATTCTTGCTGTCGTGTAGTGTCTTCTAGTGTCGTTTCGATTCAATGGATTCAATAAACAATTTCTGATCAATCAAGATCTAAAAAACAAGTCGCGACATAGAACCATCATTTTTGGATACAACATCAATCAATTCTTTAAAATTCTCCATTGAAATTCTTTTTTCAATTCTGATTTAAAATTTTATCACCAAGGTGGATCGTCCACCTTTGCCTTTGTCAGAGTAGCACGAATGTGCGCTGTCACCTTGATGACCTGGAGTGCCCCAGGTCTTTTATGACACAAACATAAAACCTATCATAACAATAGCATAACATAGACACATAAATAACACACACCTATACTATCATATAAAAACCTAATCCCTAATAAAAACTTAATCCTAATCTAAACTTAATCCTAATCTCTGTCAAGTTACCTAATAAAAACCACTTATCGCCGAGCGCAATCCTAGCATATACTCAGATAGTATTTTTTATGTAAGTAGACTTCTATGTCAGTCTCTGAAAATATCACATGCACAAGAGCGTACAACTCTCTCGGGTGTAGCTTCCCTCTATTGGGATCATAAACTGGTAACGAGAGAGAGGTCACACCTCTCTCAACCAGGAAATCCCTGAGTCGAGTCAAGGCCAATACCAAGCTCTCCGGATTCACGTGTTGCCTATCAGTAGCTTTCGTAACCAAAAAACACAAATATTTCCCTGGTATCTGTGATGCAACAGGGGGCAACGCTATCATTCCTCCTACACCAGGCCTCTGTTTCCACAAAAACTCTATATTCTTGTACTCTCTTTTAAAGTCAGCTGCTAGTGCTGTTTTGAAGCTCACATCTGCCGTTATCGCTATGGCGCACGTGCGTTCCGTGAGTATGAAATCGCTGTCCGTTATGACGATATTGTTCGAATAATGGTTCGGTAGATCAAAATACGATTCAAAGATTCGTCCAAAAGGTGGTTTCTTAGCATTCTCGCCCTCTGTCTCTAGTTCTCCGGTTTCTCTTGCCGATTTCAATTTTTTTATTATGAGGTTTTCGGTGTGGGTGAGTCCTACCCCCACTCCCCGGACAAAAATATCCATCGACGTCCCCATCGATCGCCCAAAGTCTAGGAGACCGAGGTTGGATTGTGGAACACGTAGAGGACCATCTGGGGCTTCCCAGTTGGACTCGGTATTGTCATGACTGATGTATTTGACGCCGTCTCTATCGACGTCCTGAATCGTCAGGATCGTCTATTTTGGATCTGTCGGCAGATCATGGAGCCATTCGAGCACGCGCAAGTTTGTTAGTTCTTGCTCATGAGTCTGTTCCGCTTCTGGTTCGAACTCCACTTCCGGTTCTGATCAATCGTCGATCCAATCTTGATCCATATCGTTCACAAGGTCGATTTCTTCTAGCATCGCCACTTCTTCCAGTCCCACCAGCGAGTCTATGACATCACTCACTACTATCCTGTCTACAACGAAGTCCTCGCCATACGGATTGTATTTCTTCTGGTTTTTTCCTCTCTTGCTTTGGCGTGTTTCCATAGTGAGAGGAAAGTCAGGCTTTATTCCTTTGTCAATTTCGGTTTGTTCCGGGCAATCCCAGTCTTCTTCGGCATAGGGTAGAGTTTCATCGTCCACCTCTACTCGCTCAGTCAACTCGAGATCCAGTGGTAGATCGCAATCGTCCACCACCTCATTCCCGTCGTTCTTGTCGCGAGTACCCCTTTCATTCACTTCACAAGCAGGATCCACTATTAAATAATCTCCCTCTTGCATGTCCGCTGGGATGCACCAATCCTCTGACGAGGCATTGTGTGGTTTGATGTTCTCGTAATGAGCCGCTCTTCCAGTGCTCAGTCGATAAAAACGACCTCCTTGGTGCACCTCTGTTATCTGAAATGGACCACGCCATTTCTTTAATAGTTTCTTGGTTCCTTTTGGTGGAACCACTTCCTGGAACACCCAGACGTAATCGCCAACTGAGTAGGCTTTTGCATCGGCTGTCCTTTTATCAAACCTCCTTTTTTGTCTAATTTGCGCCTGTTGCGTATTCCTCCTGCATAAGTCATTGAGGTCCTGTTGTCTTCTAATAACGTCCCGCACGTACGTTTGCGGTGCTGTCCTCTTCCCTTCATATTCAGGGTAGAAGAACGTTAACGGGAGTGCTTTTTCGTGACCCGTCAGCATCATATGCGGACTTATTCCCGTGGTGGAATGCTCCGTGCTGTTGTAAGCACCCATCACTTGCGGCAAGTGCTTGTCCCAGTCATCCATGTAGCGTGAGCAGTAGACTCTCAACATGGATACCAGTGTGCGTTTCTGCCTCTCGACTAGGCCATTCGTTTGCGGGTGATAAGTGGTCGAGTGGGCCTGCGCTACCTGCGACCTTTTCATTAACTCTTTCGTGAGATCACCTACGAATGCTTTGCCATTGTCCGATTGGAACGTGATGGGGCAGCCATGCCTTGCTATCCACACATTTATCAAATGATCGCATGTTTCTTCTGCCGATGCTGTTATGCACGGTGCTGGCTCCGCATACTTCGTAAAATGGTCGATCATTACCAGCACCTGATTATAGCCCGTTGCTGTCATACAGATTTTCTGATGATCAATTTGCACCACTTCGTTGAAACCTGACGACTCTATTGACTGTAGGGGGAACCTTAGCTTCCTGGGATCCTTCGCTTGCTGACATGACAGGCATGCTGCGATCCACTTCTCACAAGCCTTCTTCAATCCCGGCCATTCAAATCGTTTCTGTATCCTGTCATACACTTTGTCCACGCCTTGATGACCCATCTGATCATGTGAACGAAAGAGCAATTCGGTCTGGTACAACTGTGGTAACACTATTGAATTGTATTTATAAAGGACCTTGTCCTCCTCCTTGCGCTTACAGGCTACGATTCCGTCCTTATTCAGGTACAACAAGTCGTTTCGCTTCAGGTAGAATTGCTTCAGGATTTTGTAGCTGTCTTCTTCCAAGTCTCCCTTGTCAGGTGCTCCATTCTCAATCCATCTCTTGAGACTGCTCGTCATCCTATCATTTCGTTGAGCCCTTAGGAGATCCGACAGCCTGTACCTGGCTTTCAAATACGTCTTCACCACGTTCATTTGCCCACTCATTATCTCCGGAGCATGAGCATCGTCTATCAACTTGACACACCATATCTTTTTCAAAGGCGTCGCTTCCTGCACAGATGGTTCCAGATTGGTACGGACGACCGTACCATGTGGCAGCAATCTGGTTGGGCGCTTCGAAACTGCTATCAGCTCGAGCTCGTCTGCGGCATTATCTACCACAGTGCCCTCTTCATCTGAGGTGTATCTGTCCCTGTCTGGATCCTGATGTGTTTCTCGGTCCAGCCCACGCTGCTTCCAGTCTACCAATAAGGAGTGGATTGCGATCTCTGACATATCGGAGTTGGAAGCTGTTTCAGACGTGTTGTCCCAGGACTGGGGTCTCGAGTCAACACTTGAGTCGACTGATTCCTCAACATCATATTCAAAGTTGTCTGAGATGTTTCTTGACTCCCCGGACAAAACTCTGTCCATCGGTCGCTTTGAACCCGACTCCCCGGACAAAATTCTGCCCCTAGGTGGTCTAGTCAACCTCTCCCCGGACAATTCGTCCTGCACGGGCTCAAAGGTGTCTGACTCCTCAGAGGAGACGTCCTTGACTGGCTCGAAGGTGTCAGACTCCCCGGACATTGTCTCGTCCACGGACGAACAATCTGGGCTTGGCTCGTATTCCTCTTTTGCATCCGTGAAGTGCACTCTCCTCGTGAAGCTAGATTTCGATCTGATCCTGACTTCCTCAGTAGTTTGGTTCTGGTTCAATGTTCCATATTCAGTGAACGAAGTTCTCAACAAGACTTCTTTCGGCATCGAGGTCACCAGCTGGTTGACGATCGACCTGCAATCCCGTTCAACCTCTCGGCTGCGAATGGACACTGGCCTCTTCTCTGTTCTCTCGGTGACAGTCAACCGCTGCATGGTCTCCATCCATTCACGATCATGCCTATCCACTTCCCTATCCAACAAGTCGCGGAGTTTTCCCATGACCTCCGGCGCCACGTTCACCGTCTTGTTCAATAAAGCGATGCTGTTTATACCCAGCCTGGTCAGTTCTTGCTGTACCAAGTTGGATCGGACTAGCAGATCCAACGGAACGGGCTCGCCTCTGGCTAAAAGCTTTATCTCCGCGGCCGTCTCCACTGGAAGGTCAGGGTGTCCAGGTATAGGATGTCCTGACTTGTCTAACTACCTAGTAAGTGGCAGCTTGTCGTAGGTTTCTTTGTCCAGAAAGGAAAACCCGTCTTTGATCTCTGATTGGTTAGCTTGCTTCTCCTCGAGGCGCTCATAAAATTCTGTCTTTTTACTGAGGCTATCTGCGTTCTGGTGCTTGTCACGGGTACGGTGCTCTATGATCATGTGGTATCCATCCAGGCGCACAATCCAACGACCAATATAGCTTTGGTCCATCGAATAGGTTTTCAGCCAGGCAAGGGCAAGATTATCCACACGTAACTTGAAGGGAGCACTCCCCAAGTAGGCCCTGTATTTTTCCACGATAGTGATCACCGCAAACATCTCCGCTTTTGGTGCGCCGTACTTCATTTCAGTATCACTCAGGACTTTACTCCCGTAGGCTATCGGACGAAGAACCGTTCTCCCGTTCCACTCCTGCTCCTGGTGAAGTATGCCCGATATCGCAACCACTGATGCATTCGTGTCCAGCACGAACATTCCCTTCTCCGTTGGCATGCCGAGGACCGGTGCCTCGCAAAGTTCACGTTTGATATTTTCAAATGAGACTTGTGCCTCATCAGTCCAGGTGAACTTTTTGCCCTTGTTTCTCATCAACCTCTGCATGGGGTATATTTTGTCAGCATACCCCTTGATGAACTCTCGATAATAATTTGCGAATCCCAGAAAACTCATCAGCTGTGTGTCTGTTTTAGGTGCCTTCCAGGTCAGCACCGCTTCAACCGCTTCGGGATCTGGTCTCACTCCATGTTTGTCAACCAGGCGGCCCAGATACTTTATGGAATCCCTGAGGATTTCACACTTAGAGGGTTTGCATTTCAGACCCGCCTGCTTCATGCAAGAAAACACCTCCTCCAACCTCTCTATGTGGTCTTCTAAGGTTGGTGTTGCAATCACGACATCATCGACATAACACATGATGAGATTTCCGTATTTCTTAGTGACGCTCGTGAGTACCTGGGCCATCAGTCGCTGTAATGTGGCCGTCGCGTTGCACAATCCGAATGGCATTCTCTTCCACTGGAACAGTCCCAGCTCACACGCGAAACCTGTTTTCTCTCGATCTTGCTTTCTGAGTGGCACTTGCCAGAATGCGGAGCCCAAATCCAACGTCGTGAAGAAATTAGCGTCTCCCAGCTTGGATAGGCTCTCATCGATGCGGGGAATCGGGTATGCGTCCTTTATAGTCACTGCGTTCAGATAACGGAAATCACAACAAAATCTGAGTTGTCCCCCTTTCTTTTTCGCCATGACCACGCCACAAGCCCATGGTGACTTCGACGGCTCGATCATGTCGTACTCCATTAAGATCTCGATTTCCTTCCTACACGCTTCTGACTTGTTTGGGGTCATTCTTCTCGCCCCTTCCCTATGAGGTACCGAGCCCTCTTGTATCTCAATCTCGTGCTCTACAAAATTGCAACAACCTATGTCGGCCTTATGCTTTGAAAAAACGTCTGCGTTCTGATTTAGCACCGCCCTGAGCGAATCTAGTTCTTTCTCTGATATTTTACCCTTCAGATGTTCTATCTCAGGTAGGACAGGTTTATTCACTGCTAACTCTGCCTCCGTCGGTCTCTCAGGGAAGTTGGAACAATAGACAGCCCATCATCTGTTTCCGACTTCATTGAAAACAATTTCCTAGAAGATTTCAATTCATTCACTCTTTTCATTATACATTATTGGTTCGCATGCAATGGACATTTAGTTACATCAAACTTTTTCAAGTTCTCCACACTCTGAAAGTCTGTGTTCAGAGGCAAAGCGTAGCCAAGTTTCTTTCCCCGCTGTATTGTCACTGTTGTTGCTTCTGAGTTCAATAACACACTCACACACAGTCCGCTCTGAGTGAGTGAGAAGCTTCTTCCTAAAATAGCCGAGCTTTTACTGTTTGGATTTGGTACCAGACACACCTGTCTGTCATTGCTGAGTTCATTCAAGTTCCTCATCCTAAACGTCGCTACTACGGCTTGGTTCGGTTTTAATCTAACTTTTCGATCCAGAAAAATCGGCACCTTGGCCTGATTCATTAAGATCTTATTAAGGGGTCTTTTCTCATACTTTCTCTCAGGATCCTTGATCCTAATCAATCCGTCATTGAGATCGATCGTGACGTCAAAGTTGCGAACGAAATCCCTTCCTAGGATGAACTGGTCGAATTCGTCCAAATTCTCTACTACTAGGAAACTCATCCAAAGATGTCTTCCTCCGAGCTGCAGTGAGATGATCGGGGTTCGTCCGGCGACATAGATCGCTCCCTGATTGGCAGCTGCCAACCTGATGTTTGTCGGTATGAGATCCGACCTTTCGAAACCCATGTCGGTCCAAGTTTTGACTGGCATGACACTAACCACTGCTCCCGTGTCTAGCAGTCCCTTTACTGAAAGTTGTCTGCCTTGCACGTCTAGAACGTGTGCGGCCAGATCGGCCTCGCAACCAATATGCACCGCATCTTGTTCGAGCATCGCGTTGTGTCCGATTCGTCTGACCTTCAGCTCCTCTTGACCAATGTATATCCGGCCAACCTGATCGTTCGCATCAGTTATGTGAGCTTTCGTGTAGATATTGATGCCATCCACATTCATCAGGATCGGGTAAGGGCCATGGACATCGATATAATGTCCGTCCACTTTCATCAGCCTCGGACCTCCCGTTGTGAGCAGCGCTCGCACTGCCCTGGAGTCCAGTTTGGGATCCTTCTCCTTCAGGTAGTCGGCATAGATGTCCATGTGGACTAATGTAATCTCTGATGGTTCACTCAAGTTCTTGACCACCTGGTGCCCTGCGACTGAGATGATGGACATTATTTTGGTCCCCGCCTTCGTCATGCCGAAAGTCTTACCAGATATAACGTTCAGTTTTAGTCCCTGTTTCTTGGGCTCCTCTTTGTCTTCTGCTTTTGTCGTTTTACCCAGGACATTAAGACTTTCACGAAGATCTGTGCTCTCCAGCTCCGACCTTACCCATTGCTCCACTTCTTTCGTGGCTAGGTCCTGTTTGACATTCTGCAGCGCTGTCCTTGCCGCCAGGCCGTAATCCACCTTGAGTGGGCTAGACGACTCTGTTTCGAGGTTCGAGGCTACCACCTCGTCAGGCCATGTCTTAACCTTTTTGGTCGTGAAGGTGCTCGGTGTCGTCTCCTTTCTCCGAGATTCAGCCTCATTCATCAGACGTGCTCGACTGGCCTTGACACCCGAAAGCGCCTCTTCGTGGCGGGGATGTTTCGCGTCCGCTACTGCGTCCCAAAATTGAGTACAATCCGACTTGAAGTGTCCCTCCAAATTACAGAAGAAACACCTCGGACCATATTTCATGATGAGCCCTCTGACGTACTCCTCATGATCCTCGTCGGTCGCGTCGGCGTCCTCGAGAAAGTAGCCTATGGCCTTCATGTTCTGTTTGTATGTAGAACACGCAGAAACGTGATGGTCCATCGAACCACAATTCGCGCACGACCTCCTCTTGTCCATGTCATCGCGAGGTTTGTACCAACTGGAATTCGCACCAGTGTTTGTCCCGCTATAGTTGCCATAATTGCTGTAACGGTTTTGCGCCCTCGGTTTTATGAGTAAATACTCGCGTGACTTCATACGCAAATCGTCAGGCGTGGGTACCTGGTCAAGCGACAGGGTGAAGTGAGTGGCCAACATCGTCTTCAACTCCTCACTCCTTACTCCATCCATGAACTTAGAAGCAATCGCCAAGTTTCGCTCGGATATTCTCTCATCCGGGTTGCTTCTCCTCCTGAGCAATTCAAGGTCGTCCAAGAATTTATCTATTGATTCTTCATCTCTCTGACGCCTCTTCTCGAACTTCACCATAGCCTGGTGCCCTTATACTCCAGAGCCAAAACGATTCAGCAGGATGTCGAATATCTTGCGAGCGCTGTCTCTCTCATTGGCTCTTTTCGCCATTACACAATTTAATGCAGTACCCTCCAGGTTGCTCGTCAGCGCGCTGCACTCTTGTTTCTTGGAGAGATTCTCTTCCTCAAAGTGTAACTTCATCACCTCTATCCAAGTATCAATGCAGCCGTCCGACTCGTCTTTATATGACTTCGGCTTTTTCAGTGTTCTTCTTGACCTCTCTCCTCTCTCGGTTGACTTCGAGAGCTTGGTGATGAATGTTTCAAGAGATCTGTTCAGAGGCTCAAACATCGAGGCATACATCGTTGTGTCTTGTGAGACTGTAGTCAGATCTGGTACTGAACTGACTTGTGGCACGGTTGGCAATCTTGTCTCCGGGGTGGCATCTGCCTCCGGTGGGACTGGATTCGTCCAGCCAGGCCTCTGCGGGGCTGCCCTTGGCCGCTCCTTGTTTCTATGTTCGTAGTTCGTTCTCGAGCCTTGCTGGGCTCTGGCACTGTTGCCCATACCATCTCCAACATTCGCATTGCGTGAGCGTTCCCTTGAGTTGGAACGCTCCTGCCAACTACTCCCATTCAGGATCGCGTCAAGCTTCCGCATCATCAAGTCAGATTTGGCGTCCAACCTCCTTTCCAGGCCAGTCATCGTTTGGGCGTAGGTATTATCATGATCATTCAACAATCGCTCGATCTCTCTTGTCATCCTAGCCTCTCTTTCCTCTGACTCTTTGTTTGCCTGTGCCAGGCTCTCGGCCAGGCATTGATCGGTGTTACGAATCAATTGAGCCTGATCAAACCTCGCCTGCGACTTCACGTGCGTTAGCTCATCCTTCAAACTCTCTCGACCATGGTGAGCTCTCTCGTCAACTTGATCTATCCTCTTAGTCATGTCCCGCCTCAATTCATCCAGGCCATTCATCACACCAGCGAACATATCACTTATGTCACCAGCTGCCCCCAATGGCGGGGTTAGCCCCAGAGAAGACGAGGTCAACTGTGGCTGTAGCCTAGTACTCGATGACGCACCGCCCTTTTGCTTGTGCATTGACGTCATCAGTCTGTCAAACGTTGATGATGCTCCCATCGTTATCCCATCTGACATAGGCCTGGTCGGCGAGGCAGAAGACGCCTCCCTGCTCATGTCGTTCCTTGGGCACGGCGTGAAGTTCACATCCGGATGGGTTATTTCCGGTTGGTCGTAACTAGAGGATAGACCTCCGGCTTGTAGCAACGTCACGCGCTCATCGTACAAAGAATTCCAATTTTTCTTTGCCTTCGAGAACGTCTGCTCTTCACCCGGACTCATACTCGACATCATCGCGTTGTTGCTCTGTTTGGCCAAAGATGAGTGTGCACTTGTCGGATGTGAAGGTTCCTTTCTCCATTTACAGCTCTTAGTCTCTGATTTGGACATTCCCCTGTACAACACTTCCTCCCGAGGTTCGACCTCGGGACGCTCCGAGGTCTCCCCTGTCCTCTCGACTCCCTCCCGTTCGAGGACCTCATCTGGCTCAAAGTCGGGTCGAATGAGCGTTCGCTCCCCTTCGTCAAAGGGATCCACCAGCGTTTCGCTCGCAGGCTCGGCATCGGCGCTCCGCCTTTGATTGCCATCGAGGTTTTTCTCGCTCCATAGTTTCATTTCGCTCACTGAAAGATCAGGTTGACCTTTAGTCGATTCGTCTTCAGCAAACGCGTCGGAAGCGCTGCTAAACGAGGTTTGGCTACGCCTAGTTCTAAATTTCCGCGTGCTTCCCTTGCTTAGCCTGGGAATTTTAGTAGTCGATCCTAGCGAGTCCCTACGCTGCATAGTTTTTAACAAAATGAAAGTATTCGTAATTTGATGGCAATGCAAAATGCAAACGTACCACAAACAAGATTTAGTTAAATCACTTAACGCTGCCTACTCGATTCCGTCAGTATCAAAATGTCTCTTAGATCTCTCACGACTAAACTAGTGACTCAGCTAAAGTTACACACAGGGTCTACCCAGTATTGATATAATGCTAACTCAACCCGGTTGTATAGTATAACAGTATCACCAAGTTTCCACAAGATATAATCGACACACAAAACACAATCGATAATCAGATAAGAATATCCTACAGGTGACAGCGACCTTTTGTCAATATTAATTTATCGCCACACAATTTATCAAGTCACTGCTTTGTTAAAATTTAGCAATCTTTGATAAAAAGCAGTGATGATTCAGAAATAGATAAATAAAACTTAGTCTTAAAGAAAAAGACTTCCCCCAATCGGAACGATCCGAAAGAACGAAGCCCAGGACACAGTCTTCTCAAGTGGGTGTGTATCTGCCTAATACACCCACCGAGGTCTTCTTTTAGGTGTCCTGCGATTGCTCGAGCTGTCCTACTAAGTAGCTCAAGGCAACCTCTGATCGAAAATTCGTCAAGTCTATGAAAAAGCTCTCCCACACCCGGACTGCTCCAAGTGCACGAGAGTAGGGAACAACTTTTCTTCTCAAGTGAGTGTGTATTTGCCTAATACACCCACCGAGGTCTTCCTTTATTTGTTCCCGGATTGCCCGAACTTTTCTATTAGGTAGCTCAAGGCAACCACACGACCAAAATCACAATCAAAAAAAAATTTCTTTGTTCGGGTACTTCTGATACACCCAATGTAGAATCCAAAGTTGATCACGAATTTCCGGGTCAGAATGGGTTCTTATGATCCTGATAAGCACGCCTAATATCCTAATATGATCCTAATTAAATGGATATTTTTCGTTTCCGAAATCGCCACAGAAGGTTTACTCAAGTCTCTAACAAGGAAGATCGTTAGAAGGTTTAAGACACTCCGGAGGGTTACCTCGGAGGGTACCTTGATCACCCAAGTTACTTCGGAGGGTACCTTAATCACCCAAGTTACTTCGGAGGGTCCCCCTAAATTTACTAAGGAGGGTCAATAAGATGCTTAATATGCTCCGGAGGGTTACTTCGCAGGGTACCTCCAAAATTTTCAAATTTTTCGATCTCGCTTAGAAGGTTCTCCCCCTCGCTTCAAAAAGCGTCAAAACAAGCTAGGAGCTCTAAGGGGAGCTGTTTTAACTTCTTAGGGTGATCTCGTGGAAATTTTCCACTAAGGAGGGTTGCTAGAGGGTTTAGCTGACTCCGGAGGGTCACTTCGGAGGGTTCCCCCAAAATCAACAAAAAGGGTTATATCACCGCAGTAAAGCCTCTGAAAGCGGTCTAACTGACTTAAAACTAGGTTGGCTGACACGGTCAACCTTCCCAATTAAATAAAAAGATGTTTTGATAAAATTTTCTGCCGCCCGGAGGGTTGCCCGTGATTTGGACCCTCCGAACCAACAAATTCTAAAAAATTTTTCTTTTCCGAAATAATCAACCCAAAAACGATTGCGGTCCGGAAAAATGGTGTAAAACGTCGACTTATGGTACCAAAATTATCCCGATCGGTTGGCTAGTCTTTGAGAAATTGCCAAAAACGTGTTTGTCCAAATGGGCTTTTTATACCACCTATATAGGTTCTGAAAGATTTTTTCCGCAATTCCGGTCGAAAGTGCCTAAAAATACTTGAAATGAGCGTAGCAGCCCTGTACGGCACTGGAATAATGCAAAAAACCGGACCAAAATTGGTTTAGAAACAAAAATTTGGCCAAAAACTATCAAATTTGGACCCTCCGATTCCTTCCTTTTCCAAACCTTAAGTCGTTAGCTCTATCCACGGAGCTACTCGGAGGGTTACCCAAAAATTTCTCTAGTAACCGAGCACGTTATGCTAGCACGCTCCTAACGCAAAAAATTTTATTGCTCTAACTCTAAAAACTCAAAAACTCGATCCCCAAAACAGATTGACAAAATACAGAAAATTATCAAAATTTCGGTCGAAAAATTTTCGTTTTTCTAACTTCTACTGAGTCTTTGCTCACGCGGTTTCCTTAGTGAAGGGGATCGAACTACGTAGCTACTCTCTATATAAAAGCTTTTTGCCTATCGGAAAAGCTCGGATATCCGAAAATTTGGGGGTCTACGGTTTGGTCGAAAATTGGTAATTTTCGACAAAAAATGGGTGTTTCTTGGGTCTAAATAGGAGATAAGTAATATATAATAAGGATAATAATCTATTAATAGTCGTTAATGAATAGTACTATACCCTCCTTTGCACCAAAATATCCGAATTAAGACCCTTAACTCGGAAATTTGTAATCGATGGAGGGTGCAATCGGACCGCGCCAATCGTGCCCCCCACCACTCAAGTTTTAATGAAATAGTACCCGAACGATACTAAAATTGCTTCAACGATACCCAACAGTCGTTGCGGATGTTGTCCTTGATGTCCCTGTTGAGTGTGGAACACGTTGATCAGCTTGCCACTCTACCCTCCGGCCACCGGCAAAATCACCATTAACGTGCTTAAACACTCAAATTACACTCGAGGGAGGGTATCCAACCCTTCACCAAAACACACAATCTTTCTATCAGAAACGATATAAATCAATCTGAAACAACAACAAATAGGAAGGTCAGATCACATCTCGTCCGGAAATAACATATAAACTGTCGTTTTACGTTTTTTACTGTTTTTGGTCTTTTTTTGGATTTTTTTTTTACTGTTTTTTGTACTTTTTTGTTTTCAAATAAATTTATTTTTTGCTTTTTCTTGGTTATACACTATTTTTGTTTGGTTTACGCTTTCTCTTTAATTGTTTTTGGTCCTGGGACCTCATGACAAGCGGGCTCTAGATTTCCCACCTAACCCTCCGGCCCCCGGAATTTTCGGTGTTAACTAAGTTAAAAAGCTAAATTGCACTAGACGGAGGGTACGCACCTTCCCCCTAGTACAATAACGGTCATTAAGGCCTCTAACTCGGGCATACGCTCGGAGCGGAGGGTACGTCGCTGAAACGCTTGCTGATCATGATGGTTTCATGCCTTTAACAGGCCCACCCAGGAGCGCCATAAAAACGTCTATGTAACATTCGCCCAAATATCACACAGCGACGGAGCGTAGAAAAAGTACCTATTAACGACTGGCAGGCGTCAGTTACCTTAATTCTACTCGTTTTTCACCGTCTCGACCTTGCCAGTTGATTTTCTGGTCTGTCTAGGGCAAAGTAAAAAGTTACCATTTTTAGGCCATCAGTCAAACGACTTTTGATCAGCTTTCGTTTACATGCGAACACAACCACATAGCTGAGTCTCGGATCCTCAGACTACGTGATTGTCATTAAAAACACGGCTCGAACAACCTATTTTATTATGTTTTTGTGTGACAGTTCTATATTAAATCCATTGGAGATGGATTGACCCTTTCCTTTTTCTAGCTACTCATGCTCTGAAATATTAAATAATAACGGTGTTAATTAAGATCTATGACATTATAGCAGCTATACAGTCAGTCTATACAGTCCCTTCACATAGACAGTCTCTGGGGGACCAAGCCTCCGCTCCCGTAATATTCTTGAGATAACACTCTTATCTCTTATAATTCGTGTCCCGGGAGGGTCCCGTGGTATATTTCTTCCCCCACTGAAGCCTCCTTCTCCACAAATATCCGTCGCTAAGGTTCTTATCGTGTGTTATTGCCACGATAAGAGGCTTCGTAATTTTCTTGCTCGACTGTTCTTCACAATCTCTATCGTGGTTCTGTTTTTCGTCTTTTTATTCAAAATGGCCGTCTTTTCTCTATTTCTCAGAAATGTTCTTCTTCCAATCGAAATTTTAAAAATAAAAAGTCTAGAACATTCTGACCCTCCGTCGCAACACTTTTTTGTTCATAAGGCCTTTAGTCACTCTTTTTTATGTCGCCGGAAGGTTGTGCTGTGTCATCTGGCAGAATGGCACAACTGTGTCTCTGCTAGAATTAGTGAGTGAGGAGAGTGAAAGTTTTAGAGATTGTGCCAGTCGGTCATATTTAGAAGTTTGACCTTGAGCAACGTTTATACTTGATTTTGGGGTGAAATGAAATTTTTCGAATTGAGCCTGTCATGCTCAAGTTTCTCGCGGAAACTGAAATACGAGAAAATAAGATCAGAAGAATCGAACTACAATCGCGGGAAAGTAGTCCAATAGGAGCGTGAAATAGCTATTCGCAATTTCGCAATATAAATCGAACGAGAGTGAAGCTGTCTTATTCTTGGCTAAGGATCGAGAGTGACAGGAACAAATAGTTACGGGAACAAATAAAGAAGATATGTGCCATTCCGCCGGATTGACACAGCTGAACCCTCCGACGAGCGAAAGAAAGAACGTCAGTGTTGTTAATCACGAACTAATCACGAAAAGGAGGGTCGGAATTTTCTCGAAGTAAATTTTCAAAAATTCGAATTGCGGCGGATTATTTGTGAAAAATTCAGAAAGTGGCCATGTTTGGCAGAAAACGGACAGAAAAACAGAACAACCGAATTGACAAGTAAAGAACGGTCGAGAAAAAACGCAAGAAACATAAGAATTCTCTTATCGTGACGAACACACACGATAAGACGTGTAGAAGAAGAGGATAGAATGAATGTAACATTCGCCCGGAAAAACAAATCGACGGAAAATAAAGCTAGGTTCTAAAACGACTGGCCAGCGTCCAAACACAGCTCTTCATGCTTTTCACCGTCTCTGCTAAAGCCAGTTCTTTTGGTGGTTTTCCTTAAATCGGGTCGACAAAACGTTACTGCTGTCCGGCTTCGACCAGAACGCTCAAATTAACTTAACTATATTCAAAAATAGTGAGCTCATGGCTGGGTCTCAGTATCCCCAGACAACAAGGTGACTCCTACAACAGGGCTACAACTATTTAAAATATTACGATTGTTTTTGATCAGTAGATAAAAATCATCATCTCCATCGAAGATGGATCAACCCTTTCCCTCACTCCTAGCTTCTCATTCTCTGAAAATGAATCTGGATGTTAATTAAATTCAACTCGGGACATGACCAGGAAGCTAAAAGTTTACATAAAACAGTTTGAGTTCCGGGCCCGAGAACCCTCCGGATTCTGGAATCCGGGGAAATAGCACTCCTATTTCTTTCCGGAAGGCTGGACACGCCATCCCAACACCCTTCCTTTTTCTCGGGTTCTGCGTTGTAACGATTGTAGCAGCACAATCGTTGCAACTCGGAATGGTTCTTGACAATCTCCAATTACAATTTCAGCCTGTTGTCGTTTTCTCGTAGTTGTTTCCACTGCAACTATTTAGTGTGTGCGAAATAATAAAAGGTTACGTGTCGTTCACGTCCGAATCGAATTTTTAAAATTAGCATGTCATTTAAAACTAACCCTTCCCGATTTGTCCAATCGTTCGAGTAACGTCGCTAATCCATTAAAACCATCAATCTTCACAGTTCTTTTCTTTTGATCGATAAAAATTCGATTGCGAAACTGCATTTTCGTAAATTCTGATCGAATGTCACATACTCCCCGGACGGCCCGGTCAATGTCCTCATTGAGTCTCGTAGTTTTCATCGAAGTGGTACAGTGCCATCGAACAGAATTTACAAAACGCATAAAGTCACTTTTATCCACGTCATATCGACTCACTGCAGAATACAAATTTCACTAATTTTCACTAATCTGCATTTTCGAGGATATGACTTAAGATGAAAAACATTTTTTTAGACTTCCAATGTCTATGTCCCGATTTAAATCTTTATCTCCTAGGTTTAAAAAAAGTGTAGTGACGCAGGTCAGTCCTGCCAAACCACAAACTAAAATTATCCTACTATGCTTCTTCCCTTCGGAAATTTAGTTGTTACTGGCCCTGAATATTAAAATTAAGGAACTCGGTGGTTAGAAGGAACAATGAAACAATCTCATTCTTCAAGAGATTAACCAAGCCTCTCATGTCACCATAAAGTGATCAGTCGTCCTATTTGATTAAAAACAATCGGGCAGGCTGGAACATTGCCGTATACTCTCCACTCAAGCCTCTCTAATTAATTCGTAAGTGTCTCTAAAGCCACTAACTAAAATCATAATGCAAGTTTAAAGATGCAACAAATTCTTTATTCTTCAAAACTCAACTAAATGTTTTTTTTTTTCAGTTTCAATTGCAATTTAGTTGCTTTGTTTCTCATTTGAGTTTTTGTCACATACAAAACAATTCTGAGTTTTAACATCTTTTCTTTCATCGCTTCTGTGTTTTCTTCTTTGTTCGTCTTTAAGAAGTTGTAAAACTTCTAAGTTCTTCTAATTTTCTTTCTTTTTGCATCTTGTTTTTCGGCCATTTGTCAATGTTCCATCTCCTCCTCCTGCGACATTGACTCGGCACTTTCAGTCTCTGTGTCTTGCAGCACGTCGGTAGCTATTCTGACGCTGTTTGAAGCAGTCCTCCAACACTTTTGCTCTTCTACTCTTTGTTTACAGCAAGGTAGAGGATCAACGTTAGATTTTCTGTTTCGGCAGAAGCTGTAGTGGATCACAACGTCACGTTTCTCTCCAAGTACTGTACACTCTGCTATGCTTCGACATATGTTTCTTGGCATATTCGTACAACCATGCAGTCATGTTGGCTCTAAATCATGGCATCAGTCGTCTTCTGGCCCATATCTTTTTCACTTCCATCGGAATGTTCAAGATTTTGCACATTGTTTCAAAAAGATCTAAATCTTTTAGACAATTCAATTCCTGTAATTGTTCTTTCGGGGGCGGCTCCTGTTATTGTTCTCTCTTACATGAACTTGCAGCCATCGTATCGCCATCATAACTCCTACTATCACTATCGCTATGGGCTGTGATGAATCTGGTAAACCCATGGAGAGCAGCTCTCCACAGTCCCAGATCAACACCAGATTACTACGCCCGGGGTACCACCATGTTTGTAGCAAGCAATGGCAGGGGAACTCATCATGTGTTGACATGATGCTCCTCCAATTACGTTTTCCCGAAGTTTCCAGTAGTGGTTTCAATTCCATCATCACTCGGTGGACTTCATTTACTGCATTGTAATCCGTGACTGTTGATCCTTTCTGTTTTTGTTTTTCAAAGTCACTGAAGTTCCCACTGGCCTATCCCATGAACTTCTTTCCCAGTATCGATTCCAATTCCTCTTTGGTTCTCCCCGGAACTGCTGAAAAAATTTTGCACAGTAACTCGTAAGATTTTTCTGACATTCTCGCTAGTCTTACGCATTTTGGCACTGAGAAGGTTTGATCCACGATCGTTCTCGTACTTTTCAGATCCACCGCTAACAAATGCACTGTGTATCTGCTCTTGTACATTGGAGCTAGAGTTGATCCCACTAACTATCTCGCTCCCGTCGGTCTACGATAAGTTTCACTATGCCGGATGTTCGTTTCCACCTCGATCGCTTCTCTACACTTTCCAATATACTTCTGCTCGGTTTGCAACACTCCCGGAAACACTTCTTCACTGATGGTTGTAATCATCTCATGCTTTTGTTCTAGATTCAATAGTGACTCTAAAGAACCAAACATGCTGTAGAATCCTAGTGCAGTCACTAGATTCACCTCGGTTCCTCTATGGCAATCTGCAAAGGGTTCCTTTTCCGTTTTCGCCTTCATCACATTGTTGCCAAACAATATCGTCAATTGCTTGTGTTGTTTCTCCAGGGTCTGTACGCAATCCAGACCTCCACAGATGTCACCTTCCAGTCCAAAGAATTCTGCCAGACAGCTATCAGGTTTGACCCAGTCCGCTGGTCCCCAGCCAGGCAACTCTACTTTGCCTTCTCCGTTGCTTTTAGAGGCTGTCGTCATCAAATTATAGATGATGTTCAGGTCACGCAAGTTACAGTCTGAGTTCAATTCCCTCTGCACATCTTGTGTCGTACGCAATATCGAATCGGCGTTAGACTCGGACACCATGATGGTTTCATTAGTTCCCACACTACCATCAATCTCGTTCTCAGCGATTCGTCCGAGAATCCCAATCCGAAATCCACTCGTTGTCAGATTTTGGCACTGAGGGTGCAGTCACTTTTCCTCCAAGACTAGTCCCAACTTGGTCTGCTGATTAGCAGCGCTTCTTATCGTTGCAATTCTCGACGTCCAGATTCTTAGCAATACTGCTTGCTCGTAATCAAAGAAGCAATCGCGTATGTCTTCATTTAGGAAAGGGTTGCACGCCATCCCTATGATTCCGGATAGGTAACTATATGATTTCTTCCTGATCGGTCCACAGTATTCACTGGATCTCGGCAGTGCTCCCATAGATTCTTTCGAGAGCCTCATCACCTTGTCAGAGAATTTCTTTATTTCGTCAATCTTTTTCATAGGTTCCAGCTCCTTCATGTTTACTCGCATCGGCTTGCTCTGATGAATGTCCAAAAGTGCTAGCAACAGCAAGGCTTTTGCTCGTTCATCGCCTTATCTTAGCATCTTGACACAAGTGTTCAATGCTGGCACTGAAATTTTTATCTATCTTAAATCGAATGAAACAGAGAGCATCTCTCAGCTTGGCGCACGCTACTGCTGCTCCTTCTTGGGTCATTAGATCTCTCACACTCGTCATAAAGAACACCTTTTCTCCCTTCGATCTTTTTCTTTCTTCAGAATCATATTCCCCGCGTGTCAGTCCAATCATGCACCAAGAGAACCTCAGTTGTAACTCTGTTCTAACATAGAGTATTGCTATCAGAGCTTGTATCTTCGGCGTGGTTCTCATATCTTTTTCGAAGTATCGTAACACTACTGCTGTCCAATGAAGGCTCACCAATTGCTCGATCGTTTCCGCGTGCATCTCAGACAATACCAGAGTCCCGTATGCCTTCTGCTTCAGGGTGGTGCCTTGCGTCATTGTCTCCAAATAACCTTCCATGGCATTTTTGTCTTCCAGAGCAATTAAGTGTCCTCTGGCCGAATTTCTGTGCTCTAACATCTCCATGTATCCGCCGGCGGCTTCATTAATCGATACAGTTTCCGATACTGTCAGTCGGTTATATTCCACTGGGACTAGCTGTCCTACGACGCTTCCCTTTCCGTGATTCATGGAAGACGGTTTGAAGTCTTTAAGGGTACTCTCTCCACATTGGCTGAGTATCTCCATTTCTAAAGTCGCTCCAGTTAGATTGCGGTCACTCCTCTTGGTTTTGTAACCGGCTGATTTTATTCCTGCCATGAGAATGGGTGGCACCATCGCTACGTCAGTCAACATCTTCTCTGTGCCAGGCAATCGATCATCACCTTGTCCCAAGTCCATAGCTTCTTCGACGCGTTTTCTTTTAGCTGAGTTGACAGCTTTCATCGAGATTTTGAGGAAACCACCTTTGTCTTTTCCCGCTTTCTTCAATGTCACTTTGCTGCCCAGTTTCATTTTCATTTCATTAATCCTGTCAATCACCATTTTTAATCGCATCGTTCCCTTTCGGGTTCTTTACAGATATACCACTTCTCCCTTGTCTTCTTGCGGCATCATCTTTATAGGAGAGTTTGCCTCACTTTCATCAGTGGCCGAGTCGATCAGCAGTTTGCTCAATCTCTCTTCACACTCGTCGAGTTTGTCAAGGATTTCCCGCTTTAGTGGTCGGTTGAGAACTATTTTCAAAATAGACTAGGTTCCGTAGCTCTGAACCACTGTCCAGACGTCTTCCATGAATGCCACTCTGTCCATTCTGCATCCCGTCCTTTTTCCCTGGTCTCTATGATGCACTTCCCACTCTTCTTCTGGCAAAGTTCCCAAGAAAGGTACTCTGGCAGTGCCTTCTATTCTTCTTCTCCTTGGTGATTCCATCAAGAGTTTCTGTTCGGTGTTCATAGAAATGCTCAGAGAGCTGCTCTCCGGCAAATTCGGTTTCGTTCTCATGAAGGTCGACGGGGGTTTCAGCGTGGAAGTTCCCTCATCTGCCGGCTCAGTCGCCGCTTTTAACGTGTCCGTACCGTTTTCAAAATCGCTGAGGAAATTGAAGTCCAGGCTGGATATCCCTCCTGTCGAAGCCTTTTCGTCTTCTTTCTCGGCTTGATCGGGATCCTGTTGCATAGGTTCTTCCGATCGACGGCTTCCTCCCTGCCCATCGTCTCGTCTTGGATTCTTTCCTGAACTTGAGGGCCCTTGCTCTTCACCCCTTGCCCCATCAGGAAATTTTGGTACAACTAGTCTGCCAGCTGACTGATCTTCCTCCCCTCCATGAACTACTTTGTCTTCTTCATAGCCGAAGGGTGCTAGCATGGTTCTAGTCTGCGGTGTTCCTCCCACCGTTAACTCTGGTGTTACACTCGTTAAGGTTAGGGAGGCTTCTGGTAAATCAGCCTTGCCTCTCATAATCATAGTTTCGCCCATTCCTCGTCAAACCTCCCAGGCTTCAGAGTCGCTGTATTGCTCATTCGTCTCCTCGTTGCTTCATCCGTGTAAGCAAACTGCGTATACTGCAGCACTGCGGCATTTCTGCCCACAAAACACGGGTCCATCGTCTCAGAGAAGTTCGCTATCCTACTTTCATTGATCTCAAAGGCTCTCAACCTAGGGGTTTGTACTACGGAGTCTGCTCCGAGCAACATCCTTCTAATCAAAGGAAATTCCGGGATCTCTTCCGACAGTTTCTTGTAGTCATCCCAGCCCTTCGTTTCTTCCCTCAACTTATGGTACTCTGCAGTCAGTCGAGGAATTCTTGTGACTTCGCCGTTTGTTTTGTCGTAGGGTCTTAGATTCCAGAGCTTAGGGAATACTCCAATGTGCCCTCTGTCCACTTCCCCCATCCTGTCTCGGAAGTGATCATCAAACTTTATGACGGTCATCTCCGGCTCTGATATCTTCGCGAATAACAAGTCCTCCCTCATCAATTCTCGTAGCGCGTTTTGTTCACACCAGTTAAGTGTACTTTCGTCCACTGCTGATTTTAGGTTCAGGTGCAACACCGACCTCCTGTAAGCCTCCAGTTTAACGACAGGGAACGCAAACGTAACTGCTGGACCGTATATCACTGTCACGAACTCCGTGGCTCCTCTGATCAATGCAAAGAGATCGGTCCTCATGGCTAAGCTCAGGTCAGTTAGCAGGGGCATGCACCCAGCATGACGTCGCACATCTTCCTCCCTCTGAATCGTTTCATCCTCTTCTGTTCCAAAGCGATTCTGCTGCAGGAGGTACTGGATGAGAGTATGTCGCAAATCTATTATCTTATTCCAGGAATCCGTGGATCGCTGAAAATTTGTTGATCTTTCATCAATCCTCCCAAGTTTCTATCCGTTATCGCGATCAATGTTAGAAGTCCATCTAGTCGCAAAGTCTGCACTCCTTCGGTAAGCAGTATCGCTGGTCCTCTCACGAAGTTCTCTGCTCCAATTGTAACGAACGTCTAGGTTCTCATTCTTGTCGTATCGTATTTCTCTTTTTAGCTTTTGTCGATCCTCTTCGCTGCACTTCAATTTCTATTCAATTTGCTCCAACTTTGCCATCAGGTCGCCCAGCTCAAGAGGAATTCTTTTTTCAGGGTTAGCCGTCGCTCTACGTTTGACCTGCTCTTCGTCTAGTTTGGCCTCTGTTGTTATTGTGGAAACTGTTCCAAATGTTTTGCTTTTCTCGGTCGTTGATTCCACCTCCTCTTTCTCTCTTGGTTTCATTCCGACCATCGCTGCAATCCTCTCTGTGAACGACGTTCTTTTTGTTTGAGAATCATCTTTTATCGTTTCCGGTGTGTTGCTTGTTGTGCCCTCTACAATATCAGTTGGTGAGAACTCAATCGTCTTCTTTTCTTGTTCTTCTGCATTCGACATTGTTGTTGATTCCGTTGTTTTCCTTTCCACCTCGTCAACGCTCTTATCTGGTGTCTCATGATCGATTTCTATAGCAGGTACAGTTGGTCTTTCCACAGCGCTTTCTTTCGTCTTGTGTTCCTTCACGCTTTTTGTATTAACCATCTTCACTGAAGTGTTCTTTCTCATTACTTTCGGATTCGATAATGTTGCTTTACGTTGTGACGAGTTTTGATTTTGCCTTTGTTCTGGTACTCTCTTTTCTGATATCGATACCCTACTTCATTTCATGATTTTTATTTGCAATCTTCTTTATTTACACTTATAATAGTTACAAGTTCCTATTCTAAATTTTAAAGAAAATTTAAAAAATAATCCTAATTCTTGCAAAAAAAATCCATTCGAGTTCGTAATCTCAATAATGTGGACTATTAGCTGTTTTCGATTGTTCTGATTGGGTCCTGTTGCTTTTATTCAAGTGTTGGGACACTTCACACTATCCCATGACGTCTTCTAACTCTCCTAGGATCCTATGCTCAAGTGTTTGGAAGCTTCACACTGTCCAAAGACCTTTCGTTCAGGTGTTGGGACACCTCGTATTGTCCGAAGACCTCCGGCTCAAGTGTTGGCATACTTCACACTGTCCCAAGACCTTTCGTCCTAGTGTTGGGACACTTCGTGCTGTCCCATGACTACCTGCGCGAGTGTTGGGACAATTCGCACTGTCCCAAGACCTCCTGCTCTAGTGTTGGGACACTTCGCACTGTCCCATGACCTCTCGTCCTAGTGTTGGGACACTTCGTGCTGTCCCAAGACTACCTGTTCAAATGTTAGGACACTTCGTACTGTCCCACGACCTCTCACTCAAGTGTTGGGACACTTCGCACTGTCCCAAGACCCTTCGTCCAAGTGTTGGGACACTTCGTGCTGTCCCAAGACTACCTGCGCAAGTGTTGGGACAGTCGGACCTCTTCTGTTTTGGGACGGTCGGATCTCTTGTTCTTTGGTGTTGTGACAGTCGGACCTCTTCTGTTTTGGGACACTCAGATTTCTTGTTCTTTAGCGTTGGGACACTTTGATCACTATCGCTGGTTCCACCACTTGAGCTCTAGTATTAAAAATTTCCCAAAAACCCATTCTTACTAACCAAAAGTCTTACCTACCAGCCCCCCTGAAATTGCCTCCCTTTTTTAATCCGATGAAAGTCGAAACACGACTGGCTAGCATGTGTCTTTTGATCACATATTCGTCAAAAGCCGATAAAATTAGATCCGGAAACTTTAAAAAAAAGTTTTAGCGAAAAAAAATAATGAAAACAGAAAGATGAGTACACCCAAAATTCAAAGGCGACCAATGTCTTCTTTTCAATAAAATGTCTGGTACCTGACTGTCATGCTTTTTCATCCCCCCTATTAGCGGTCTTATGGGGTATTCTCCTTTTGGGTTCCAAAAACTGTCTATTTCCGATCCCCCCAACCGATCCGACCAGGTTACCTACCTTGATTCGATCTTAAATTAGGATATACTCGCGTTGCGAATCTTGTTCTGGGTCTAAAGATGAATCGTTCCAGACTCTGGGTCTACTAATGTAACTAAATTGACGATATCGGTTGTATAATTACTATAATGTGTCCCCCTTTCTTACAATTTGCAACCGCCAACCTCTATCTTAACCAGCCCCCCCTTCTAACCTCCCCCTTATTTAGCCCCCTCTTGAGCCGAAAATTACCTTAAGCTCGATGGGTGCTAAACCTTTTGAGAGAAAACCGTAGAACCTGTTTCCAAGCTCTGCTCGAGTAAAAACGTTTCCTCAAAACGGTGGGTATTCGCTTATCCAATTTTACACCTATTTCCTAAAATGTAAAGTGGATTTTAACGATACCCGTTTGACCAAACAGAACCTCCGTCAACCTACTTGCGTTTGTCCTGTTCTGTTTTGATCACACTGCTGTCTGGTCACCTGCATGTTGGTCACCCTTTCCCCCTGGGCTTGTCACCTCTTCCAGTTAAGTCTTCCAGTGGTGGACCCTTCCTGTGGTCCATTTTCCCACTTCGCTGGGCACCTTTTCTGGTCAAGCCTCCCAGTGGTCCGCTGATATCACAAGCTATCTGAAAACCTTACGACGCCCCACACTCGGGCATCAGTACAACTTTGCTAATTTGATCGAGACGATCAGTCTTTTTGAAAAACAGTATGGGTGCACTATTTTAATTAATATAAAGGTTTAACCCACCTAATCTGGAAACCAAAGCCACTGTCTTCTTTATGTTTTATGGTTTTTTTGTTCCTGTTTCTAATAATTTTTGGTTTTTTGTTTTGCTTTTTGTCTTTTAGTCGTTTTTTTGTCCCCCTAGTTACCCCACTTACTCGGTTAGCTAGGCCTCGTTTGGAAAAGCAACCAGGAAACTTTCTCAAGTTTTGTTAAAAAGCTAACGCGGTACAACCAAAAGGTGAATACGTTACCGTTGAACCGCACCACCGGGACTCTAGAATGGGCATATAGCCCGGACCTGCTTCAAGTGGATTCGATCCCGTAGTCATAATGTCGTAAAAACACCCAGGAGCGCCATAAAAACACTATGTAACAGTCGCCTACTTAAGTCACATATGAGGTTAAAGAAAAAAGGCCCTAAAACTATTGGCTCAAGAGTCAGGGACACTTTCTCTTGTGTTTTTCTACCTCAAACGGTCGGAGCCAATTTAGTTCCCTTGCGACATGAGACTAAAACCTTTGTTACAGCTTAAAGGCCGCTACCAAAATACCCCCCACTCTAGAAAATAAGAACGCCCCCATGCTTAGGTCTCAAAATACCTAAAACACGCAAACGCCGTTAAAAACAGGGTCGGAACAATCCGTATAGCTACTTTTTATTAGACAGTGGACCTTTGATCCATTTTAGATGGATCAACCTAAAACTTTCCTTACCTCAACATAACAATACAAAACACACTCAAGAATTTTAAAATGGGTACTCACATACCGGCACACTCTCTTGAATTGAGTAACTAAATTACTAAGTAACTCTAGAACAATTGGTAATCAAGTTGGACTCGAGGAGTTTTAAATGAATGAGTTTTGGCTTGAGAAATAAGTTTTGGGTTTGGACCATTGGGCAACTTAGGTTGTCCACCTTTAGTAGTATTAATAGGGCAGGCTTTAGGATTTCTCCATGGGTTTTGAGCCCTCGTTTATAAGTTCGTAATATGTCCCGGTGGGTTGCAGTTTCCACACCAGCAAAGAATTCTCCGCATACACAAGTTGTTTTCTGCAAAAGTTCTGTTGAAGAATTTCCAATACGTATTTGTTAGAGATTTTTTCAGGCTGTCATAATCTTGATTTTCAAATTTTGCTAAAATAGTTGTATAGCGTATTAGAACGTACATAAAAATTTTTGTTTGATTTTATCAGTCTTGTTGCATGAACAGCAATCTCACCACATGTTGCTTGTCTCGTTCGTGATTCGTTTTTATGAATGATGTCATGTTTATTTTTAGTAGTGAAACTAAGTACAATATGTCGTGTAAATCAAATCACATTGAGAGTGGAAGGAGCTTTGAAAGTTTCAGTCTTCCAGTATAACTCATTTTGAAGTTAATTGTAAACCAAGAATTCGTTCGTTTTTGTACTCTTTCCAGTTGTCTTAATTCTGTTTTGTTCCGATACCATGTTCACGATGCATAGCTTATGATTGGTACAATGTATCTACAGTATAAGTTTAACTTTGACTTAAGTGAGGTTTTTTTTCGAGATATTTTGTAAAAAGCTCCCATTGTTTTTGATATGCGAGTTTCAGCAACTACTGACCACAAAAGGTTGTCACACATTAAAATACCTACGTCTTCTTGGGTCTTTGCGGTATCAACAATTGTATTAAATACTGTAACTTCCATTTTCCTTTTGAGGTTTAACAGATTACATTTATCTTTTTTCAGCGGCATTGTATTTTCTTCGCACCATTTTTCAACATTTGTCGTGTCTTTTTTCATATGAATTTCTTCAGTAGACAAGATCTTTATATGGTCACAATAGCCAAAACAATCAGATTTCTCAATGCATTTGGGAATGTCGTTAATGAATGTGATAAAAAGTAAAGGGCCAAGTGGTACGCCGCTGTGGTACGCCGCTGGTTACTTCTTTCAGAGTTGATGAATTTTTATTGATTGATTTTCACAAATTGCATTCTCTCTGTTAGATAGTCTTGTATTATCTTTTGTATTTAAATGCCTAGACCTATGTTCCGTAGTTTAGCGATTAGAATACTATGACGAACTTTATCAAAGGCTTTAGAAAAATCTAGATAAAGAACTGAGAGTGTTTGAACACTTTTGTCATCGTAGATTTCATATACTTTGCTCAAAAATTGTAACGTTTGTAGTACTGCTGACCCTTTTCGCCGGAAGCCGTATTGAGCGTTTTCCAAGAAAAGTTGAATTTTGGGGTATATATTATCAAAGATAATTTTTTCGAAGACGATCGAGGCGGAGCATAAAAGGCTAATTGGGTGGTAGCACTCAACTGACGCTTTGTTTTTTTTTCTTTAAAAATTGGGGCCACTTGATATAAAGCAATTTTGACAGAGTTTCAGAAATTTTTTCTAGGATTATATTACCTATACCGTCAAAATCTGATGCTTTATTTGTTAATAGATTTTTGAGAATGAATCCAATTTTGGTTTCTTCAATGTGTATTTGTGTACAGATTTCTTCTGTAGGAGAACAATTTGTATTTCGTGCGAGAGGGTTAGGATTTGATTCGTTTTGATATACACTGATGAAGAATTCGTTAAAAAATGTAACAGTCGCCTACTTCGGTCACATATGAGGTTAAAGAAAAATAGGCCCTATAACCATTGGCTCAAGAGTCAGGGACACTATCTCTTATGTTTTTCTACCTCGAACGGTCGGAGCCAATTCGGTTCACTTGCGACATGAGACTAAAAACCCGTTACAGCTTAAAGGCCACTACCAAAACACCCCCCTATTCTAGAAAATAAGAACGTCCCCACACTTAGGTCTCAAAATACCCAAAATACGCGAACGCCGTTAAAAACAGGATCGGAACAATCCGTACAGTTACTTTCTATTAGACAGTGAAACTTTGATCCATTTTAGATGGATCAACCTAAAACTCTCCTTACCTCAACATAACAATCATAAAACACGCTCAAGAAAACTAAATCGAGTACTCACATACTCGAAAATTGGGATAACTAATTTAATCAGTAACTCTAGCATTAAGTATAATAACTTGAGAAATTTGCTATCAATGAATTCCAGCAAGGGAAATAAGTTTTGACTCGAGAATTAAGTTTTGGAACTGGTCCATTGGGACACCCCAGCTGTCCACCTTTCCACTGAGTGTTCACTCTGGTTCACCTCGAATAAATATGTTCTTCTTTTGTAATCGCTTCTTCTCCTATTTCAGGATAGGACAGCTCTACTCGCGTTTGATTTATACCTGGAAATTGCGAATAGCAATTTCCCGCTGCTTTTTTCAAGTACTTTCCCGCAATTGTAAATCGGTTGTTCTGATCTTATTTTTCCGATATATTCAGTTGTCGCGACAATTTTTAGCATGACATGTCCAAATCGAATTTTTGAAAAATTACATTTCACCCCAAAATTACGTAGTTCGTGTTCCTCAAGGTCAAACTTCCAGTTATGACCGACTGGCACATACTACCCGGACTCAAGATCGATGTCCTCATTGCGTGTTGCCGCCTGCCACTGATTCCCCCAAATACTGAGTGTTGCTCAAGATACAGTGCCAGTGGTCATATACAGAAGTTTGCAGCAGATTTTAATTTTATCTACACCCGAAAATTCACAACCATATAAAATTGTCACGCTATCGCTAAACAGCAATCAAAATTTTCATATACCTGCAACATAAATCTGCGCTTTTGAAGCTAATGATTAAAAGTTCTTTTGTCCTATCCAATCAGGAAATTGTCATGCAACATTTTGATTTATATAATTATTATATTAATAACAATACTTTGTTTCGTCAAAATTTCTTTTTCGTGACTTCGGAGTCCATCTAAGTTCACACTGGAGCCCACTCTATTCCCTCTCAAGACTCAAGAAACCCACATTGAACTCTCTGCTCACTTCGTATTCCTAGCCTTCGAAGTGTTAGGCCACGATGAATTTGACACCGTGATCTGCCTTAGCAGCGCTTCCTCATCATCAGAGCTGATCACGATCTCTTCCCATGCTTTCAATTGCTCGAAGGACCGCATCCACTCCTTCTGCTCCTGCAACCTCATTGCCTGATTTGGTAAACCATTCAGTTTCAATTCCCTGTTCAAGCAAAAGGAACTGTGCAGGCTCAAGCTCACGTTCTTCGCCAAGTCCTCTCCTCCAGTATCGATTCTCTTGCTTTGGTATTGTCACTAGACACCCTACCGACTCTTTACCAAACTGTCGTGATCGCATTTGGATGGGTCAGCAGAGGTCTCTTGAAGGCTTCCGATCCTATTTATGCCAGGAATTGTCGATATTCCTTTTGTTATTTCTTCATGTGATCTTTCGTCACCATGTACAGCCAAGACGTCAACATCGCTCGAAACCACGGGAAGAACCTCACGCGGCTCCATACGTGCCTGATCTCCATGGGTAAGGCAAATACCTTGCACGCCGTCTCGAACAACTCAAGTCTTCTGCTATAATCGATAGCGTATATCGATTCCGCCGTTGGTGTCTTCGACTCCCTATATTTCGTTACATTCACCTCGATCCAACGTAACGCCAACATCGTACTCACTACCAAGATGGTCACCTTCTGCTGATGATCGGGTAACCTGATTAACCGAATTTCTTCCACATCCCACACTAAACAGAGGTTTGGATGCTCCGGGTACCACACTGTCTGTGCCAAGCAATGACATGGGCATTCCCCATGTGTAATCTCTATGCTTCGGAGATTGCGTTCTCCCAAGGCTTCCAGCAGAGGCTCTAGTTCCATCATTTTCTCGTGCGTCATATCATTTTCTTCCTGCGCTGGGACACTATTCATCGGCTTCCCGATGGCATTCTGTCTCTTAAAATCACTCGTGTTTTCGCCTTCTAAGCTCAAGAGTTCTTCTCCGCAGATCTCACTCAAGTCATCTCTTTGTGCCCTTGGCACCGTTCCCAGGATCTTCCTCAACAACCTATGTGAATGATGCGGCATTCGAGCCAGTCGTACGCACTTGGGTCCCGAGAGGGCTTTATCCACTAGTATCCTTTGGCTGGATACCTCCACCATTGCCATGTGCAATGGATAGCGGCTCCCATATAGGTTGGTCATTACTTATCCCACCAAGGACTTTGCATTTACAGGCAGACCATAAGCTTCGCTCACGGGAAATCCCATCTCCGCCTCTAGACCAATCTTCCACCCTCTGATATGTATCTGGGTGGTTTGCAACGCCCCCGGCCACGACTCCACGCTTAACGCAGTCACAAATGGTGTTCAGACTCCAGCATTTCCATAGATTGCAGACTACACATTCTAGAGAAGAACCCCATCGCCGTTGCTATATTCACTGTAGTGTTCGTATAGCACTCAGCCACTATCTGCACCTCGCTCTTCTCTCTTTCTGTTATGTCGCCAAACCAAGCGACCAGGCCTTCTCTCTGGAAGGATTGTATTCTGACACATGATCGTCCATCACAGGTGTGCCCTCCACCTCCGCACGTCAAGTCAAGACAGCTGCCAGGTTCCAACTTCCTTATCAATCCCAGCTTACTCGATGCTTCGCCCGACTCTTTACTCTGTGGTAGGATCAATTTGTGTATCACGTCCAAAGTTCCCAGGTCCTCATCTTTTGTTGCTGTTAGCCTCACTCGTTCCGTGACTTCTTCAATCAAGCTCGCATGCGGATGTGGACACCAGGAGGGTCTCAGCAATTTCCAAACCGTTCCCAAGTTTGTAGTCATCATGCCATTTCCATTCCCCATCCTCAAATCCACTCCTTTGCTCGAGCGCGGTACGCTTATCATCTTGGGTGTCGCCTCAAGCAGCGGGCCTAGGCTCGGTTTCTCCCTCTCCATTGAATCAATTACGATTATTTTCTCCGTCGAAAACTTCAATAGCTCCGTCACCTCGTGATTCCTGTGAGCGCACCCGGCCTCTGAATTCAAGAAATGGTTGTACACTATTCCCATCACTCCAGACACGTATTGATATTCTCCCTTTCTATTGGGTCTCGAGTAATCCTCAGCCAAGGCCAAGTTACGATGCACATCATGCCACTCTTCAAATTGCTTGTTGTGGAATCTTCGTATTTCATCAAGTTTCCCATGATTCTCTAGGGATTGCCTCGAGTCATCTTCCTTCTCGATCCCCGTACTCTGGTACACGTTCTGTATGACGGTGGAGACTCTTCTCTCCATGGTTTTGCTCCCCCTGGCCTTGTGATGACACGCTTAGACGGTACTATTAGTCATTACGGACATTATCCACCTCAAGAAACAAGTGGCATCTTTTCTTCTAGGCTTTTGTTGCCCAAATTCAATTTATCATTTGAAGTCAATTCCTCCAATTCTATACCCACTAGGCTCCACGCAACATCAACTGCCCCACGCAGACAAGGGTGTTCTCATCGCCTCCTCAAATTAATCCCGCAACAAGCTCTGCCAAGTCCGCTTTAGCTGATTTCCCAATTCTAACTTGTTGACCTCGGCTTTTTTAATGAGTAGCCAATTGCGACGCTTGCGGGACACCCCCTGGTTGAGCTTCTTCAGACAGTCCTTCATCGTCTCTAGGGCCACCCACCAAGGTCGAGCCGTATTCCTTGTCGCATTCTTCTCAAGAGGGTCGCTGGCCACTTGTTTGCCAATAGCCTGATATTCGCTCGAAATCCATTCTTTTCCAACATCCACTTCCCATGTTTGTCCATTCGTCGAACCCTTTTTCGAGCCTGCCTTCTGAGAATTGAAATCTTCTTCCGTTGTCAGACTTGTGGAGACCTCTATCTCTTTCACCGCTTCGGCTAGCTTCCTTGGTTCGGAGCTACTCTTGTAGGCTGCAGTCTTCCACCGCGCTAGGATCATAGGGTAGTCTCCCTCAAGTTCTTCTCACAGACAGCATCCGCCGACGGACTGCTCAACTCCTCTACCTCCTGTTTTGAGACTGCATACCTTTGCTTGGGGGCGTCGTCAATATCATCACTGATTCGATCGCTTTGTCCCAGTCCGATCCTTCCAACTCTTGCCTCCCTCTGCTCGAGCCTTAAGGATATTAGTACTTTTAATCATATTACTAGTCTTAAACTTATCCTCCGCTTTAACTTTAATCATTTTATTATCAGTTTTTTGTTTCAGAGTAGAGCCGTCTTTACATTCATCATCCCTGGTCTTATGTCGCGTCTCCCTCAACTTGACCATCTTGCTCAGCAACTCCTTTCTTGTTTTTTCATCCAGCCCGGTGCCCATCAACACCGGTTCCCCGAACTTGACCACTATGTTCCACAGTTCTTCCTTGAAGTTATCTAGCGTGGTCTCACTCTTCGTCTCTTGATTAAATTCACTCAAGAATTCCCGCCAAGCCTTCTCATCCAGAGTCCCCAGAAACATGCTCTTGTTCCCTTCGAAAGTGTTTTTCTTACTCTCTTCTGTACTCAAGAGTATCATTCCCATGTTGGAAGTTTCGCTGGTCAAGGGTAATTCCAGGTTCTTCCGAGGGGATGATGTCAGAGGTGGCGTGGCCGTGTCCGCCCAATCATCACCGCTTAGGTCCTGAAACAGTTCCTGAGCGGTGAAATCCTCCTCAGCTGCTTTCGGCTCTGGCGTATCACCCACTTCCATTTCCTCTTCTGCTTCACTGAGAGTCTCACCCATGCTTTCCGCCTCTGATTCGGCTCGCCTTTTCTCAAGTATATCCCTAAATCTGTATTCTATGGGACCGCTCCTCTTTACTCCTGGGGTGCCCACTGACAGCGGTGAGGGTGTTGCTGGATTCGGCTTCTTGTGTTCCGTAAGAGCTACATATAAGGAACCTGCCACGTCCAGTTCTTTCTCCTCCTATTTCATATCCACCCGCTCTAACCCGTAGGGCGCCCGGTACTTTCGTGTGGCGAATTTCATTTCGTCGTTCAACGCGATGTGTCCTTCTGTCACGATCATTTTTCCGTCGTCCCATACCGGCAACATATTCTCTAGATTCGCTTGATCGAGCGTTCTCAAGATGTCCCGAACCTCGAATTTTGGAGGCATTGAGCCTCTCATTTTTTTCGCTTGGGTCGTCCAAGAGTTTATTTTCATGTCGCACAAGTGGAAATAGACTGCGGCTGTGTACCCTATGAACAAGGGGTCCCAACCTGTCTGTGAACTCCTGCTGTTGCTTCTCCACCATGGCTCTCGCGTATGGGGAAGGGACCATTAACGGGCTATTCATCCCCAGTGTCCTTCTCCTGACTATTGGGAATTCTGGGACCACGGTTGGCAGAATCTCTCGCTCAAGTATCGTCTCTAGCTCTCTCTTCATCAGATCAAAGCTTCCCTTCCATGCCGGGATTTTCAAGATCTCGTGCTTATACGCTGCCAGGGGGTTCAAATTCCAGAACATGGGGTAGGCCTCAATTGGACACTCACGTTTTCCCCCCACTCTGCACTGCAGCTGCCCCCGGAAGTTGAGTACCATTAGTTCGGGATCTTTCACCTTCCCGAAGAGCACTGTGTCGCTCATCTGTGTGTGCCCTCAGCTTTTCTGGCCCGCACCAATTCAGCGCGGTTCCGTCTAGCACGCTTATCAAACTCACGTGCGCCACTGAGTGTCGATACGCCGTCACAAGCGGGTCGGGAAAGGCATATGTCACTACCTCCTCAAGCCCTCTGATCATCCCTAGTGGATCAGATCTCATGGCTAGACATAGATCCGTCAAGAGAGGCATGCCTCCATTCGCCTCCTTCCATTCCTCTTTCGTTTTGGGTTTCTTCTCTTCTCCCGTCAGGTATCGATTCTGCATCAAGAGCTATTCCACCAACAGCGTCTTCAATCCGGCCGGGCATTTGTTTGAGTAAGTCTCCGTGCTGGGATGGGCTTTCCCCATCGACAGAGGCTCTCCATACTTCATCAATCTATGAAATGCGGTCCGCTCTCCGTGGGTCAAGAGCACTAGTGTTAAATACCCATCGATTCGCAGCGTTTCCACACCTCTACTGAACATGTAAGCCGGACCCATGTTAAACAGATACCTGGAGTAGACCAAGTATAGGGCCAGCAAGAGATTTATGGGCATGTGCAGCAATTCCTGCACAAATGCGTCGAAGATGGTATCTCTCGCGTAGAACACTCTAGCCATGTACCTCTTCTCCCAACAAGGACTCAAAAGTTTCAAGATCTCGTGATCCTTCCTTGTCTTCAGATCACCCCTCGCGTGTTCCCTCCAGAACCCCCCAATGGTAACTTCATTTGCTGCCGTGACAAATCGTCCTACTGTCATGTCCCTGTCCTCTTGCCACTTCCAACTGTCTCTCGAGAAACTCCCATACCTGCTTCATGAGAAGTGGTGCACTCTCCCGCGTCTTGTCCGTGGCATTCTCTAGCCTTGGTGTCAGGAACGGCCACCTGCCTCTCTCTTGCGTCAGACGGTATGCCATTGCTTCCAACTGTTTCTCGGCCGCAACCACATTCTTTCTCTCGTTACTCGGTCCCCTCGCCTTACTGGTGGAGCTCGTAATAGTCAAATCCATGCTTCGAAACCATAAACTTGCTGTCAAGTGGCTAATTGCCGGGTGGTCATCCCCATTTGCTGGACTAAAATTCATTTTTCGAGCCAGGTTCGAGATCTCAAGCAAGAGGACCTCGTCCAGTACCACAAGGATGTCCGCCAATTCATAAAATCCCCTCAAGGCATGAGACATATCAGCCCATGCCGCCGCCAGTTCTGACTTCAGGAGCCTCAAGTTTGTCGGCTCTAGCTCGCGATTGGGGGCAGCCATCAATACCCACCACGCTTTCGCGTTCCCTTCCGCTATCAGGATCAACATGGCATACACGAACTGCAAAGCAGGTGGCATACTCGCGTAGTCCGGGGTACGTCGTAAACGCCACTCTCGTCTTGGGTCCGAATCTAGAAGCCACCGACTCTTGTACCTCGTTCATCGCAGCGAACAACGTTTGAATCGCCTCCCAGATCTTCTTGGGCGTTGGCGCCTCTCCCTTCAGGTGCTCTAGTAATCCTGCCGAATGCAAGTGATCGTTCTTTCCTGCAAACAGCAGCAACTCCGGCTCACAAGGCATTTCGAACTTGAACGCTACCACCAGGGTTAGCATCTGATTTAGCTCGGCGCCAGGCAGCAAATACACCAAGGTTTCCGGCCAAAACAACTTGGGAGACGTTTCTTCAAAATCCGAGCCCGCTACAATAATCACCCTTGCCGCTCCCAGTCCTGATCGATCATATACTGCCAGCGTTTTCGCCAACTGCGAGTTCCCACAGGGTCTGCCATATCAAGGATCATCGGCTAACCTAGCACCCTCGTACGCGGCATCCGGGAGTCCCATGTCCCCCGGCTCAAGTAGCTTCTCTACCACTCTATATTGTGCGGGAGTTGCCACCCTTTTTCGGGCTACACTTGTTCGGTGCTTGGCAGGTTCCACTATAAGTCCAGGACTGTCCAACTGCTTAAGTGGTCTATCGGTCCCATCCTCCTTTATCGGTCCCATTGCCGACTTCAGCGGGATCCCGGTCAAGTCGGCTGCCTCCATTGTCTTTGCTCTCGAGAAGTGCGCTTCATGGGCTTTTAACCAATCCACACAATGGTGTCGACTCAAGTCCTCATGTGACACATCCTTGAGTCCCAAGACCTCCGCTAACTCCTCTCTGCACTCCAAATCTTCCAGATCCAACTCTTTTATTCTCTCCGAATATCGCGTCTTGTTCGCCTCTGCTGTCCTCTCCATCCTCTTGTCGTCCAGCACCACTACCGATGAGACCAGCGAACTCTGGGGCGTAGAAGACTCCGCCTCCTCAGCCTCCATCGGTGTGGACCCTGGTTGCCTGATCCCGCTACACCTCGAACTATCTCTCGAACTAGCTCTCGCTCCCAGACGGCTGGATAGGGATCTAGAGACATAGAAAGGAGGGATCGGGGGTGGACCCAAGGTGAACTGGGCCATTTATATCAGGTCCGACTCTAGCTGGTTTATGTGTCTTTGGAAGACACCATTTAGCCATTCCGTCCCCTTGGGCGTGTCGAAGTGAATGCCATCCGAGGATGCATCACGCGGGAGGGATTGTTCCATCAGGTCGGCCACGTCCAGCAACCTCACGGGGAGCAAGCTTCTCTGCTGAATCTGCCTGATTTCCCCATTAATATTTCGCACCTTCTCGTTCAATTCCATCGCATGCTGATCAAACATCTTGTTGTATGGGACCGTACAGATGGTGAGTATTGCGGGATCAAACCAAATTCTCAGGTCTTGAAGGATACAACTCATCTCGTGTAACTTCATTACCTTCCTAGATTCCCCTCTAGACACATCATTGGTCCCCATCGTCAGAGTGGCCGTATACATCTTGACCATATCCAACATCTCCAGGGACGCCAACATCTGCGCTGTCGCCGCTGCAGAAAAGCTCAAAACCCCAACCTGCCAGTGTGACTGGACCCGCGTCAGCACCCGTATCAAGCTGTCCCCTATGATCAGGTGAACTGCAACATCCGGTATCCTGGGTTGAGTGAAATATTCAGCCCAGGACGCATCATGGAAGCAGTCCCTCCTGGCCCGCTGCGCTGCCGTCCAATCCATCCGGTTGTGCCTGTGGTATGCGCCATCTTTATTCTTCTTATAACTCGCGATTGTCACGTTCCTAACTGGATGGTCTCTCCAAGTAGGAGGTCGCCCTTTTTTCACTGAATCATCTTGGGTTTTCGACTGCAACCTCTCTTGTAGTGCCCTGAGAAGTGATGAGCCCGACCCAGCTTGGCTACTGCTTGCGGTTGAACTAGGGGTATAACCTGGGAGCTTGACCTCCATCAAGGGTCGCACCGATTGCGCATCCGGGCTATGTACAGAGGGTCACGGTTCAGGTGGTATCCACACCTCCAGGCCCTCAATCATGTGCTCCTGGGCCGCCCGGTCTAGGTTAAAACGGCCGCCGGGCCTAGGAGCCTAATCCACCTCCATTCGCGATTCAGGTCTCAATGCGGTGGCGGCTGGCTCTCTTGCTCGTGTCCTTTTTTCCTTCTGTCTTGCAAGCTCTCGTTGTCTTCTCTGGAGCTTCTCCTTTTCCGACTTCAGCTGCTCGCAGTTCGCCTTGTTCTCTGGGACCTTCTGTTCTTGCAGGTACTCCGCCCTTAGCATGCTGAGATCACTTCACGCCTGATCCCTCTCGAGGACCGCCTGTTCCCTTTCCAGGTTTGCCTGGTCCCTCCCAAGCTTTGCGCTATCCCTGTCGAGGTTTGCCTTGTCCCTCTCCCTCTATGCCCTCTCTAGTTCCAACTTCAGGCTGCTGAGGTCCGGGTATGCCTCCTTTGTCTGTTGAGACCGTATCATAGACGACGGCCTGCTCGTCGATTGAGCCGCGAGCCCTGCTGGCGGTCTGGCGGGAAGTGGAAATTCTCCCTCACCATATTCTGTGTTGTTATTCAGGCCGGTATTCCTCGCCAAGTCGAACCCTCTCACGCCTCCTTCCACATTCCAGGACAACCATCTAGTCTGCTCTTGATTGGATATCTCTTCCATCGTGTAGCCAACCATCAAAACAGCTTCTGTCGCTGTTTCTCTGCATTCCCCCTGCGCATCTAACTGCAGGATGGCATTCAACATCACCGCCATCCTCTCATCAATCTGGGTGTAGTTCAGATCCCTCAAGCGTTTGTACAGCTCATCGAGCGTTAGTCTCTTGAGCGCCGCAGGCATGGACTTCCAAAAGCGATCTGCCATCGTCACAATCTTTAGATTATCTCACGTGTTAACCAACTCGAGAATTACCTTGTGAACCAACTTGAGAATTTCCTTACCAACTTGAAAACTGCCTTACCAATTTGAGAATTTGAGAAATGCTTCCCTTTAAGTTTTGCTTGATCGTGAACTTATTCAAGACCTTTCTTTCTCTTTTCAAATGAGTGAGGCTAGCTGGTCAACTCAATTATTTACAAATCAATCTGAAAATAAAATTCGTTTTTAGACAAGGGTGTTATGTTCCTAACCTAAACCCGCCCCATTATTGTGGTTAAAACATTATCCCTCCATTTGTTCTCTAAAAGAGCATGCAGATTCATTTAATGTTTTAGCACCGTCAACTCTTTCAATTATAATCGTCATGCCAACTACGTTAAAATCCATCTACCTGCTTCAAAATCCCCATGTACCCCTACTCGAGATCCCCATGTACCCCCAATTCAAGACCTCCGTTGTCCACCCGTAGATCAGGCGATACTCAAGTAGTATTTCTTGTGTAGGTGTACCATTATCTCCGTTTCTGCGAAGACCACGTGTAGGATGGCATATAACTCCCTTAGGCTCAACTTGCCCCTGTTTGGGTCATAAACAGGCATCAAGACCTCCACTATCCCTCTTTCAATCATGAAGTCTCTCAGCCTCGTTAGTGCTAACATCGCGTGCTCAGGATCTATCGTATTCCTTTCATTGACCCTCGTCACCAGAAAGCACAAGTATTTGCCCGGGACTTGTGCCACTGATGGGGCAAGCGCAGCCATTCCTCCCAGCCCCGGTCTCTGTCTAAACAGAAACTCCACGTTCTGGTACTCTCTCTTGAAGTCGGCCTCCAGTCTTGATTTGAAACTCATGTCCGCCGTTATACAGATCGCCCTAGCCCTGTCTGACAGAATGAAGTCGCTGTCCGTTATCAGGATGTTCTCCGAGTATTCATTGGGTATTTCAAATTTTGTTTTGAAGTTTCGTCCTAGGGTAGGCTAAGGCCTCTTTCTCGTCCAGTTCTAGCCCGCTGTTCTCTCTCACCTCTCTGAGTTTCTTTAGCATCAAATTTTCGGTGTGGATAAGTCCTACCCCCACTCCCCGGACAAAAATATTTATCGACATCACTGTCGATGATGCTGGTTCTAAACTATCTGGCGGTATCTCGAGCGGCCTGATTTGCCATTCATTGTCGGCTGCTAGTTCGACTGCTAGTTCGGAAATAGTTCGGAGCGCCCACACTCAGTAGCTCTTTGCATAATTTGCATAACTCCTGGTTCCTGCTGTTATCGGTGAGTCTGGTTCCGTCCATTTTGGTACCTCGTCCTGCTCCGGATCGTTCCAGTCATCTTCCACAAATGATTCGGCCTCTGAGTCCGCTTCTATCTCTTCATTGTCATCCAAACTCAAGTCCTCGTTGCCATCATTTTTCTCTCTGGTGCCCTTTTCGTTCACCTCGCAAGCTGGCTCTACCAATAGGTACTCGAGTCCCTCCACATTCTGCGGTACGCACCAGTCTTCTGGGGATGGGACATGAGGTTTCAAGTTTTCATAATGCGCTGCACACCCCGTACTCAAGCGGTAGAACCGTCCTTGCTGGTTATCATAAACGGTCCTCTCCATTTCTTAAGTAGTTTCTTTGTCCTATTGGGAGGTATAACATTCTGGAAGACCCAGACGTATTGGCCTTATCATGAACGGTCCTCTCCATTTCTTAAGTAGTTTCTTTGTCCCTTTTGGGAGGTATAACATTCTGGAGGACCCAAAAGTATTGGCCCACTGCATATGGTTTCGCTTGCAGTATTTTCTCATCGTATTTCTTCCGCTCTCTCATTTGTGCTTGCGCTGTGTTCTTCCTGCAGAGCTCGTTTAGTTCCTGCTGTCTCTTAACCGCTTCTTTCACATAAGCTTGAGGCGATTGTCTTTTTCCCTTCGTATTTTGAGTAAAAGAATGTTAGAGGCATCGCTCTTTCCCTGCCCGTCAACATCATGAAGGGACTGATTCCTGTTGTTGAGTGTTGCGTACTGTTGTACGCCCCTACCACTTGCGGCAGATATTTATCCCAGTCTGTCATGTATCTTGAGCAGTATACCCTCAGCAAGTTCACCAACGTTCTGTTCTGTTTCTCCACAAACCCGTTGGTCTGGGGATGGTAGGTCGTTGAGTGCGCTTGAGCAATGTGTGACCTCTTCATCAATTCTTTCGTCAGATCCCCCACGAAGGCTTTGCCATTGTCCGACTGAAATGTCATGGGGAAACCATACCGTGATATCCAATGTGTTATCAGGTGGTCACAAGTCTCCTCTGCCGAGGCTGTCTGACACGGCACCGCTTCTGCCAACTTTGTGAAATGATCTATTATGACCAGTATCTGGTTATACCCCGAGTCTGTCATACAGATCTTTTGATGGTCTATCTGCACAACCTCGTTAAATTCCGAGCTTTCAACGGTCTTGAGTGGGAACTTCAACTTCCTTGGGTCTTTCACTTGCAGGCATGCCAGGCATGCATTCACCCATACCCATCTCTCCAAGCTGCAAGCTTTCCTTAATCCTGGCCAGTCAAACCTGTGAAGTATTCTTTGTTGCACCTTGTCTAACCCCTGGTGCCCCATTTGATCATGCGATCTGAATAACACTTCCGTCTGATACAACTGTGGCAGTATGATGAAGTTATGCTTGTGTAAAATCTTCTCCTCATCTTTTCTCTTGCATGCTACCACCCCATCAGCTGTGTGATAGAGTAATCCTTTTCTGTGTTTGTTGAACTGGCTCAAGATCTTGTAGCTGTCTTCTTCCAGGTACCCCTTCCCTTTGGACCCCGTCCGGATCCATTTGGAGAGGTTAGTTGTCATCTTGTCATTCTTTTGGGCCCGTATTAGATCCGACAGCCTATGTCTCGCCTTGACGTGTTCTTTTAGTGCCATTATCTGAACATTCATTTCTCCAGGGTTGTGGATGTCATCCTTCAGCTTTACGCATACTATCCTCCTCATGATCTTCTTGTCATCGTCTGGCACCAGATTTCTTCTGAAATTTGAGTTGCACGATAGCTACCTTAATGCTTTCCTCGACACTGCAACTTTCTCAAGTTCTTCACCTCCTCGCACTTCCGGCTGATCCAAGCTGTACGTTCCTGAGGAGGGATCCGTCTGTAGCTCCCTGTCGCGGTGTCTCATCTTCTCTTCCGCCAGTATCATGCATAGACTATCTTGGTCATCGCTGCTCTTCTCCGAATCCTCATCCCACTCTTCACACTCCCCGGACAATTTTTCTTCTCCAGCATCTTCTTCCACTGTGGGCCACTCCCCGGACTCCTGTCCTAGTCCAATGTGTTCACCCTCCTCCTTAAATGCCACTTTCTTCTTCCTAACCCGAGTCCGCTCAAGTATGTTATCAGGGATTTTATCAACCAATGACTGCACGACTTCATTCCCGTCAGATTTTTCTTTTAAGGAGTCCTCGCCACCACCCGTTTCATTCCTTCTCAATATCGTGACTTCCGGTTCCTCCTTACCCTTTTCTTTGATCACGGGTTTATCGTCTGCCAGTTTCTCGAGTAAACTCATCAATTCTTCGTCTAACTGTGCATCTCCCGTTTCTACCTGGTTGAGTTCATAGCCGTTTGCCTTGAGCGTCTCCCTAACAATTTTTGACAAGAGCATTATCGGCACCCATCTGGTCTTCTTCAAGATTGTTTTCTCTGCTGGAGGCTCCTTTGGTAATTCGGGGTGATCTTCTATCGGTTTGCCTGACTTGTCGAGCCATCTCGTGAGTGAAAGACTATCATACGTTTCCTTATCCATGAAAGAGAAGCCATCTTTGATTTCTGGCCTATCCGCCTCCCTCTGTTCCTGTCTCTCGTAGAACTCCGTCTTCTTACTCAGCATTTTGATGTTTGTCTCTTGTCTTATGCTCAATTATCATGTTGTATCCGTCCAAGCGAACTATCCACCTTCCAATGTAGCTCTGGTCCATTGAGTACGTTTTCAGCCAGCTGAGTGCCCTGTTGTCGACTCGCAGCTTGAATGGCTCGCTGCCTAGGTTTGCTCTATATTTTTTGACAAAGGTAACCAACGCGAACATCTCTGCTTTCGGCGCCCCGTACTTCATTTCCGTATCACTCAAGAGTTTACTCCCGTACGCTATTGGTCTTAAGACTGTCTTCCCGTTCCATTCCTGTTCTTGATGGAGAATGCCAGAAATGGCCACTACCGACGCATCCGTGTCCAGCACGTACATTCCTTTTTCCGTTGGTATCCCTAGCACCGGTGCCTCGCGCAACTCCTTCTTTATTCTCTGGAATGATTCTTCCGCCGCGTTGTTCCACGTGAACTTCTTACCTTTGTGCCTCATTAGTTGTTGCATCGGGTATACTTTGTCCGCGTAGCCCTTGATGAACTCCCTGTAAAATTTTGCAAAACCCAGGAAGTTCATCAATTGATGTTCTGTCTTTGGCGATTTCCAAGTCAGAACCGCTTCTACTGCATCTGGGTCTGGTCTGATGCCATGCCTGTCCATCATCCTTACCAAGTTATTGATCGAGTCCTTGATTATCTCGCACTTTGACGGTTTGCACTTTAGTCCTGACCTCTTCATGCATGCAAACACCTCGTCTAGTCGCTCGATGTGGTGCTACAGTGTAGGCGTCGCAATTACCACGTCATCCACTTAGCACATTATCAGGTTGCCGTATTTCTTTGTCACACCTATCAATGCGTGTGCCATCAACCTTTGAAATGTAGCCGTGGCATTGCAACGACCAAACGGCATCCGTTTCTATTGAAACAGCCGCAGCTCACAAGCGAACCCCGTTTTGTCTCTGTCCTGCTTCCTCAGTTGGACCTGCCAGAAAGCCGATCCTAAATCAAGAGTCTTAAAAAATTTTGCATCACCTAACTTCGAGAGGCTCTCATCAATTCTAGGTATGGGATAGGCATCCTTAACCGCGACGGAGTTCAGATACCGAAAGTCACAACAAAATCTCATTGGTCGCCTTTCTTTTTGGCCACCACTACTCCACACGCCCACGGTGATTTGGATGGTTCTATCATATCATACTCTAGTAAGGTCTCTATCTCTTTTCTACATGCATCCGATTTGTGCGGGGTCATGCGCCTCGCCCCCTCCCTGTGCGGTACCGCAGACTATTCAAGTTCTATTTCATGTTCAATGAAATTACAACATCCAATGTCTGCCTTATGTCTCGAAAAAACGTCCTCGTTCCGCTCTAGTACGTCCTTGATGGCCTCGAGCTGTTGATCCGTTACCTTACCCCTTAAGTGCTCTATTTCAGGTAAAGATGGATTATTCATTTCCATTTCCTCTAGTGTTGGTCTTTCTGGAAAATTTGAACAGCTCGAGAGTCCATCATCTGTCTCTGACTTAAGTGACTTCACAAGACCTGATGAATCTTTTATTTTCTTTAATCGTCTCAAGATACAAATCTTGTCCCTATGATTGGGACATTTTAGTACTTCATTCTCTTTTACATTTTCAGTCATTTCATATCGAGTTTTCACGGGTAAAGCATATCCCAGCTTCCTTCCCCTCTGGATTGTTATGGGTTTGTCAAGAGTATTCAACAAGACACTGACGCAGAGGCCGCTCTTGGTTATCGAGAAGGATCTTCCTAAAACAGCAGTACTTTGACTGTTTGGAGTTGGGACTATGCATACTTGCTTGTTATCACTTAATTCATTATATTTTTTTATCCGTAAGCCTACAATTGCCGCTTCGTTCGCTTTCAGCCTTACCCTTCTAATCAAGACTACCGGCGTTTTATTCTCATTTGCCATTATCAGATTTACCAGTTTAGTTACGTACTTCCTATCCGGGTTCCGAACCCTGAACATGGCATTGCTTAGATCAATCGTTACGTCGAAATTCCTGATGAAGTCTCTGCCTAAAATGAATTGGTCAGACTCATCTAGGTTCTCCGCCACAAGAAAGCTCATCCACAGGTTGCGTTCCTCTAGATTTAGGGCTATTATTGGTGTTCTGCCTAGTACCCGCAGCGCCCCTTTGTTTGCAGCTGACAGCCGTATTCATGAGTCTATCAAGTCACCTTTGTCGAAACCCATTCGCTCCCAAGTCTCGATTGGTATAACACTCAAGACTGCTCCCGTATCAAGTAACCCGCGTAACTGAGTCTTTTTGCCACTTATGTTGAGCAAGTGTGCTGATACGTCTGCCTCCGTCCTGATGTGCATTGCATCCTCTTCTAACATTGCGCAGTGTCCAATCGATCTTATTTTCAATTCTTCTTTGCCCACGTAGATCTGTCCGGCTAGGTCCTCATCACATGTTATCTTGGTTTTCGTGTAGATGTTTATCCCATCTATATTTAACATCACCTCATGCGGACCATAAGCTTCTGTGTATCTATTTTCAACACGGACTGACTTGCTGCCACCTCTTGTGAGTAGCGCCCTCAAGGCTCTAGAACTCGTCTGCGGACTTATTGCACTTAAGTAATCTGTGTACAATTCAATGTGAATTATTTTCTGGTCGCTGGGTTCGCTCAAATTCCTCGTTACTTCATGGCCACCCACAGTGATTATTGACATTATCCTGGCTCCGATCTTTGTTATGCCGAATGGCTTTACCGTCACCATTTTCGGAGTGTTGCAAATTCCACTCTTTGTCGCTCCCACTACGGCTTCTGGCAATTGCACTGACCAACTTAAAGTCTCGTTTAATTTCTGCTTTTCAATCTCGTGCTTTAATCGTTGCTCTATCTTCTTCGTCGCTAGGTCCTGTTTCACTTTGTTAATAGCCTCTGCAGCTGCTCTCTCAACATTTATCTCTGGAGACTTCCTGGTCATGGTCTCCATGGCATTATTGACTTGCGTTACAGCTTTCGCCGTCTTCGTCGGTAGTTCCGCATTCGGTGCCTCTGAATTTCTTGTGCCAAACTCGGCTTGTCTGTTCCTCGTGTTCTGCACCGCCGCTAACGCTAACTTGTGTTTCGGATGACTTTGATTTTTTACTGTTTTTCAAAATGATGGACAGTCCATCCTAAAGTGGCCCTCTTGATTGCAGAAGAAGCATCTCGCACCTATCTTGATGATCAGGCCGCTGTAGAACTCGTGTTCTTCCATCTGGCTCATATCTTCCTCATCCGGAGCATACCAGAGACTCTTCATGCCTTGTTTATACGTCGTGCAGTCCGCCACATGATGATCCGTTGATCCACAATTTGCACATATGCTACGTTTGTCCGTATCATCTCTAGGCTTATACCATGACGACCTCTGTGATTGACTCCCCCCTTGCGTGTTCCTGTTATCCGAGTATGAATATTTCTTCGGTTTCATCAGCATGTACTCTCTTGACTTCTGTCTCGTTTCTTCTGGAGTCGGTGCACTATCCTATCATTCGACTGTGTATAGTACGTTGCTAACATTGTTCTCAAGTCGTCACTTTTTACCCCATCGATGAACTTCGAGGCGATGCTAAAGTTCCTTCTGTTTGTTGACTCTTCAGGATCACTCCTTCGTCTCAAGCTTTCAAGATCATCCAGGAACCGATTAATTGATTCATCGTCCCTTTGCCTTCTCTTTTCAAATCTCATCATCGCTTGGTGACCCTTCATGCTTGACCCGAATCGATTCAACAATATCTCGAAGATTTTGTCCGCAGTGTCGCGTTCCTCTTCCTTCTTTGCAACTACACATTTCAATGCCGTGCCTTCTAAGTTGCTGAGTATCGCTGTGCAGGCTTGTCTCTCGTGCTTCAAGTTGTCCTGTTCCAAATGTAGTCTCATGACTTCTACCCAAGTATCGATGCATCCGTCTGAGTCGTCCTTAAATTCTTTTGGTTTCTCGAAGGTTTTCCTGGATTTACCACCTCCTCTTTCACTCGAGTCAGTGTTTCTCGTAGCGAACGCTTCCAATGACCTATTCATCATCTCCCAGGTGCTAGCCCACGTCATGGCATCAGGTCCCACACTGTTGCTTGTTGTGGAATCCCCCGTAGTTGTCGTAGTTGAGGTCCAACTCTTAATAATTGTCTTGGACCCCTGGACTGATGCTCGCTGCATACCGGGGTAACTGTAATGGTGTTGACTCCTGCTTGTTCCGTTGTGTTTCCACGAAATCAACTCTGTTGCCTTGCGTTCGATCTGTTACCGGCCTGTCTTGTGATGTAAAGTTTCTCAAGATGGCAACCAGTTTGGCCTGTGTGGCACATGAACTCTCAGCCTGGTCCCTGCTCATTGTGTCCATTCTCGTTTCCAGACTCCCTAACTTGCTGTCCACAGTGTCATACTTGCAAGTCTTTGTTGATATTCTTCTCTGTGGCCTCTACCTTGTCTGACATTTGCTGAAGCTTCTCCTCTGTCACCTTTGCCAGATTGAAGTAGTTGTCAAGGTACTCGTGTTTGTTGCATCTTATTTCTTTCTTTATCACTTCTTAATCCTCCTCGCTGCACTTTAGTTTTTTGTCGATCTGATCTAACTTCGCCATTAAATCGCCCAGCTCAAGAGGAGTTGTTGTTTCATGGTCAGCTGTTGCCCCATGACTAGCTGTTGCCCCATGTTTGACCTGATCGTCATCTTGGTTGGCCCCTGTTGTTATCGTGGAAACTGTTCCAAACGTTTTGCCTTTCTCGGCTTTCTGTTTTTCCTCCACTATATCTCTCGATTTCATTCCGACCATCATTGCTAACCTTTCTGTGAATGACGTTCTTTTCGTTTGAGACTCGTCCTTTATGGTTTCTGGCGTGTTGCCCGTCGCTTCCTCCACAGTGTCTATCGGCGAGAATTCCATCGACTTTTGATTTTGTTCTTCTGCATTCGGCATCGATGTCGACTCCGTTGTCTTCTTCTCCACCTCATCAACACTCTGATTTGGTGTCTCAAGATCAATTTCTATAGCAGCTTCCATTCGTCCCTCTTCAGCGCTTCCTCTCGTCTTGTTTTCCTTTGCGCTTCTTGTGTTGACCATGCTCACTGAAAAGTTCTTTCTTGTTACTTTTTGGTCCGACGGCATCAATTTTTGTTGCGACGAGTTATGTTTTGTCTTTGACTCTAGAACTCTTGTTTCTGCTTTTGGTACCCTACTTCGCCTCATGATTTTTATTAACAACTTTTTCTATCTACAATATTAATATTCATAAATTTCTATTCTACGGATAAAAATTCTAAAAATATTCCTAATTATCTTAAGTAAAGTAAATCTCCAATTCGTGATCTTATTAGACAGATTTTTCTTGATTTTAATTGTTCTGACGGGTCCCTTTGCTTTTAATTGAGCGGTGAGCTATTTCGCACTGTCCCTAGACCTTTTGGTAGCGTCACACAACTTTTTGTACCATCCCAAGACTTTTATGTACTGTCTCAAGACTCTCTGGTGCTGTCCCAAGACTCTTAGGTACTGTCCCAAGACTTCTCTTAACTGTCGCAAGGCTGCTGTCCCAAGACTCTTAGGTACTGTCCCATGACTTCTCTTAACTGTCCCAAGACTGCTGTCCCCTGACTACACTGTCCCAATACTCTCATTTACTGTCCCAGGACTTCTTGGTACTGTTCCAAGACTGCCTGTCCCAAGACTGCACTGTCCCAAGACTGCTGTCCCAAGACCACTGTCCCAAGACTGCCTGTCCCAAGACTGCCTGTCCCAAGACTGCTGTCCCAAGACCACTGTCCCAAGACTGCCTGTCCCAAGACTGCCTGTCCCAAGACTGCCTGTCCCAAGACCACTGTCACAAGACTGCCTGTCCCAAGACTGCACTGTCCCAAGACTGCTGTCCCAAGACCACTGTCCCAGGACAACTGTCCCAAGACTGCCTGTCCCAAGACTGCCTGTCCCAAGACCTCTGTCCGAATACAACTGTCTCAAGACTGCCTGTCCCAAGACCACTGTCCCAAGACTGCCTCTCCCAAGACTGCACTGTCCCAAGCCTGCTGTCCCAAGATTGACTGTCCCAAGACCACTGTCCCAAGACTGCCTGTCCCAAGACTGCCTGTCCCAAGACCACTGTCCCAAGACTGTACTGTCCCAAGACTGTACTGTCCCAAGACTCTTCGGTACTGTCCCAGGACTTCACTACTAAGTGTTGGGACAGTGGTAACTCTTCTTTTTTGTTGTCGGGACTCTTGAACCACTGTAACTGGTACCACCACTTGAGTTCTAGTAAAATTTTTCCCAAAAAACCCAATCTTACTGGCCAAAAGTTAGAATTACCAACCCCCCTGTATTTATCTCCCTTTCAATATTTTGATGCAAGTTGAAACCCAACTTGTTCGGGGGTGTCTTGTGATCACCTGTTTGTTCAAAACCGATTAAAATTTTACCAAAAACGTGAAAATTTAAACAGAGAAAAAACAATAAAAACAGAAAGACGAACCCACCTAAAATTCAAAGGTGACTTGTGTCAACCTTTTATTGGAAAAAACGTCTGGTACCTGATTGCCACGCGTTTTCCTCCCCCCTGCTAGAAATCTTATGGGGTATCACAAAAACCGTCTACTTCCGTTCCCCCCACCCGATCCGACCAGGGTACCTACCTTAATTCGATCTTAATTTTGGCTAAGATTAATCCGCTTCTTATAATCAACGCGTGTAAGATTCTAATGTAACTAAATCGACGATTTCGATCAATTAGTTACTCTAATGTGTCCCCCCTTTTCACAATTTACAACCGCCAACCTCTAACCTACTCAGCCCCCTTCTAACCTCCCCCCTGTTTAGCCCCCCACTTAGGCCGAAAGTTACCTTAAGCGCTGGGTGCTAAACCTCTCAAGAGAAAACCGTAGAATCTGTTTCCAAGCTCTGCTCAAGTAAAAACGTTCCTCAAACCGACGGGGTTCCGCTTATCCAATTTTACACTTATCTCCTAAAATGTAATGTGGATTCTAACGATGCCCGATTGAGCAACCAGAACACATTTGTGTGTCCTCCTCTGGTTGTTTTGATCCCGTGCTGATTGTCTCCTTGACGTGTCCTGCACCTGATTGCCAGCGCCACTTTCCCCCTTGGCTGGTCACCTGTTCCAGTCAAGTCTTCTAATGGTCCAGCTAAGTCCCTGTGAACCACTTTTCTACTCGATTGGTCACCTCTTCCAGTTAAGTGGTCAGGCTAAGTTGCAAGCTCTCTGAAAACCCTTAACAACGCCCCACACTCGGGCACCTTATTAAATCGCTGAATTGATCGAAACGATCGGTCTTATAAAAACAGTATGGGTATACTATTTAATTAATATAAAGGTTTGATCCAACTAACCTGTTGTCAAAGTCACTGTCATTTTTTGTTTTATGGTTTTTGGTCCTTTTTCTATTCTTTTTCGGTTTTTTTTTGTTTCGCATTTTGTCTTTTGCTCGTTTTTTCGTCCCCCTAGTTACCCCCCGTACTCGGTTAGCTAAGCCTCGTTCGGAGAGCGTACCAGGAAGTTTTCTAGAGTTTTCTTAAGAAGCCATCACGGTACAACCGGAAGGTTTACACGTTCCCGCTGAACCGTACCACCGGTACTCTTGAATGGGCATGTAGCCCGGAGCTGTGTCAAGTGGGTTCGACTCCGTAGTCATGATGTCGTAAAAACACCCAGGAGCGCCATAAAAAACTATGTAACAGTCGCTTTTTTCGGTCACATATGAGATTAAAGAAAAATAGGCCCTATAACCATTGGCTCAAGAGTCAGGGACACTATCTCTTGTGTTTTTCTACCTCGAACGGTCTGAGCCAATTCGGTTCACTTGCGACATGAGACTAAAAACCCATTACAACTTAAAGGCCACTACCAAAATACCCCCCCCCCCACTCTAGAAAATAGGAACGTCCCCATACTTAGGTCTTAAAATACCCAAAATACGCGAACGCCGTTAAAAACAGGGTCGGAACAGGCCCCTCAAGTTTTTTATTAGACAGTGAAACTTTGATCCATTTCAGATGGATCAACCTAAAACTCTCCTTACCTCAAGATAACAATACAAAACACACTCAAGAAAACCTAATTGAGTACTCACGTATCGGCACACTCGATAATTGGGACAATAACTAAATTAATCAGTAACTCTAGCATTAAGTATAATAACTTGAGAAGTTTGCTTTTAATGAATTCCACCAAGTGAAATAAGTTTTGACTCGAGAATTAAGTTTTGGAACTGGTCCATTGGGACACCCCAGCTGTCCGCCTTTCCACTGAGGGTTCACTCTGGTTCACCTCGAATAAATATGTTCTTCTTTTGTAATCGCTTCTTTTCCTATTTCAGGATAGGACAGCTCTACTCGCGTTTGATTTATATCTGAAAATTGCGAATAGCAATTTTCCGCTGCTTTTTTCAAGTGATTTCCCGCGATTGTAAATTGGTTGTTCTGATCTTTATTTTCTGATATTTTCTGTTGTCGCGGGAAACTTCAGCATGACATGTCCAATTCGAATTTTTGAAAAATTTTGTTTCACCCCATAATTACGTAGTTCGTATTCCGACTAGCTCAAAATGTAGCTTTTTGGGTGTCATCTCTAGTGGATTTTTCCTTGTAAAACATTTTTTGGGGAACTATTTATGTTCAAATATTTTTGTAAGTCACTGAATCGTCTACTGCTTGTTACTGTTTCTTTCCAGCGCAGGTTCACTCTGGTCAACTTCTGATTTGTTTTTTTCTTTACTTGCGATCACTCTGCCTTCTGTTAAGAATAAGACAGCTCTACTCTCACTCAAGTTATGTATAGGAAATTGCGAATAGCGATTTCCCGCTGCTATTTTGACTACTTTCCCGCGATTGATATACAAAAAATGATATAAAAAAGGGATACAAAAAATTGATTAAAAAAAAGTGATATAAAAAAGTGATATGAAAAAGTGATATAAAAAAATTGATATAAAAAAGTGATAAAATGTGATTTTGACTGGATAATGTGATGAAGGGACTCCTGGCTGTAAATATGATAATTTCGACCTTCTGATTTTTTTTAAAGAAAAAAATTTTGTATTGTGCCAGTCGGTCATATTTGGAAGTTTGACCTTGAGAAAAACAAGAACGCTTAATTTTGGAGTGAAATTTGATTTTTCAAAAATTCGAATGGAGCCTGTCATGCACGATTTTCTCGCGATAACTGAAAACCGAAAAAGAGAAATCAGAACGATCGAGTAACAATCGCGGAAAAGTTGCCAGACAAAGCAGTAGGAAATTGCCATTCGCAATTTCCGTCACAATAAAACTAGAGTAGAGCTGTCCTATCTGAAGCAGAAGGAAGCGTATTCCAGAGAATTGGACTATTATTACTCGACTGGATTATCATTCAAACTGGACTAGAGTGAACCTTCGATGGAAACGTGGACAGCTTGAGTGTCCCAATGGTTCACGAGAAACCATACTCTAGAGTTCAAACTTGGTCCTGTTATTGAAACTGATAAACATTAAACTCATTTAGTTACATTATTTAATTCTCGAGTTGATTACCAACTTAATTACTCCCAGTTCTTGAGCGTGATACGATGTGAGTACTCAATTTAAATTTCTAGAGTGTGTTTTATGATTGTTATGTTGAGGTAAGGCGAGTTTTAGGTTGATCCATCTGAAATGGATCAAAGTTCCACTGTCTGATAAAAAGTAACTTAACGGATTGTTCTGACCCCGTTTTTAACGGCGTTCATGTATTTTGGGTATCTAGAGACTTAAGTATGGGGGCCTTCTTATTTCTAGAGTGGGGGGATATTTTGGTAGTAGCCTTTAAGCTGTAACTAGTCGTAGTCTCATGTCACAAGCGAACCGAATTGGCTCCGACTGATTTGAGGTAGAAAAACACAAGAGATAGTGTCCCTGACTCTTGAGCCAATGGTTATAGGGCCTATTTTTCTTAAGCCTCATGTGTGACTACAATAGACGAATGTTACATAGTGTTTTTATGGCGCTCCTGGGTGTTTACGACATCAAGACTACGGAGTCGAACCCACTTGAGACAGCTTCGGGCTGCATTCCCATTCTAGAGTACCGGTGGTACGGTTCGGCAGGAACGTGCGAACCTTCCGGTTGTACCGTGATAGCTTTTTAAGAAAACTCGAGAAAACTTCCTGGCACGCTCTCCGAACGAGGCTTAGCTAACCGAGTAAAGGGGGGCAACTAGGGGGACAAAAACACGAGCAAAAAGACAAAAAGCGAAACAAAAACCAAAAAACAATAGAAAAAAAGGAACAAAAACCATAAAACGAAAAAAGACAGTGACTTTGACACCAGATTAGATGGATCAACCCTTTATATTAATTAAATAGTATACCCATACTGTTTTACAAGTTCGATCGTTTCGATCAACATAGCAATTTAACCCAGTAACCTCAATAAAGTGCCCGAGTGTGGGGCGTTGTCAAGGGTTTTCAGATAGCTTGGAACTTAGCTGGACAACAAGGAGACTTGACTGGAAGAGGTGACCAGTCGAGTGGGAAAGTAGCCAAGAAGGATTTGGCAGTTCTCGAGTTCTCAAGTTAGGCAGAACGGGTATCGTTAAAATCCACATTACATTATAGGAGATAAGTGTAAAATTGGATAAGCGAAATCCCCCGGTTTTGAGGAACGTTTTTACTTAAGCAGGCCTGGAGACAGGTCTACGGTTTTCTCTTGAGAGGTTTAGCACCCGGCGCTTAAGGTAATTTTAGGCTTAAGAAGGGGGGCTAAAAAGGGGGAGGTTAGAAGGGGGGCTGGTTAGGTTAGAGGTTGGCGGTTGCAAATTGTAAAAGAGGGGGAAACTAGAGTAACTAATTAATCGACATCGTTGATTTAGTTACATTAGTCATTAACACGCGTTGGTAATAATAGGTGGATATCGAAATTTAAACTCGAGTTAAGGCAGGTACCCTGGTCGGATTGGTAGGGGGGAACGGACATAGACAATTCTGGTGATACCCAATAAGATTATTAGTTGGGGGGAAGAAAACGCGTGGCAATTAGGTACCAGACAATTTTTTTTCGACAAAAGGTAGACATTTGTCCCTTTGAATTTTAGGTGGGTTCATCTATCTGTTTTTATTACTTTTTCTGGCTTAGAATTTTTGTTGCATTTTGGTGAGGATTTGTGTTTAGTTTTTACACGAACAGGTGATCACAAGATACCTGCGCACAGGTTTTGGTTTCAAGTTGCTTGGAACATTGAAAAAGAGGTAACTAAAAAAAAAGGGGGGGTCAGCATTTGGCCTTTAAGAGAGGGTTTTTGGGAAAATTTTACTAGAGCATGAGTGGTGGTACAAGGTACAGTGAATCAAGAAGTCCCCATAACGAAGAAGAAAGAGGTCCCACCGCTCAGACACTTGTCAACAGTCTTGGGACAGTACCAGAGAAGTCTTGGGACAGTGCCAAGGAAGCCTTGGGACAGTGCCAAAGAAGTCTTGGGACAGCGCCAAAGAAGTCCTGGGACAGTGCAGTCTGGGGACAGTCTTGGGACAGTGCAGTCCTGGGACAGCCTTGGACCAGAGCAGTCTTGGTACAGTGTTGGGACAGTACAGCCTTGAACAGTACAGTCTTGGGACGGTACGGTCTTGGGACAGTGGTCTAGGGACAGTGGTCTTGGGACAGTGATCTTGGGACAGTGGTCTTGGGACAGTGGTCTTGGGACACTAGCCTTGGGACAGTGGTCTTGGGACACTAGCCTTGGGACAGTGGTCTTGGGATAGTGGTCTTGGGACAGTGGTCTAGGGACACTAGCCTTGGGACACTAGCCTTGGGACAGTAGTCTTGGGACACTAGCCTTGGGACAGTAGTCTTGGGACAGTGGTCTTGGGACACTAGCCTTGGGACACTAGTCTTGGGACAGTAGCCTTGGGACAGTAGCCTTGGGACAGTAGCTTGGGACAGTAGTCTTGGGACACTAGCCTTGGGACAGTAGTCTTGGGACAGTAGTCTTGGTACACTAGCCTTGGGACACTAATCTTGGGACAGTAGTCTTGGGACACTAACCTTGGGGCAGTACTCTTGGGACAGTCCTGGGACAGTGGTCCTGGGATAGTACTCTCAGGACAGGGGTCTTGGGACACTGACGGAAAGTACTGGGACAGTACCGAACAGTCTTGGGACAGTAGAAAGAGGCCTGGGACGGTACAAAGAAGAGTAGGGACGGTAACTGGAAGTCTATGGACGGTATAAAAATTGAAGTAAAATTACAATAAGTGTTTTAAGAGAGAATTAGAACAGAACAATACTAGTCGGAACCCGGTACGGTTGAGACCACAAATAAAGAAAGTTTCTCGAAAGGTTTTGAAAGAGAACTGGGAACAAGGTTTTTATCACGTTGTATATTTTTTTTATAAAAATTTTTTTTTCATAATAGATTTTATTCTTAGAATAGAATTGTGTATATAATAATATTGTAAATAAGAGCAATTGTAAATAGAAATAATGAGACGGAGTAGGGTACCGGTGCTCGAAAAAAGGTCAAGTGGATCAAACACGAAATATAACTCGTCGCTGCGCGGAACGACATCAATGGGCCCAAGGAAAACAAAAGATAACTTTTCAGTTAGCATGGTCAGCATGAGGAGTAGTACCGAGAACAAGACGAGAGAAGGTGCTAAAGACAAACAAGTGGAGCCCACAGTTGAAATCGATCTAGAGACACCAGACCAGAGCGTAGATGAAGTGGAGAAGAAGACAACGGAATCCACACCGATGCCCCATATGGAAGATCAGAATCCAAAAACCGTGGAGTTTTCGCCGATAGACGCGTTGGAAGACACAACAGGCAATAACCGAGAAACGGTGAAAGACGACTCTCAAGTAAAGAAGACATCTTTTACAGAAAAGTTGGCGATGATGGTCGGAATGAAATCGAAAGACAACACGGCCGAAGAATCAAAAACTGAAAGAGCACGAACATTTGGGACAGTGAGCACGAAGGCGACAGAAGCCGACCTAAAGGAAGAACAAGCCAGAAAGGAAGCGACAGCCGAAAACAGGACAACGGCTGATCATGAAACAGCTACTCTTGAGCTTGGCGACCTGATGACAAAACTAAATCAGATCGACAAGAAACTAAAGTACAATGAGGAAGATAGAGACCTAATAAGGAAAGAGTTGAAATACAACAAACACGAGTATCTGGATAGTTATTTTAACCTGGCTAAGGCGACAGACGAGAGACTCCAGCAGATGTCGGACAAGGTAGATGCCACCAATGAAGAACGAGACAAGAACATCAAAAAAGATATGCAACAGTTGAAAAACCGATATGATGATGTCAACAGCCAATTAGGTAGCCTGGAAAAAAGAATAGACACAATGAACAGGAATCAGGCCGAAAGTTCGTGTGCAATACAGGCGAAATTGGATGCAATCTTGAGAAATTCTACCTCACAAGAAAGACCGGCAGCGGATCGCACGCAAGGCACCAGAGTTGACTTTGTAGAACCACAAAGGAACAAACGGCAATCGACACCGTTGCCTTTAACTCGGAATGCGGTAAGCACAGCACCAACGGCTGCAAAAACAATCATGAAAAATGGAACATCAAACACAATGAGTGGTCCGGGGGACTCAACAGCTAACAGCAACGCAGGTCCGGATGCCATGACGTGGGCAAGCACTTGGGAGATGATGAACAGGACTCTAGAGGCCTTCGCCACGAGTAACACTGACTCGAGCGATAGGAGAGACGGAAAATCAAGAAAAACTTTCAAGAAGCCAAAAGAATTCAAAGACGACTCCGATGGATGCATTGACACTTGGGTGGAAGTGATGAGATTACACCTAGAGCAAGATAACTTAAATGATGAAAGACAAGCATGCACAGCCATACTCAGCAACTTGGAAGGCACGTAAAATGCGGGGTTGCAAAGAAAGAAGAAGAACGCGATACCGCGGACAAAATCTTCGAAATATTGCTGAATCGATTCGGGTCAGGCATGAAGGGTCACCAAGCGATGATGTGATTTGAAAAGAGAAGGCAGAGGGACAATGAGTCAATTGATCGGTTCCTAGATGAACTTGAGAGCTTGAGAAGAAGGAGTGACCCAGAGGTGTCGACAAACAGAAGAAACTTTAGCATTGCCTCAAAGTTCATTGATGGGGTAAAAAGTGATGACTTAAGAACAATGTTAGCAACATACTATACATTGTCGAAAGACAGCGCACCGACCCCAGAAGAAATGAGACAGAAATCAAGGGAATACATGCTGATGAAGCCCAAGAAATACTCATATTCAGAAAACAGAAACACGCAAGGGGGAAGCCAACCTCAGAGGTCGTCATTGTACAAGCCTAGAGATGACATGGACAAGCGCAGATCATGCGCGAACTGCGGGTCGGCGGATCACCACGTGGCTGACTGCACAACATACAAACAAGGCATGAAGAGTCTAGGATACGCACCGTATGAGGAGGACATGAGCCAGATGGAGGAACACGAGTACTATAGTGGCTTAATCATCAAGATAGGAGCGAGATGCTTCTTCTGTAACCAAGAAGGGCACTTCAGAATGGATTGTCCCTTGTTCTGGGAAGCGGTCAAGGACCAGAGTCACCCCAAACAAAAGTTGGCATTAGCGGCGGTGCAGAATCAGCGGAATAGACAAAACGAGTTTGAATCTAGGAACTTAGGAGCACCAAGCACGGAATTGCCGACGAAAACAGTGAAAGCTGTAACACATGTTAATGGTGCGATAGAATCCGATAGAGATAAATTATGAGAAAGCGGCGACGGAAGCAATTACCAAAGTGAAACAGGATCTGGCTGCGAAAGAAATAGAGCAACGACTAAAGCTGGAGATCGAAAGACAGAATTTCAACGAAACGTTAGCTGGATCAAAACCAACACCAGAGGCTGTACCGGGCTCGACAAAGACCGGGAATTGTAACACTGTAAAAATGGTGACGGGAAAGCCATTCGGCATATCGAAAATCGGGGCTAGAATAATGTCGATAATCACAGTGGGCGGCCACGAGGTAACCAGAAACTTGAGCGAACCGAGCGACCAGACAATAATGCACATTGACGTGTACGCAGATTACCTGAGTTGTATAAGCCCACAAACGACTTCTAGAGCGTTGCGAGCACTACTCACGAGAGGGGGCAGCAAGTCGGTACGTGTTGATAACAGGTATACTGAAGCTTATGGTCCGCACGAGGTGATGCTAAATATAGATGGAATCAACATCTATACCAAGACAATGATAACATGTGACGAAGACCTAATTGGGCAAATCTACGTAGGGAAGGAAGAGTTGAAAGTGAGATCGATTGGACACTGCGCCATGCTTGAAGAAGATGCGATGCACATCGGGACGGAGGCAGATGTGACAGGGCACGTGCTAGACATAAGTGGCAAAAAGGCTCCGTTACGTGGGTTACTTGATACGGGAGCAGTCTTGAGCGTCATACCAATCGAAACTTGGGAACGGATGGGCTTTGACAAAGGTGATTTGATAGACTCGAGAATACGGCTGTCAGCTGCAAACAAAGGGGCACTTCGGGTGCTGGGCAGGACGCCGATAATAGCCCTCAATTTGGGGGAACGTAACCTGTGGATGAGCTTTCTCGTGGTAGAAAACCTAGATGAATCTGACCAATTCATTTTGGGCAGAGACTTCATCAGGAATTTCGACGTAACGATTGATCTAAATAACGCAATGTTCAGGATACGGAACCCGGATAGGAGGTACGAATTCAAACCGGTAAATTTAATAATGGCAAATGAAACCAAAGCACCGGTATTCTTGAGTAGGAGGGTGAGGCTGAAGGCGAATGAAGCGGCAATCGTAGGCTTGAGGATGAAAAATTACAATGAACTAAGTGACAACAAGCAAGTGTATAGTTCCGAGTGTGTATAGTTCCGAATCCTAATAGTCAAAGTGCTGCTGTTTTAGGAAGATCCTTCTCGATAACAAAGAACGGCCTCTGCGTCAGTGTCTTGTTGAATACTCTTGATATACCGATCACGATACAGAGAGGGAGGAAACTGGGATATGCTTTAGCGGATAAAACCCGATATGAAACAACGGAGAACTCAAAACAAAATGAAGTTGTTGATTGTCCCAATCATAGGGACAAAATTTGTATCTTGAGACGATTGCAGAAAATAAAAGATTCTTCAGGTCTTGTTAAATCCCTTAAGTCAGAGACAGACGATGGGCTGTCGAGCTGTTCGAACTTTCCAGAGCGGCCCACACTAGATGAAATGCAAACTGATAAACCGGTTCTGCCGGAGATTGAATATTTGAGGGGCAAACTGAAAGATGAACAGCTCGAAGCCATCAAGGACGTACTAGAGCGAAACGAAGAAGCTTTTTCGAGGCATAAAGCGGATATCGGGTGTTGTAATTTTGTTGAGCATGAAATAGAACTTGAGGAGAACGCGGTACCGCACAGGGAGGGGGCGAGGCGCATGACCCCACACAAATCGGAGGCGTGTAGAAAAGAAATCGAGACGTTACTAGAGTATAACATGATAGAACCATCCAAGTCACCGTGGGCGTGTGGAGTAGTGATGGCCAAAAAGAAAGGCGGCCAGTTGAGGTTTTGTTGTGACTTTCGATACCTGAACTCCGTCACGGTGAAGGATGCCTATCCCATACCTAGGATTGATGAGAGCCTCTCGAAGTTGGGTGATGCAAAATTTTTTACGACTCTTGATTTAGGCTCGACCTTTTGGCAGGTACCACTAAGGAAGCAGGACAGGGACAAGACAGGGTTCGCCTGCGAGTTGGGTCTGTTTCAATGGAAACGGATGCCGTTTGGACTTTGCAACGCCACAGCCACGTTTCAGCGGTTGATGGCACACGCGCTGATAGGCGTGACGAAGAAGTATGGCAATCTGGTAATGTGCTACGTGGATGACGTGGTAATAGCGACGCCCACATTGGAAGACCACATTGAGAGACTTGACGAAGTGTTCGCATGCATGAAAAGGTCGGGGCTAAAGTGTAAACCATCAAAGTGCGAGATACTCAAGGACTCAATAAAATACTTGGGCAGGATGGTAGACAAGCACGGCATCAGACCTGATCCGGGCGCCGTGGAAGCAGTCCTAACCTGGAAATCACCGAAGACAGAACACCAGTTGATGAGCTTCCTGGGTTTCGCTAACTATTATAGAGAGTTCATCAAAGGCTATGCGGACAAGGTATACCCGATGCAACAATTAATGAGACACAAGGGCAAGAAGTTCACGTGGAACAACGCAGCAGAAGAGTCATTCCAGAGAATAAAGAAAGAGCTATGTGAGGCACCAGTACTGGGTATGCCGACTGAGAAAGGGATGTACGTGCTGGACACGGATGCGTCGGTAGTCGCGATTTCTGGAATTCTCCATCAAGAACAAGAATGGAATGGGAAGACAGTCTTGAGACCAATAGCGTACGGGAGCAAAGTCCTGAGTGACACGGAAATGAAGTACGGAGCACCGAAAGCAGAGATGTTCGCGGTGGTTACCTTTGTCGAGAAATACAGGGCATACCTGGGCAGTGAGCCATTCAAGTTGCGAGTCGACAATCGAGCACTGAGCTGGCTGAAAACGTACTCAATGGACCAAAGTTACATTGGGAGGTGGATAGTTCGCCTGGACGGATACAACATGATAATTGAGCATAGAACACGAGATAAACATCAGAATGCCGACAACTTGAGTAAGAAGACGGAGTTCTATGAGAGACAAGAGCAAAGAGAGGCAGACAGACCTGAAATCAAAGATGGCTTCTCCTTCATGGACAAGGAAACGTACGACAGTCTTCCACTCACGAGATGGCTGGACAAATCAGGCAAACCGATTGAAGATCATCCTGAATTACCTAAAGAACCTCCAGAAAAGACCATCTTGAAGAAGAGCAGAAGGATTCCGATAGAAATCATACTAAAGTCGAAGATCGTGAGGGAGAACACGAACTTGAGGATACTAGAGTGGATGCGCGATGTCAAAGACGAGAGCCACGAAGGACAAAGCATTCAACAAGTCGACGTGTCATCGGCAAATTATATGAAGACAGAGGACCCACTTTTCGGATGGACGGCAACAGACAGGCCACTGGACATTCCTCCGGACAATTCAGACCCGACAACATCGACGGGGATGTCGATAAATATTTTTATCCGGGGAGTGGGGGTAGGACTTACCCACACCGAAAATTTGATGATAAAGAAGCTCAAGGAAGTGAGAGAAACAAGCGAATTGGAACTGGAAGAAGAAGAGCCAGAGCCTACCATAGGTCGGAATTTCAAAACGAAGTTTGAAATACCCAATGAGTACTCGGAAAACATCATGATAACGGATAGCGACTTCATCCTGTCAAACAGGACTAGCGCGATCTGCGTCACGGCGGACATGAGTTTCAAATCAAGATTGGAAGCTGACTTCAAAAGAGAGTACCAGAATGTGGAGTTTCTGTTCAGACAGAGACCAGGACTGGGAGGGATGGCAGCGCTTCCACCATCAGTAGCACAAGTCCCGGGCAAATATCTGTGCTTCCTAGTGACGAGGGTCAATGACAGGAACACAATTGATCCCGAACACGTGATGTTGGCAATGACAAGACTACGAGACTTCATGATTGAAAGAGGAATAACGGAGGTCTCAATGCCGGTGTACCACCCAAACAGGGGCAATTTGAGCTCAAGGGAATTGTACGCTATCCTACAAGTAGTCTTCGCGGAAACTGAGATAATGGTGTATCTTCACAAGAAATACTACTTGAGCATCGCCTGAGTTGGGCACACGGGGGTCTCGATTTGGGCGTGAGGGAGGAGTCTTGAGTTAGGTACTGGGGTGCGGCACAGGTAAAGGGATCTTAAGACGCGGTTGCATGACAATTGATTTTAGAAGGACTAACGGTGCTAAAACATAAAATGAATCTGCATGCTATTAAGGAATTCCAATTGAATTGTTTTAAGTGGAATGAAAATGATAAGATTTTAACCATACTGGTAAAAGGGGGGTTTCTAGGTTAGTAACATGACATATTAAGTCTTAATATGGTTTCTGTTTTCAGATCAAGTTTGATAAACAAAGTTGAAAATCCAACTATACTCAAGCGAGAGACAGAAAGGGAAGTCTTGATTGAACCCGCGATAATCGACACCTGCAGCAAGTATTTGCAAGGGAACATTTCTAGAGAATTCTTGAGTTGGGTAATTCTTGAGTCGGTAAGGTAATTCTTGAGCTGGTTTAATACTTGAATACATCCCGAAGTCACAGAGAATGGCAGACAGGTTCTGGAAATCCATGCCCGCGGCCCTGAAGAAGCCTACTCTCGATGAGCTGTACAGACGCCTGAGGGACCTGGATTATACCCAGATAGACGAGAGAATGGCAGTGATGGTGAATGCCATCCTCCAGTTGGAAGAACAGGGTGAGTGCAGGGAGTCTGCGACGGAGGCTGTCTTGATGGTCGGCTACACCACCGAGGGAATATCAAATCAGGACAGACCAGATGGTTGTCTTAGAATGTGGATGGAGGAATAAGGGGCTTTGACTTGGCAAGGAATCCTGGCCTGAGTAACAATACCGAATATGGCGCAGGAGAATTCCCACTACCAACTAGGCCATCAGCAAGATCGACAGGCCAGAGCTCGAGTAAGGTGCCATCGATGATGCGAGCGCAACAGACGACTGAGGCATATCCGGATCTTGGTGTTCTAAAGAAAGAACTCGAGAAGACGCAGAGGGAAAGGAACAAGGCGAAGCTCGATCGGGATCAGGCTAAGCTGGATCGGGAAAAGGCTCAGCTGGAAAGGGACCAGGCGGTCAACGAACGAGATCAGACTCTGAGGTTGCTTGAGATGGTGCGGGCTGAACATCAGCAGGAACTAAGGGTGCGGGAGAATGCCGCGAATTGTGAGCAACTGAAGTCGGAGATGGAGAGAATAGAACAACGACAACGTGAACTTGATGCACAGAAGGGAGCCAGGCCAAAGGAGCGAGTGGTTACCAGCTCGAGGCCAGAATCACGCATGGAAGTGGATGAAGCCCCCAGGGCAAGAGGACGGTTCAACCTTGACCGCGAGGCTCGAGAATACATGAGTGAAGGGTTGGAAGTCTGGATACCGAATGAAGCAACGTCCTCCTTGCGTAGCTTAGAAACGCAACCCATACGCCCGCTGATGGATGTGGTACTGCCGGGATATACCCCAACCTCGACCTCGAGCGGTAGTCAGGTGAGCGGCAGCTCATCGCGTCTGAAGGAGCTGAGCGAGAGATTGCGGCAGAGAAGTCGTGAAAGTTCGACAAGGGCGGAGCTTCCTCCAACGTGGAGGGAACAGCCGGTCAGGAGCGTCATGATCTCGAGTTATAAGAAGAACACCGAAAAGAGGTACCACAGGCACAATCGGCTGGATTGGAATGCGGAACAGAAGGCCAGGAGGGATTGCTTTCATGATGCAGCCTGGGTGGAATATCTTGCGCCACCCCGTGTGCCAGAAGGCGCGGTCCACCTGATTATAGGGGACAGCCTAGTGCGGGTGTTGACCCGGATCCAATCGCACTGGCAGACAGGAATCTTGAGTTTCGCTGGAGCTGCCACGCCACAGATATTGGCAACGCTTGAGATGCTAGGAATGAAAAAAGTATACACGGTGACCCTGATGATCGGAACGAATGATGTATCAAGGGGAGAAGCGAGGAAAGTAACGAGGCTGCACGACAAGATGAGCTGCCTTCTTGAGGAACTGAGGATCCAGATGGATCCCATCCTGTTGACCGTATGTACTGTCCCTTATAACATGAAGTTCGATCAGCACGCCTTGGAAATGAACGAGAAGGTGCGGAAACTAAACGGGGTGATCCGAGAAATCCACCGGAAGCGTGTGCTCCCCATCAGATTGTTGGACGTGGCGGAGCGCATGGAGCAAGCGGGATTCCCTGAAGACACCTCCAGTGATGGAATCCACTTCGACAGACCGAGGGGAGCAGAGTGGCTGAATGACGTCTTTCAAGGACACATAAATGAGCTAGAGGCGGATCTGCTAGAGACGGCCCAATTCACATTGGGGCCACCTCCGAACCCACCATTCCCTGCCTCGAGGGCCTTGTCTAGTCGTTTGGGACCGAGGGTCGAAACTAGAGACAGCTCAAGGAGCAACCAGGCCAGATTGCCGAGTGCCACGCAAATGGAGTCTGAGGAGGTGACGTCATCAACGCCTCCAGGTTCGGCAATATCCTCAGTGGTAGTGGCAGAGAGCAAGCGGGTGGAGAGGCCTATGGAGACCGCTCGCTTGAGATATCCAGAGAAGGTGAAAGGGCTGGACCTAGAAGGTTTGGAATGCAGGCGAGAACTGGCGGAGACTCTGGGTATTGAACGAGTGTCGCACGAAGACTTGAGCAGACACCATTGCGTGGACTGGTTGAAGGCTCATGAGGCGCACTTCTCGAGAGCAAAACTGATGGAGACCGCGGACCTGACCGGAATTCCCACAAAAGCGATCATGGGACCCATCAACCATAAGCCTCTCAAGCTGCTGGGGAGTCCTGGACTCATAGCAAAACCCCCCAAACACCGAACGAGCATCGCCAGGATCAGATTGGCGACCGCGGCACAATTGAGGGTGGTGGACAAGCTGCTGAATCCGGGGGAAATGGAATTGCCAGATGCCGCGTACGAAGGCTCGAAATTGGCGGAAGATCCCAGGTACGGGAAGCCCTGTGGGAGCACCCAGTTGGCCAAGACTTTGGCAGTTTACGATAGAGCAGATCCAGCTGCTGCAAGGGTAGTCATTGTGGTGGGAGCAGACTTCGAAGGAACGTCTCCTAAGCTGTTTTGGCCGGAGACTCTGATATACTCTTTGCCAGGAGCCGAACTAAACCAGATGTTAACTCTAGTGGTGGCAATAAAGTCGGAGATGCCCTGTGAGCCTGAGCTGCTATTGTTTGCAGGAATGAATGATCATCTGCACGCGGCGGGACTTCTTGAGCAGCTGAAGGGCAATGAACCAACACCGAGGAAGATATGGGAACATGCCACCCGCCCTACAATTCGTGTACGCGGTCTTGATCCTGATAGCAGAGGGAAACGAATGGCGAATTCTAATGGCAGCCCCCAATCGGGAATTGGAGCCATCGATCCTGAGGCTCCGCAAGTCAGAGTTGACAGCAGCATGGGCGGACATATCTCATGCACTGAGGGGCTTTTATGGATTAGCCGACATCCTGATCGTATTGGACGAGGTGCTCTTGCTAGAGATATCGAACTTTGCCAGGCAACTCAAGTTCAGCCCAGTCATCGGGGAAGATCACCCGGCAATAAACTAATTGACGGCCAGCTTGTGGTTTCGGAGCATGGAGGTGAAGATCACAGGTTCCACCGGCAAGTCTAGAGGTCCGAGCAACGAGAGAAAAAATGTGGCCGACACGGAGAAACAATTAGAGTCGATGGCATATCGTCTGACGCAAGAGAATGGCTGGTGGCCATTTTTGACACCAAGGCTGGAGAACGCCACGAATAAGACGAGGGAGGAAGCACCACCCCTCGTGAAACAAGTCTGGAGTTTTCTGGAGAAACAACTGGAGCTGGCCGAAGGAAGAGAGATGACGGTGGCTAGATTTGTCTCGGCAGCCAATGAAGTGACGATTGGAGGGTTCTGGAGAGAGCACGCAGAGGGTGAGCTGAGGACTAGAAGGGATCATGAGATTCTTAAGTTCTTGAGTCCTTGCTGGGGGAAAGAATTCATGGCGGAAATGTTCGGCACCAAAAGCGACTATCTTTGGAGCCTTCGTGCAGGAGATACTGGGCTTGCCCATCAGCCTGCTCTTGGCTTTATATCTGGTCTACCCCAGATATTTGTTCAACATGGGCCCAGCGTACATGTTTAGTCGAGGAGTGGAGACACTTCGGGTTGATGGGTATCTGGCACTAGTGCTCTTAACCCATGGGGAACTGGTGTCATTTCATCGATTCATGAAATATGGGGAGCCCCTGTCAATGGGGAAGGTACACTCGAGTATCGACACCTATTCCTACAAGTGTGCCGCGGGGTTGAAGACGCTGTTAGTGCAATACCTCATGATGCAGAATCGGCACATGACGGGTGAAGAGAAGAACCCAAAATCGAGAGAAGAGTGGAAGAAGATGAATGGAGGTATGCCTCTGTTGATGGACCTGTGCCTGGCAATGAGGTCGGACCCGATGGGGATAATCCGGGGTCTAATGGAGGTGGTAATGGAGGTGGTAAATGGAGCATTTCCAGATCCCCTGGTGACAACGTATCGTTACTCTGTAACGCACTTGAGTCTTATCAGCGTACTGGATGGGACGGCGCTCAATTGGTGTCGGCAGGAGGTGCTCAGGGCACAAATGAGCAATACGGTACTCTTTGGAAAAGTGAAAGATGCCGAGTTGATAGTGTACAACTTCAGGGGACAGCTGCAATGTAGAATGGGAGGCAAACGCGAGGGCCCCATCGAGACATATCCCAAGTTCTGGAACTTGAACCCACTGGCAGCAGACGGACGGGAGATCTTGAGGATTCCTGCTTGGAAGGACAGCTTTGCACTGGTTAAGAGGGAGCTGGAGGCCATAATGGAGAAAGAAATCCTGCCAGCCACCATACCTTAGTTCCCGATAGTCAGGAGGATGACCTTAGGGATGAACAGTCCCTTAGTAGTTCCATCCATAATTGCGAGGATGACAACGGAGGAAATGCAGAAAGACTTTACTGATGACTGGGACCCCCTGTTCGTCGGCTATACGGCGGCGGTTTATTTCCACACTAGCGAGGCGAAGATAAATTTGTGGACGACGCAAGCAAAAAAGATTAGAGGCTCGCAGCCCCCCGGATATGAGGTGCGAAAGGTCTTGAGAGCTCTTGAGCAGGAGGGACTTGAGAACATGCTACCAATATGGGATGATGGCAGGATGATCATGATGGAGGGGCATGTTGCATTGGTGGACGACATGAAATTCGCGACACGAAATTATAGGGCACCCTATGGCTTAGAACAGGTGGAAATGAGACAGGAGGGAAAAGAACTGGAAGCAGCAGGTCAACTGTATGTGGCCCTGACGGAGTACAAGAGATTGGACCCGGCGACACCATCACCACTGTCAGTAGATACACCTGGAGACAAGAGGAGTGGACCCATGGAAGACCGGTTCAAAAGAATTCTCGAGAGAAGAAGAGCTGAGTCAGAAGAAGAGAGTATGGATGAAACTCTCAGCGAAGCCGGCGAGGACATGGAAGTGGGGAATACGCCTGAACTAAGACCATCAGGTGAGGAGCTTACCACTCAAGAGCTGTTGAAAGACTTGAGTGAGGAGAATTGGGCAGATACTGCCACTCCACCTCTGACCCCGTCTCCCCGGAAGAATCTGGAATTGCCATTGGCGAGCGAGACCTCCAATATGGGGATGATACTCTTGAGTTCGGAGGAAAGGGAAAAGAATACATTCGAAGGAAATAAGGACATGTTCCTGGGGACTCTGGAGGACGACGCTTGGCAAAAGTTCTTGAAGGAATTCAATCAAGAAGTAGGCAGCGAGACGACGCTGGACAAATTCAAGGATGAACTGTGGGACACAGTCGTGAAGTTTGGAGAACCGCTTCTGATGGGGACGGGCCTGGATGAGAAGGCGAGAAAGGAGCTGCTGAACAAGCTGATAGAGATGAGGAATTCACGATAAAAGACTAGAGAAGAAAAATGTGAAGACAGCTCTACTCTGAAACAAAAAACTGTAGATAAAATAGTTGATGATATAAAAGGGGATAAGGTTGGGACTATTAATATGATTAAAAGTACTAATATCCTTAAGGCTCGAGCAGGGGGGAGGCAAGAGTTGGAAGGGTTGGAGGTAGACAGAGAGGTCGAATCAGTGATGATGACCACAACACCCTCAAGCAGAGATGTGAAGACTGGCAAGAGGAAGAGAGAAGTAGAGGGATTGAGTAGTCCTTCAGTGGATGCTGTCTCGGAAGGAAACTTGAGAGAGACGGCGCCCATGGTTTTGGCGCGATGCAAGACGGCGGCATACAAGAGCAACACGGAGCTCAGAAGACCACTCGAAGTAGAGAGGGAAATAGAGGCTTCCACCAGTTCGACATCGGAGGAAGACTTCAAGCCCCAGAAGATAAACGTGGAGAGAGGTTCAACGGACGGACAGACATGGGAAGTGGATGTCGGCAAGGAATGGGTCTCGAAGGGACACCAGGCCACGGGGAAGCAAGTGACGAGTGATCCACTGGAGAGGAGCAAGACGAGGAACACCTCCCGGCCATGGTGGGTGGCCCTCGAGACATTGAAGGAAATGGAAGACTGCTTGAAGAAGTTGAACAGTGGAGTAGCTCGCAAACGACGCAATTGGGCCACCCAGCAAAAGGCTGAGGTTAACAAGATAGAATTGGCGAACCAGCTGAAGAGGTCCTGGCAGAACTTATTGAAGGATCATTTTGAAGAGGCAATGAGGACACCCTCATCAGCACCGCCCTTGATGGCGAATCCCTTCGTTAGAACCGCAGAACAATTGATGTTCACCTGGAGTCTGGTGGGAATAGAGTTGGAGACACTGACCTCGTATGACAGGTTGAAGTTGGGAAGCAAGAAGCTAGAAGTGTATCAAGCACTGATGCAGCACGTGGCCAGGGATATTTCAGGCTTGAGCCTGGCTAGGAGGAAGGATGCCACATGTTTCTTGAGATGGATAATGTCAATGATGTCTGACAGCACCATCTTGGCGTGCCACCAAAGAGCAAGCGGAAGTAAAACCGTGGAAAAAAGAGTCTCAACGATCATCTTAAACGTGTATCAGAGTACTGGAATAGAAAAGGAAGATGGTTCCAGACTATCCCTAGAGAACCACAGAAAGCTGGACGAGGTACGGAGGTTTTACAATAAGAAGTTCGAAGAAGAACATGATGTTCACCGTAACCTGGCCTCGCCAGAGCAGTACTCGAGACTCAGTGAGAAGGGGGAATACCAATACGTGTCGGGAGTGATGGGGATAGCCTACAACCCCTTCTTAGACTCAGAAACTGGAGGCGCTCACAGGAACCACGAGGTAGCGGAGCTGCTGAAGTTTTGGACAGAAAAAATAGTGGAAATAGACGCGGTGGAGAAAGAGAGGCCGAGCCTGGGCCTGATTCTTGAGAAAACACCGGAGGCATACCGCGCTCGAACAAGAGAGTTGAAGTGAACATGGGTGATGGCAATGGCTTGTTGATCACAAACTTGGGAGTGGTATGGAAGTTACTAAGACCCTCCTGGTGCCCACATCCCCACGCGAGTTTGATCGAGGAGACCACCGAGCGGGTGAGGTTAGCACCAACGGAAGATGAAGATTTGGCAAAAATGAGTGTGGTGCACAAACTGATCTTACCTCAGATGAAGGAGTCAGGCGAAAAGACGAACAATCTCGAGTCAGCAAAGAAGATGGAGCCGGGAAGCTGTCTGGATTCTACGTGTGGGAGTGGAGAGCACACCTGCGATGGACGATCATGTGTCAGGATACTGTCGTTTCAAAAAGAAGATCTGGTTACTTGGTTTGAAGACATCACGGAAAGGGAGAAAAGGGAAGTACAAATAGTGGAGGAGTGTTACGCCAGAACTACGGTGAACAGAGCGACAGCTCTCGGATTCTTCTCGAGAATGTGTAGTCTGCAGTCACTGGAGAGGCTAGAGACTGAACACCATTTAGTGACGGCGTTGAGCGTGGAATCATAGCCTGGGGTGTTGCAGGTGACTCAAAAACATATCCGGAGCTGGAAGGTTGGTCTCGAGGCGGAAATGGGGTTTCCCATGAGCGAAGCTTATGGCCTGCTTTTGACCGCAAAATCCCTGATAGGGTCAATGATGGCCAATTTGTGCGGAAGCCACTACCCACTGCACATGGCGATGGTGGAGGCATCCAGCCAGAGAATATTGGTGGACAAGGCCTTCTCAGTGCCCAAGTGCGTGAGGTTGGCTCGGGTATCGCATCACTCGCACAAGTTGTTGAGGAAAATCAGAGGGACAGTACCGAAAGAGTTGAGAGATGACTTGAGTGAAATCTGGGGAGAAGAGCTTTTGAAATTGGAAAGTGAGAACACAAGCGATCACGAGTGACAAAACATGATCGGAAAACCTGTGGGGGGTGCTCCAAACATGGGAGAGAATGACACGATGCATGAGAAAATGATGGAGCTTGAGCCTCTCTTGGAAGCCTCGGGGGAGCGTAACCTCAGGAGCATTGAGATCACCCATGGAGAATGCCCATGCCACTGTTTGGCACAAACGGTGTGGTATCCAGATCACAAGAACCTCTGCCTGGTGTGGGATATGGAAGAAATTCGGTCGATCGGATTACCGGATCACCGGCAGAAGGTGACGCTCTTAGTAGTGAGTACGATGCTGACTCTGAGATGGATAGAAGAGAATATAACGAAGTATCGGGAAGCGAAGACGCCAACGGCTGAGTCAATATATGCGATAGACTACAGCAGGAGACTCGAGTTGTTTGAGACTGCATGCAAAGTATTCGCCATACCAATGGAAGTCAGACACGTATGGAGCCGCTTGAGGTACTTTCAATGGTTTCGAGCGACACTGACGTCTTGGTTATACATGACAACGAAAGATCACATGAGAAAGCATCAAAAGGAGTATCGACAGTTCCAGGCCGAGATTGGGCCGGAAGCTTTCAAGAGACCCCTGTTAACCCATCAAAATGCGATCACGACAGGATGGAAAAGAGTGGGTAAAATGTCTAGAGACAATACCAAAGCGAGGGAATCGATACTACAGGAGGACTTGGCGAAGAACGTGAGCCTGAGCCTGCACAACTCCTTTTGTTTAAACCGGGAATCTAGGGTGAAGGCACTACCCAACCAGGCAAAGAGGTTGCAGGAGCAAAGGGAATGGATGCGATCCTATGAACAGCTGAAGGCTTGGGAGGAGATCGTGATTAGCTCCGATGATGAAGAAGAACTGGTGAAACAGTTTGCCGTATCTAGTACCTCAGGGTACGGCACCTCCAAGGCGAAGAGTGCGAAATGAGCGGATGGTTCAAAGAGATCTTGAGTCTTGAGAGGGAAGGGGGGCTTGAGTGTGAATCCGGATGAAACCTGGGTTCACGAAAAATAAATTTTAACGAATCAGATATTGTTATTAATATGTTATATTTACTAAATAAATCAAAATGCTGCATGACAATTTCCTGATTGAATGGGACAAAAGAAATTTTAAAGAATTGGCTTGAAAAGCGAGAATTCAAGGGTGCAGATGTGTGCAGATTTTGATTGCTGTTTAGCGATAGTGTGAAAATTTTACATGGCCGTGAATTTTGGGGTGTAGATAAGCTTAAGTCTGCTGCAAACTTCTGTAAATGACCACTGGCACTGTACCTTGAGCAACATTCGGTTTTCTGGGACTCACTGGCAGACGACAGCACGCGATGAGGACATCGATCTTGAGTCCGGGGAGTATGTGCCAGTCGGTCATATTTGGAAGTTTGACCTTGAGAAAAACAAGAACGCTTAATTTTGGAGTGAAATTTGATTTTTCAAAAATTCGAATGGAGCCTGTCATGCACGATTTTCTCGCGATAACTGAAAACCGAAAAAGAGAAATCAGAACGATCGAGTAACAATCGCGGAAAAGTTGCCAGACAAAGCAGTAGTCACAATAAAATTAGAGTAGAGCTGTCCTATCTGAAACAGAAGGAAGCGTATTCCAGAGAATTGGACTATTATTACTCGACTGGATTATCATTCAAACTGGACTAGAGTGAACCTTCGATGGAAAGGTGGACAGCTTGAGTGTCCCAATGGTTCACGAGAAACCATACTCTAGAGTTCAAACTTGGTCCTGTTATTGAAACTGATAAACATTAAACTCATTTAGTTACATTATTTAATTCTCGAGTTGATTACCGACTTAATTACTCCCAGTTCTTGAGCGTGATACGATGTGAGTACTCAATTTAAATTTCTAGAGTGTGTTTTATGATTGTTATGTTGAGGTAAGGCGAGTTTTAGGTTGATCCATCTGAAATGGATCAAAGTTCCACTGTCTGATAAAAAGTATTTTAACGGATTGTTGTGACCCGGTTTTTAACGGCGCTCATGTATTTTGGGTATCTAGAGACCTAAGTATGGGGACGTTCTTATTTCTAGAGTGGGGGGATATTTTGGTAGTAGCCTTTAAGCTGTAACGGGTCGTAGTCTCATGTCACAAGCGAACCGAATTGGCTCCGACTGATTTGAGGTAGAAAAACACAAGAGATAGTGTCCCTGACTCTTGAGCCAATGGTTATAGGGCCTATTTTTCTTAAGCCTCATGTGTGACTACAGTAGACGAATGTTACATATGTTATTTTTTTTTAAAAGTTATTTCACTACTATTTGCTGGCTTGCAATGCTACGCTAAGTGATACGAAGATCTGCTTCGCATCTGTTTAGTAAACAGGTATTTTAGAGAGTGAAAACGTGAGTTTGTGTTTAATGTTGTCTTCTAGATTTATGATATGCAAGGGGTTCGTATTTGCTATGGCTTTGACAACACATGCTGTTTGTCTAGTGTTTGATTTCAGTTTGGCATTATATATGATAAAAAGCCTTGAAAATGAACCTTTTTCACTTCTGTGTTTATTTTTCAGGCAGCCATGATTTTTGCGATAGGGCTGACGGTTATTCTTTATTCTTCTGCGACGATGCTCGTACATTGGGGAATGCTGAAATTTAATTTGTCCTATAAGAAAATAAAAGCGACTCAGCAATGGCGGGTTACTTTTCGATTAGTCAGATGTTTTGCTGGCTTAACCGTAAGTATGAGTTAAATGTAAATGTTTGTTTATTAAGATGTTTCAAAATATCGAGATATTCCTGATGGAAACAATTATTTAACTGGTTCAAATGAGATGTCTCCCCCAAACGAAATACAAAGGCGGTATCAAATCAAACGCGAGCAAAGATTTGATGTTTAGTTAGCATACATGCAATTGAGCAACTGATTTTTTTTTGAAGGCCGAGAACAAGTTTTTATTTTTCTCGGACGGTCATTGCGTAATGTAAAAAACTTATTTTAAAGGTTAATGAATGTAAGGAGTACTCTTATAATGGCTTGGTGATGTTTTTTGTTTTTGTCGGGAAAAGGAAATTTATTCACTTTCATTTTTTGATTTTTCGCTGTTTGACTCTTATTTTCTTTTTCAGTTCTTTTGATTCCATTTGTTGAAAGGAAGGCAAACTGCTCTATCGAACAGCAAAACATAAAAATCACGAAAAATGTGCCCGATTTCTAAGTTAGAAAATGGAATTTAATTATCAGATTTCCGAGCGAAATTAAAATTAAAAGTGATATAAAAAAGTGATATAAAAAGTGATATACAAAAAGTGATATAAAAAATTGATAAAAAAAGTGATATAAAAAAATGATATGAAAAAATGATATGAAAAAATGATATAAAAAAATTGATATAAAAAATTGATATAAAAAAGTGATAAAAATGTGATTTAAAAAAGTGATATAAAAAAAGTGATATCAAAAGGTTATATAAAATAAGTGATATGAAAAAATTGATATAAAAAAGTGATATAAGAAAAGTGATATAAAAAAGTGATATAAAAAAGAGGTATAAAAATTTAATTAAAAAAGTGATATAAAAAATTGATACTAAAAAAGTGATACAAAAAAGTGATATAAAAAAGTGATCTAAGAAAAGTGATATAAAAAAATTAATAAAAAAAGTGATATAAAAAAAGTGATATAAAAAAGTAATCAAAAAAGTGATATAATAAAGTGATATAAAAAATGATCACAAAGCTGCACAAATGATCAAGCTGCTCTGAATCTCACGAAAATGTCATAAAAAACATCCTTTTACTATAAAAAAAACTTCGTTATCGTTCTCCTTTCACCATAAAGAAAAAACTTCGTTGTCGTTAATTTGCTCAAATAAGAATATCTGTATAAACTATATTTTTAGTTTTCAGTTCTTCGTCATCACTACGGATAAAGAACTTGATGTTCATGGGGTCGCGGATTCTCGAAGCAGCAACGTAGAGCTGACCGTGGGAGAATACCATGTCCCACAGCCATATTAAAACTCTGTCCAGACTCTGCCCTTCACTCTTGTTAATAGTGAGCGCAAAAGCTGGCTTAATTGTAAACTGTCTTCGGCGGCATTTAAAAGGAGCATTCTCGCTTTCTTCAACAATTAGATTTATTCGAGGAATATAATGAAGCTCCGTGCTAATTAATGTCCGCGCAACGATTAGTCTATTTCCAACCATTTCGACAACAACCAAACGAACTCCATTGCATAAACCATTCTTAGGGTCTATATTTCTAATTAGAATGATGGGCATGCCAATTTTAAGTCAGATGATGGTCCGATAGCCCAGAAATTTCAATTGAATTCAGAAACTCGGATGGGTATCTGCACTGATCATCGGGCGTGCAAGCACTGTCTGCGCTATAACAGTTAACTGCTTCGCCTAAAACACAACTTTCACTCAATTGACGAAAAACAATTGAACAACCCATTTTCTGACTTAATTACCTGGAAAATTATTGCAGCAAAACTTTGGTTGATTTTGGTTGCTGAAGCATTACGTGTTGTCAGAATGGCTCTTGATATCTCAGTTCCCTGGCTCACCTGCATTAAAAAAGAAAAATTTTTCGCTCTAGCATCCGCTGAAAAAAATTTAAAAAGCACAAATTAACCTGAACATTTTCAAAAACCCAATTAACAGCTTTTTTGAGAGAAGAACTCGATATGATTTGCGTTTTGTTTTCGGGAAGATTCACAAAACCATCTGGCAACTGATTGGTCCCGTCTCCAACTGTAAGAAGCCACTTATCATACTCAACAGCCGCAGATGGCTCTTCAGCTGCAGCCATTCTCATATTCTCTATCAGAGAAAAAGTCTTGAAGTTGGGCCACAAATATGACTTTTTGATGCAGTATGAAACAGCATCTCGGGGATTTCTCGACTTCACGACCGGAAGAATTTGTCGAAAGAAGAAAAGATAATCATAACTACCGTATTCGAGTTAGAATAATCGAAAATGACTAATCGGAAATCTCCTGCTAAAACTATTGATTTGCCTCCGAAAAAGTATTTCGGCGTCCAGCAGATCTCTCAAACAACGATCCAGTGCTTCCAGAGAAAAGCGGTTGATCATGGGGCTTCTTCCCAAACAATTACTTTACTGACTCGAATGAGTCTCGCTAACGCTGATTGGTACGGTATGTTGAGAGAGGATGTCTCGTGAATCTGAAGAGGAATCTTGAAGCGAGAATGTGCCGTTCTGCCTCCGTTTAATTCAGTTGCCGAAATTCCGCTAGATGCAACAGCCAATGCAACAGTGACAATATTTTCTTTCAGAGATCGTGTTGCTGCAAGCAAAGAGTTAGGAGCGTGTGTTTTCCCAGTTCCGCCTCTTGCTTATAAAAAAACACAGCACTGCTCTTGCCTTTTCAAACAATTGATTATGTGACCGCAAAATTCCCGTTGTTTACTGTTAAGAGAAGCTCCATTATCACCGAAGTCATTTACAACCTTCGACTTTAATTCTGCGAGGTCATGCTATAATTCTTCATTGATAACAGCTTCAACAGCTACGCGATTCTTTAAATTGTTAATAAATGCCCTATCTTCATTAGAAATTTCAGGCAAAGCATAAAATTTTAAAGAGCGTGAATGAGATAGGAGGAACGCTTCAGTACCTAATAGTATCATGACTTTTTGAAAATGAACATTACGATCAGGGTGAGCACGCAAGAAATCGTCAGACCAATGAGTGTGGTGTTTTTCAAATAACTCCATCGCGTTCGCTAGCTCGCAAAAAAACAAAGGATTCCTAAGAGGTTTCGTAATTTATGGGAACTCATCGTGTATGCAGCGTCGGACAAAAGAGCGTCCCATTCTCCGTCGCATTCAAGTAGACCAAGTGCTGCACAGACCTCTTTATACGTGTTCAGTTCGTTGCCATTTGTTAGCTTCAGGTTTTGGAACGAAACTGATCCTGTAAGCAACATGAGTTCAAATCAAATATTAAAAACATTTCAAAAAGTTCAAGCAACAAACCAGCACAATGTTCATGATGAAGCAACAAACGAAGGTAAAATCGCTCTCCTGCACACGGATGCACTGTGAAGACCCTTCCGATTGTGTTGGATACAATTTTCCTCCGGCGTCGGGAATTTGCTATATATCACATCGTTCGACGAATTCATTTTATTGAAATTGAAATACTCTGTAAGTTCAGTTCTTCTGTTTTTTTTTGTTTTGCACGGCTTCTTCAACGCGATTTTCAGCGAACAAAATCAGTTGTTCTCGGGGGAGATGAACAGGGAGCGTCTGTACAGAAGGGACTCTTTCTGACTGAGGACTGCTCAATATCCATCCACATGCTTCCTGTGAGCCAATATAACGCATAATTTGATATGCGGCAATTTCATCAACAACCTCGTTATCTATGCGAACCATTTGTCGATCAACTCCCTAAAAAAACTCGCTAAGGACGGAAACAGTGTGAAGTTATCTCACAGCGCTATCAAAAAGTCGATTGCATTCAGCGTCAGCTCAATCTGATGCTCTGTAAAAGCTACATTTTAATGACTTATTTTCTTTTGTAACGTTTTTTTCGTATTGTGGTTCTTTTGTAAAAACCTATTCAAAATTTTCACATTTCAGTAGTCTTTTACCTTATTAATGTACATGAAGATGTTTTTTGCCGAATTCCGCGAAATGCAAGCCTCAACATTGATGTGAGCTTCAACCTTTAGAAGCAAGTAGGGACTATAGGGAACCACCCACTGGTTATCCACTTGTAAATCTCCAACAATTCCGGTCCCTCCCCCATCTGACGGTGATCGTCGTTTATAGTTCGGATAGTTTGCAGTATCGTCCCACACAGTTTCGCGGGAGAAAGCTTTTGGGAAATACTTAGTACACTTACCATCAAACATGCACGGAGATCTACAATTGATATTTCCACATGGACCGTGAATCATACAACGTATGACAGTAGCACGAAGCTTATCAGCCTGAACTTTCCGTTCGGAATCACAACACATAAGAATTGGAGGAATTCCAGCTGAAATTATTTCGTAGATATCAGACGAATATTTCAAACGATCAACTCGGATAACATGAGCAAGAAATGTGCATGGGGTAAACCTCTTTTCTTTTATTCTATGACGTACATACATGCCATAACCTTTCCAAACACTTCTGTAAACATAATATAGCAAACTGAAAAAAATTTATATACTATTTACGTAAAACAAACAAACAATGAAACCACTGTGCAGCAGCTCAATCATCAGGCATTTCAACTTCAGACGAAAAACACGCACAACAACATCTGGCCTTGAGGCTGCTGTCTGACAATCAGTCAAGCAACACTGGATTTCCTCCCACAAAGGGTTGCACGTATAGGTTATGAACAGATCAGGCTTATGATAATGACGACATATTGCTATTGCATCTTGATATCTGAAACAAAAAGCTTATAAAACCAGTGGCAAAAAACATTAGTGTCAGGAGCTTGAGTATAAATACTCCAGAAAAATTACCTGGCATGCCGATGCCGATAACTTCCAGTTATAGATTTAGGACTGACCCAGTTTACCAACGCTAGTATCAGCCTCAATAACAGCGTCCTCCAAATTTGCATAAGCATCAGATCGAAGTGAGTCCTCATTGAATCGAGCATATTTGAGGCGTGGATTTTCAATCGATGCAAAAGCAATGCAGACATACTCTTGAAATAACCTCTCTGCTTTAAAAATATGAGCTCTGTAGCTGTTGCATCTTTCATTTAATAGGAAGCAATGATACCTTTGAAGGCTCCTCGTTCGGTCTGAGTTTCTGAAAAAAAGGTGAAGGATATACATCAAGGTTAATTAACACATGGGCTTAACATGATCCGACTCAGTTTACCGCAACTTTCTGCTGATACTCCAACCGTCAGAGCCCATTGGAAAGAGAAGAACAAAATGAAGTGGATCATACGATCGGTGCGTATAAGAAACTTCTGAAAGTCTCCAACCTCTTTTGCGCACCCCAATATCATTTGAAGAGGCTGTTTCGTCACTTAATATAGCCAACTCATTCAAGTTGACATTATGAACACGCCTATGCTCGTTGATTGGCTTCGCTTTTGGGTTGATTACAACTTTTGCTTTCAGAAGATCGCATTCGTTCAATTCGCAGATTTGGATGAAATCATGAACATAAGGGTTGCATTGTTTCAGAGATACCTTAAAAACATATAAGTAATTACCAAATTCTTATCTTGCACAAAAGTTGCGCTTTTTATATACTCACATGCAAATGATGCAAAAGGCTTTGAAGCTGAACATGTTCAAAAGAAGACCCAGAGCTAGGTAATTGTAGAAACTCAAGAAGTAGTTTGGTGCTTTCGTAGCTATTTTGGGGATCGTGAACAAAGAGTTGCAGAAAGCAAGGCTTGCTCCCTTCCAATGGTTTCATCGGGCCAATTAAACAATATGCTTTGCCCTAAAAAGATTAAACAAAGTAGTATTTTTGATATTTAATTATCTTGAAAGATTGAAAACTTTAACATGAATTATAACAGTTGGAGAGTAGCCATCGCTTTTTCTCTCCGATTCCTTGCCAATTTTCAATGAAGCCAAACATAAGGCATTATTCAGTTGACGTGAATATTTTCGAAAAACTCTGCTCCTTGAATCTATGCTGTGCCACAGGTTCAAAAAAAGTTGAGGAGGTCTATGCAAATCCTCGACATGTACTTTACCGTTAAAGCAGCACATATTGGGGCTTTCAAACTCAAACTTCTTGGCCAAACAAAAATTACATTCTACAGATCGATTTCCAACATAGTTTAGCTGAATGATTGCTTCTCCGTTAAAAAATTTGTCGACTACTGGTGCTCTGCATTTATGAGTTCGTCTTCGGTACGTTCGACTTTTGTTGGCATAGTTTTCGCTTCGGACTGCTTCCGTTAGTTGCCATTCTTAAACATCCAAAACATTCAATTTTAATTCACCAAAATGAGGAAAAATGATTTTATTAACAGTATTTGACATATTTTGTCACAACAAACCCGAACCTGGTATTTGAGAGTATTCGCGAACCACCTCGTCGATAGTCGTCTCCGTCTCTTCTTTAACAAAAAAGGGGTTATAACAAAACCAGTAGACGAAAGTATTTCATAAAAACTATGCGCATTTTTTTAGTAAAAATGCGTTGATGCAGATACACTTTTCCATAAAAGTAAAAAGTACCAGTGCAGCTCAATTTACCTTCTACAACATCGCGACGGTACTCGTTAATAACAGCCTGAATGGGGTCAAACGACCTAGAGACATATTCTGAAAAAAGTGAGTCATGAAAAAACTCACGTAGTTGTTGATTCCTATATTGGTCAATAAAATATTGAATTGGCCCAGCAGCTGCGAAGAAAAGACATCTAAATCTCAATAAAGCAAAGAAAATATCGAAGGAACCTTAAAAACTACCTAAGATCATATTAACATCTTGAACATCCTCAATGGGGTGTATTCCATCTTGGACTGTCGCAATTGTACCTAAAACGATTAGAAAAACTGAATAGGAAAAACTCAAAAACTTTAAACAGCGTATCAAGAGAAATTAGCAAACCTTGAAGTTTTTGATGATCATTGATTACGATTTGCACAAAATCTGGGACAGAGGTGCTCACGACGTTTAAATATTATCGAAAGCAAAAGAAAACTTTATTGAATGAATTTGCCCGTAGATTCCAAACTGATATGAACTGGATTTCGATTGATGTTTGCAGCCGAGGAACTACCAGCAGCTGAAATCAAGATCGTAGTGACACAAAATGCAACCAATTCAAAGCATAAAATGAAGAAAGCTACGACTGAAAACTAACAAACAACTCGATGAGATCTGGATTTCCGCCGAGTCAAAATGAAGCGATTCGCTCTTTTGAGTATTCGAGAGGCCAATAGTCGATTATATAACAAAAAATATCAAGCGATAACAGTGTTAGTATTATAGAAAATTAATGTTGACGTTACTTTTCAAGTTTGCCTGGGAGAAGCAGCTGCTTTCGTCAGAGCTGCTCAACAAAAGTGATCTCAATCGTGACCTTGCCAGACATGCTGCCCGTCTCTCTAAACGATTTTGGGTGGAAAATGTTTTATCACATATTTTAATGGAATGCATCACTTCTTAACTCTGTAACTCTGTAGCAGTAGTTCCTTTTTCTGGGGCTTAGTTAGAACGTTATTGATGGAAACCCCTGATTGATTCATTCATAAATAATCTGAAAGATTTTTTAAAAAACAGCTATTTTGATCTGCCAACAATGTAACTACACGATTTCGCTTTTCCAAATCGAGAAGCTTTCGCAAAGTTTTTTGTTCCAGAATAATTCATTTTAGCATCAATTTAAATCTTCAGGTTTTTTATAAAGGACACACCAGAACTACACTTATTTTGTCCTTAGGTCTTATGATTATTATTATTAATTATCTATGTTCAATAATCATTTATCTAAATCTCGTTTAATGAAGATGGTCTTTCGCTCGACTTTAGCTACACAATCTTTTCCTTTGCCATCATCTTCAATGTTATCTTCTACAGTGATTCCACATTCGCAAGAGTTGTCATCTATGATGGTTATTCCGCTTTGTAAATCCTTGCAAGACTGCTCACTCGAGTCATTTTTTTCCGTTCTTTCTAAATCAATAAAGGTAGAAAAATCAACTAAATTCTGAAATCAACAAAAGCCACAAAACCTAATTCCTGAACACTTGCCTGATTGCGATTGATTCACATCTTGGTCAGTCTGCTTTTTCTTAGCGATGACATTTGCCTCATCCTTTTTGTCAACATCAAGCCCCCCGCAACTACCAAATTGCGCAACTACACAGAAACCTTCAAATGATGAAGAAGACTCTATTTTCCACCAACAGAGCTTTCACGCTGCAACTCGTTTTTGTAGCACTTTTCGCTGCTTGTCTGCACCCTGCTTGTCAATGCCTCGTTTTTCTCATGGCTGGTCTCTTTCTCCCAAGAATCTTCGCCTTAAACAGCTTGCATTCAAACTTCAATTGCCATAGATGACGGTGATCGAAATTCCATCTTTTCCCTCAATTAATCAATTAATACATTAACTGGACTATTTATTTCTCTAATATTACTCGCAGTTTTGTAAAAAAAAAAAAAAACCAGCCACCTCTTGAGTACTCAGAGAGTTCCTTCGGACTAAAACTGAACCATTTAAAAAAAAATGATATGATTATGAAAAAAACACTAAGGCGTACAGATATTACCCTTGGGTCTCTTAGAGCTGCCGTCTATATATTTTTTTAAGGCTTTCTTAATGGCGTAATTCCACTTGCTTCCAGACGCTCTGCACTAACTTTGTCGATTTTCATCGCCTTAGTGGAAGGTTTCTTGAACTTTTTTTAAAATGGGTTGTCCCATTTCCTGCATTAAATTTACAAGAAAAGTTTCCGACAAATTCGTGCAGAAACCGATTTTTTTTCACGAAATCCGACTCCATCGCACTGCACTTCTTTCTTGAAGTGGCCATCTGCCTATTAAGCATATCTTAAAACTCTTCATTTCGTCATCGGATCGTTTCTCCAAAAGTTGCTGCCAAGCAGAATGAAGAACCTTCTCAGTTTCGCAAAAGGCTGCTTTCATTTGCGCAGATAGAGGTATTTCGATCTGAAAAAAAAATTGGATCATTCTGATCTCTCATCAAACCAATTCAAGTATATTCTGGAATTTTCTTTTTGTGAAATATGACATGGAAAATTTGTATCTCACTCTTTGACTTTGCTAGCTTAGTTTCAGGCAATGCATAGTTTCAAACAATCAACTTAGTTTCGAACAATGTTGAACCAAACTGATATATTTCTTTTTTGAACAGAAAAGTTAGTAGTCATCAATTACAGAACAATTAGAACGAAATTGACCATCAACGGAAATGTTATGGATTTGAAAACACCAAATTTGACCACGACATGGTTTCTCTCCAGTCAATATTTCAGTGATTTGCGCTTTAGCTGAGTCTTTCTACATTTTCTGACTTTTATTTTTCTCGTTTTGGGCTCTTGATCGCTGCCTAAATAACTCATGATTTAAACAAATTCTTCTAGGAAAATATGCCAAATTATTTCATGATTTAAGCAAATTTTTTAAGGAAAAAATAACGGAACCAAGTAACTCACTATTGGAACTTAGCTCTTCACTCGTAGTAGAGAAAAACCTCATGCTCAAAACCTGATTTTTTCTTTCCTGATCACTTCTCACAGATTGACCTCTTCGTTCCTAAGGCACAGTCACCCGCCATTGTTTTGGCATTTTTTTGAATCCAACGTCAATGTCGGTAGCCCACGGTCGTAATCCAGAGCGTGAGTTAAATAAGCCGGTATTTGCTTCTCCCGTTCCCTTCAGGATTACATCAGACGATGCGTAGTCCGATGATGAAAGCTTTTCAACGTCCAAATTTCTGTCAGCGATTAGCTCAATTAAAACAGACTTGGAAAACTTCGCATCATTATCAAAAATTTTGTCAGGCATTTGGATTTCTTTCACTACTATCAACTCAATTGCTTGACATGATCATTTTTCAAATCTACTCAATGAATGGATTAGAACTTTGGCGATACGGTTGAGATCAAAAACTGAAACTCTTCTGTTAACTCAATTACTTTTTAATCCCTTTTTAAAATCGATTTTTGGACTAAACAAACCAACCTGTATCAAGAGTTTCATACCAAAAAAGGGCACACCGGGACTTCTGTGGTCGAAAAGTTAGAATGTGTGACTTCATAGTTTAACAGATCTGTAAGTTTTGTTGGTTCTTCTTGGGTACTCATTTGGTTGAGTGGCATTTTAGGCCGTTTCTGAATTGATCCAAGGTGTCCATTTGGGTTTTCTTTGTACTCGCAGTTCTTGGAATTTTTTGCTTCTATAATTTCCGGCATGCTTTCGATAATCGAAATGATAGAATGTTTTTTCCTCTTTTCCCCTAAAAACAATGAAAAGTAAGCAGAATATACTAAGCGAATTTAATAAAATAACATAAATCGACAAAGAGAGCTTCCAACCAAACTGTCATTTTTAGATGTTTCTGGAGATTCAACAATACTATCGTTAGCTGTTTTTCTTATCTTCTTTCCTTTGGCGTGACATTTTTCGAACTTAACGTTAACGTCACTGTGACGTTCTAAAAAGAAGTTTAATTTTGTGATTAATACGATTTTCTGTCGCCTTTACCCCTAAAAAAGAATAAAAGAAACATAATGTAGAAAACGAATTCAATAAAAATAACATACCTCTACAATCAGAACTTCCAATTAAACTCTCTCTTTCAAATCTTTATGGAGATACAACAATAATATCGCTTTCTATTTTCCTTATGTTCTTCTTTCCTTTGGAGCGACTTTTTTGAACATATCTTTAATGTCACTGTCACGTTCTAAAAAAATTCAATTATGTGATAAATATTCTCGTCAGAAACATCAAAACAAAAAAGGTATGACATACTTTCATTTCTTTCAGCTGGTTTTTCTGAGCTCTGAGGTGCAGATGGGTGCACCGACTTATCCGTTGTCTCGGCTTTCAGTCCCAAGAGTTTAGGAAGCGCAGGCTTTTCCTGATCCACATTGATAGCAAAAAACTTGACCACTGATGAATTGACAGAACAGATCTGAAGCTTGCATGACTTCAGGGAAGTCTTTATTTTACCTTTCAGAACAGCCAGCTCACTCGACTGCTGAAGCTTACAGATTAACTTCTCCAATCTTTTTTCTGCAGATATCTCAGACGACACAACTTCTGCGATATAGCTTTTCAAGTTCTCTTCATAACATCTTATTGCATTGGAAGTATCAGCTTCCGCCGCTGCAAACTTCTCAATAATTGTATGCTTGAACCACATGATATCTGAAGCAAAAAGTGATAAAAAAGTGAAATATAAAGTGATATAAAAAGTGATATAAAAAAGTGATATAAAAAGTGATTTAAAAAAAGTGATATAGAAAAAGTGATACCAAAAAAGTGATATATAAATGTGGTATGAAAAAAGTGATTTCAAAAAAGTATTATAAAAAAGTGATATAAAAAGTCTTACAAAAAAGTGATATAAAAAAGTTATAAAATCAAAGTGATAAAAACAAAGTGATATAAAAAAGTGATATAAAAAAGTGATATAAAAAAGTGATCTAAAAAAAGTGACAAAAAAAGTGATATAAAAAATTGATATAAAAAGTGATATAAAAAAGTGATATTAACAAAGTGATAGAAAAAAAGTGATATAAAAACAGTGTTATAAAAAAGTGATATCAATAAAGTGATCTAAACAAAGTGATATAAAAAAGTGATATAAAAAAGTGATATAAATAAGTGATTTAAACAAAGTGATTCAAACAAAGTGATATAAAAAAAGTGCTATAAAAAGTGATTCAAGCAAAGTGATTTAAACAAAGTGATATAAAAAAGTGCAAGAAACAAAGTGATATAAAAAAAGTGATATGAACAAAGTGATTTAAAAACAGTGATATAAAAAAGTGATCTAAACAAAGTGATATAAAAAGTGATACAAAAAAGTGATATAAACAAAGTAATATAAACAAAGTAATATAAACAAAGTGATATAAACAAAGTGATATAAACAAATTGATATAAACAAAGTGACATGAACAAAGTGATATGAGCAAAAAGATTTAAAAAAAGTGATTTAAAAAAGTGATATAAACAAAATGATATAAACAAAGTGATAGAAACAAAGTGATATAAACAAAGTGATATGAACAAAGTGATATAAACAAAGTGATATAAACAAAGTGATATAAACAAAGTGATATGAACAAAGTGATATGAACAAAGTGAGATAAAAAAGTGATATAAAAAAAGTGATATAAACAAAGTGATATAAAAAAGTGATAAAAATGTGATTTAAAAAAGTGATATAAAAAAAGTGATATCAAAAGGTTATATAAAATAAGTGATATGAAAAAATTGATATAAAAAAGTGATATAAGAAAAGTGATATAAAAAAGTGATATAAAAAAGAGGTATAAAAATTTAATTAAAAAAGTGATATAAAAAATTGATACTAAAAAAGTGATACAAAAAGTGATATAAAAAAGTGATCTAAGAAAAGTGATATAAAAAAATTAATAAAAAAAGTGATATAAAAAAAGTGATATAAAAAAGTAATCAAAAAAGTGATATAATAAAGTGATATAAAAAATGATCACAAAGCTGCACAAATGATCAAGCTGCTCTGAATCTCACGAAAATGTCATAAAAAACATCCTTTTACTATAAAAAAAACTTCGTTATCGTTCTCCTTTCACCATAAAGAAAAAACTTCGTTGTCGTTAATTTGCTCAAATAAGAATATCTGTATAAACTATATTTTTAGTTTTCAGTTCTTCGTCATCACTACGGATAAAGAACTTGATGTTCATGGGGTCGCGGATTCTCGAAGCAGCAACGTAGAGCTGACCGTGGGAGAATACCATGTCCCACAGCCATATTAAAACTCTGTCCAGACTCTGCCCTTCACTCTTGTTAATAGTGAGCGCAAAAGCTGGCTTAATTGTAAACTGTCTTCGGCGGCATTTAAAAGGAGCATTCTCGCTTTCTTCAACAATTAGATTTATTCGAGGAATATAATGAAGCTCCGTGCTAATTAATGTCCGCGCAACGATTAGTCTATTTCCAACCATTTCGACAACAACCAAACGAACTCCATTGCATAAACCATTCTTAGGGTCTATATTTCTAATTAGAATGATGGGCATGCCAATTTTAAGTCAGATGATGGTCCGATAGCCCAGAAATTTCAATTGAATTCAGAAACTCGGATGGGTATCTGCACTGATCATCGGGCGTGCAAGCACTGTCTGCGCTATAACAGTTAACTGCTTCGCCTAAAACACAACTTTCACTCAATTGACGAAAAACAATTGAACAACCCATTTTCTGACTTAATTACCTGGAAAATTATTGCAGCAAAACTTTGGTTGATCGGATCGTTTCTCCAAAAGTTGCTGCCAAGCAGAATGTAGAACCTTCTCAGTTTCGCAAAAGGCTGCTTTCATTTGCGCAGATAGAGGTATTTCGATCTGAAAAAAAAAAATTGGATCATTCTGATCTCTCATCAAACCAATTCAAGTATATTCTGGAATTTTCTTTTTGTGAAATATGACATGGAAAATTTGTATCTCACTCTTTGACTTTGCTAGCTTAGTTTCAGGCAATGCATAGTTTCAAACAATCAACTTAGTTTCGAACAATGTTGAACCAAACTGATATATTTCTTTTTTGAACAGAAAAGTTAGTAGTCATCAATTACAGAACAATTAGAACGAAATTGACCATCAACGGAAATGTTATGGATTTGAAAACACCAAATTTGACCACGACATGGTTTCTCTCCAGTCAATATTTCAGTGATTTGCGCTTTAGCTGAGTCTTTCTACATTTTCTGACTTTTATTTTTCTCGTTTTGGGCTCTTGATCGCTGCCTAAATAACTCATGATTTAAACAAATTCTTCTAGGAAAATATGCCAAATTATTTCATGATTTAAGCAAATTTTTTAAGGAAAAAATAACGGAACCAAGTAACTCACTATTGGAACTTAGCTCTTCACTCGTAGTAGAGAAAAACTATCAACTCAATTGCTTGACATGATCATTTTTCAAATCTACTCAATGAATGGATTAGAACTTTGGCGATACGGTTGAGATCAAAAACTGAAACTCTTCTGTTAACTCAATTACTTTTTAATCCCTTTTTAAAATCGATTTTTGGACTAAACAAACCAACCTGTATCAAGAGTTTCATACCAAAAAAGGGCACACCGGGACTTCTGTGGTCGAAAAGTTAGAATGTGTGACTTCATAGTTTAACAGATCTGTAAGTTTTGTTGGTTCTTCTTGGGTACTCATTTGGTTGAGTGGCATTTTAGGCCGTTTCTGAATTGATCCAAGGTGTCCATTTGGGTTTTCTTTGTACTCGCAGTTCTTGGAATTTTTTGCTTCTATAATTTCCGGCATGCTTTCGATAATCGAAATGATAGAATGTTTTTTCCTCTTTTCCCCTAAAAACAATGAAAAGTAAGCAGAATATACTAAGCGAATTTAATAAAATAACATACATCGACAAAGAGAGCTTCCAACCAAACTGTCATTTTTAGATGTTTCTGGAGATTCAACAATACTATCGTTAGCTGTTTTTCTTATCTTCTTTCCTTTGGCGTGACATTTTTCGAACTTAACGTTAACGTCACTGTGACGTTCTAAAAAGAAGTTTAATTTTGTGATTAATACGATTTTCTGTCGCCTTTACCCCTAAAAAAGAATAAAAGAAACATAATGTAGAAAACGAATTCAATAAAAATAACATACCTCTACAATCAGAACTTCCAATTAAACTCTCTCTTTCAAATCTTTATGGAGATACAACAATAATATCGCTTTCTATTTTCCTTATGTTCTTCTTTCCTTTGGAGCGAATTTTTTGAACATATCTTTAATGTCACTGTCACGTTCTAAAAAAATTCAATTATGTGATAAATATTCTCGTCAGAAACATCAAAACAAAAAAGAAATGACATACTTTCATTTCTTTCAGCTGGTTTTTCTGAGCTCTGAGGTGCAGATGGGTGCACCGACTTATCCGTTGTCCCGGCTTTCAGTCCCAAGAGTTTAGGAAGCGCAGGCTTTTCCTGATCCACATTGATAGCAAAAAACTTGACCACTGATGAATTGACAGAACAGATCTGAAGCTTGCATGACTTCAGGGAAGTCTTTATTTTACCTTTCAGAACAGCCAGCTCACTCGACTGCTGAAGCTTACAGATTAACTTCTCCAATCTTTTTTCTGCAGATATCTCAGACGACACAACTTCTGCGATATAGCTTTTCAAGTTCTCTTCATAACATCTTATTGCATTGGAAGTATCAGCTTCCGCCGCTGCAAACTTCTCAATAATTGTATGCTTGAACCACATGATATCTGAAGAAAAAAGTGATAAAAAAGTGAAATATAAAGTGATATAAAAATGATATAAAAAAGTGATATAAAAAGTGATTTAAAAAAAGTGATATAGAAAAAGTGATACCAAAAAAGTGATATATAAATGTGGTATGAAAAAAGTGATTTCAAAAAAGTATTATAAAAAAGTGATATAAAAAGTCTTACAAAAAAGTGATATAAAAAAGTTATAAAATCAAAGTGATAAAAACAAAGTGATATAAAAAAGTGATATAAAAAAAGTGATATAAAAAAGTGATCTAAAAAAAGTGACAAAAAAAGTGATATAAAAAATTGATATAAAAAGTGATATAAAAAAGTGATATTAACAAAGTGATAGAAAAAAAGTGATATAAAAACAGTGTTATAAAAAAGTGATATCAATAAAGTGATCTAAACAAAGTGATATAAAAAAGTGATATAAAAAAGTGATATAAATAAGTGATTTAAACAAAGTGATTCAAACAAAGTGATATAAAAAAAGTGCTATAAAAAGTGATTCAAGCAAAGTGATTTAAACAAAGTGATATAAAAAAGTGCAAGAAACAAAGTGATATAAAAAAAGTGATATGAACAAAGTGATTTAAAAACAGTGATATAAAAAAGTGATCTAAACAAAGTGATATAAAAAGTGATACAAAAAAGTGATATAAACAAGTGATATAAACAAAGTAATATAAACAAAGTAATATAAACAAAGTAATATAAACAAAGTGATATAAACAAAGTGATATAAACAAATTGATATAAACAAAGTGACATGAACAAAGTGATATGAGCAAAAAGATTTAAAAAAAGTGATTTAAAAAAGTGATATAAACAAAATGATATAAACAAAGTGATAGAAACAAAGTGATATAAACAAAGTGATATGAACAAAGTGATATAAACAAAGTGATATAAACAAAGTGATATAAACAAAGTGATATGAACAAAGTGATATGAACAAAGTGAGATAAAAAAGTGATATAAAAAAAGTGATATAAACAAAGTGATATAAAAAAGTGATAAAAATGTGATTTAAAAAAGTGATATAAAAAAAGTGATATCAAAAGGTTATATAAAATAAGTGATATGAAAAAATTGATATAAAAAAGTGATATAAGAAAAGTGATATAAAAAAGTGATATAAAAAAGAGGTATAAAAATTTAATTAAAAAAGTGATATAAAAAATTGATACTAAAAAAGTGATACAAAAAAGTGATATAAAAAAGTGATCTAAGAAAAGTGATATAAAAAAATTAATAAAAAAAGTGATATAAAAAAAGTGATATAAAAAAGTAATCAAAAAAGTGATATAATAAAGTGATATAAAAAATGATCACAAAGCTGCACAAATGATCAAGCTGCTCTGAATCTCACGAAAATGTCATTAAAAACATCCTTTTACTATAAAAAAAACTTCGTTATCGTTCTCCTTTCACCATAAAGAAAAAACTTCGTTGTCGTTAATTTGCTCAAATAAGAATATCTGTATAAACTATATTTTTAGTTTTCAGTTCTTCGTCATCACTACGGATAAAGAACTTGATGTTCATGGGGTCGCGGATTCTCGAAGCAGCAACGTAGAGCTGACCGTGGGAGAATACCATGTCCCACAGCCATATTAAAACTCTGTCCAGACTCTGCCCTTCACTCTTGTTAATAGTGAGCGCAAAAGCTGGCTTAATTGTAAACTGTCTTCGGCGGCATTTAAAAGGAGCATTCTCGCTTTCTTCAACAATTAGATTTATTCGAGGAATATAATGAAGCTCCGTGCTAATTAATGTCCGCGCAACGATTAGTCTATTTCCAACCATTTCGACAACAACCAAACGAACTCCATTGCATAAACCATTCTTAGGGTCTATATTTCTAATTAGAATGATGGGCATGCCAATTTTAAGTCAGATGATGGTCCGATAGCCCAGAAATTTCAATTGAATTCAGAAACTCGGATGGGTATCTGCACTGATCATCGGGCGTGCAAGCACTGTCTGCGCTATAACAGTTAACTGCTTCGCCTAAAACACAACTTTCACTCAATTGACGAAAAACAATTGAACAACCCATTTTCTGACTTAATTACCTGGAAAATTATTGCAGCAAAACTTTGGTTGATCGGATCGTTTCTCCAAAAGTTGCTGCCAAGCAGAATGAAGAACCTTCTCAGTTTCGCAAAAGGCTGCTTTCATTTGCGCAGATAGAGGTATTTCGATCTGAAAAAAAAAAATTGGATCATTCTGATCTCTCATCAAACCAATTCAAGTATATTCTGGAATTTTCTTTTTGTGAAATATGACATGGAAAATTTGTATCTCACTCTTTGACTTTGCTAGCTTAGTTTCAGGCAATGCATAGTTTCAAACAATCAACTTAGTTTCGAACAATGTTGAACCAAACTGATATATTTCTTTTTTGAACAGAAAAGTTAGTAGTCATCAATTACAGAACAATTAGAACGAAATTGACCATCAACGGAAATGTTATGGATTTGAAAACACCAAATTTGACCACGACATGGTTTCTCTCCAGTCAATATTTCAGTGATTTGCGCTTTAGCTGAGTCTTTCTACATTTTCTGACTTTTATTTTTCTCGTTTTGGGCTCTTGATCGCTGCCTAAATAACTCATGATTTAAACAAATTCTTCTAGGAAAATATGCCAAATTATTTCATGATTTAAGCAAATTTTTTAAGGAAAAAATAACGGAACCAAGTAACTCACTATTGGAACTTAGCTCTTCACTCGTAGTAGAGAAAAACCTCATGCTCAAAACCTGATTTTTTCTTTCCTGATCACTTCTCACAGATTGACCTCTTCGTTCCTAAGGCACAGTCACCCGCCATTGTTTTGGCATTTTTTTTGAATCCAACGTCAATGTCGGTAGCCCACGGTCGTAATCCAGAGCGTGAGTTAAATAAGCCGGTATTTGCTTCTCCCGTTCCCTTCAGGATTACATCAGACGATGCGTAGTCCGATGATGAAAGCTTTTCAACGTCCAAATTTCTGTCAGCGATTAGCTCAATTAAAACAGACTTGGAAAACTTCGCATCATTATCAAAAATTTTGTCAGGCATTTGGATTTCTTTCACTACTATCAACTCAATTGCTTGACATGATCATTTTTCAAATCTACTCAATGAATGGATTAGAACTTTGGCGATACGGTTGAGATCAAAAACTGAAACTCTTCTGTTAACTCAATTACTTTTTAATCACTTTTTAAAATCGATTTTTGGACTAAACAAACCAACCTGTATCAAGAGTTTCATACCAAAAAAGGGCACACCGGGACTTCTGTGGTCGAAAAGTTAGAATGTGTGACTTCATAGTTTAACAGATCTGTAAGTTTTGTTGGTTCTTCTTGGGTACTCATTTGGTTGAGTGGCATTTTAGGCCGTTTCTGAATTGATCCAAGGTGTCCATTTGGGTTTTCTTTGTACTCGCAGTTCTTGGAATTTTTTGCTTCTATAATTTCCGGCATGCTTTCGATAATCGAAATGATAGAATGTTTTTTCCTCTTTTCCCCTAAAAACAATGAAAAGTAAGCAGAATATACTAAGCGAATTTAATAAAATAACATACATCGACAAAGAGAGCTTCCAACCAAACTGTCATTTTTAGATGTTTCTGGAGATTCAACAATACTATCGTTAGCTGTTTTTCTTATCTTCTTTCCTTTGGCGTGACATTTTTCGAACTTAACGTTAACGTCACTGTGACGTTCTAAAAAGAAGTTTAATTTTGTGATTAATACGATTTTCTGTCGCCTTTACCCCTAAAAAAGAATAAAAGAAACATAATGTAGAAAACGAATTCAATAAAAATAACATACCTCTACAATCAGAACTTCCAATTAAACTCTCTCTTTTAAATCTTTATGGAGATACAACAATAATATCGCTTTCTATTTTCCTTATGTTCTTCTTTCCTTTGGAGCGACTTTTTTGAACATATCTTTAATGTCACTGTCACGTTCTAAAAAAATTCAATTATGTGATAAATATTCTCGTCAGAAACATCAAAACAAAAAAGGTATGACATACTTTCATTTCTTTCAGCTGGTTTTTCTGAGCTCTGAGGTGCAGATGGGTGCACCGACTTATCCGTTGTCTCGGCTTTCAGTCCCAAGAGTTTAGGAAGCGCAGGCTTTTCCTGATCCACATTGATAGCAAAAAACTTGACCACTGATGAATTGACAGAGCAGATCTGAAGCTTGCATGACTTCAGGGAAGTCTTTTTTTTACCTTTCAGAACAGCCAGCTCACTCGACTGCTGAAGCTTACGGATTAACTTCTCCAATCTTTTTTCTGCAGATATCTCAGACGACACAACTTCTGCGATATAGCTTTTCAAGTTCTCTTCATAACATCTTATTGCATTGGAAGTATCAGCTTCCGCCGCTGCAAACTTCTCAATAATTGTATGCTTGAACCACATGATATCTGAAGAAAAAAGTGATAAAAAACTGATATAAAAAAGTGAAATATAAAGTGATATAAAAAGTGATATAAAAAAGTGATATAAAAAGTGATTTAAAAAAAGTGATATAGAAAAAGTGATACCAAAAAAGTGATATATAAATGTGGTATGAAAAAAGTGATTTCAAAAAAGTATTATAAAAAAGTGATATAAAAAGTCTTAAAAAAGTGATATAAAAAAGTTATAAAATCAAAGTGATAAAAACAAAGTGATATAAAAAAGTGATCTAAAAAAGTGATATAAAAAAGTGATCTAAAAAAAGTGACAAAAAAAGTGATATAAAAAAGTGATATAAAAAGTGATATAAAAAAGTGATATTAACAAAGTGATAGAAAAAAAGTGATATAAAAACAGTGATACAAAAAAGTGATATAAATAAAGTGATCTAAACAAAGTGATATAAAAAAGTGATATAAAAAAGTGATATAAATAAGTGATTTAAACAAAGTGATTCAAACAAGGTGATATAAAAAAAGTGCTATAAAAAAAGATTCAAACAAAGTGATTTAAACAAAGTGATATAAAAAAGTGCAAGAAACAAAGTGATATAAAAAAAGTGATATGAACAAAGTGATTTAAAAACAGTGATATAAAAAAGTGATCTAAACAAAGTGATATAAAAAGTGATACAAAAAAGTGATATAAACAAAGTAATATAAACAAAGTGATATAAACAAAGTGATATAAACAAATTGATATAAACAAAGTGACATGAATAAAGTGATATGAGCAAAAAGATTTAAAAAAAGTGATTTAAAAAAGTGATATAAACAAAATGATATAAACAAAGTGATAGAAACAAAGTGATATAAACAAAGTGATATGAACAAAGTGATATAAACAAAGTGATATAAACAAAGTGATATGAACAAAGTGATATGAACAAAGTGAGATAAAAAAGTGATATAAAAAAGTGATATAAACAAAGTGATATAGAAAAGTGATATGAAAAAAAGTGATATAACGAAGTGATATATAAAAAATAGATATAAAAATGAGTTCAAAAAAAGTGATGTAAAAAAGTGATATAAAAAATGATATACAAAAGTGATATAAACAAAGTGATATAAACAAAGTGATATAAACAAAGTTATATAAACAAAGTGATATAAACAAAGTGATATTATTAAAGTGATATCAACAAAGTTATATAAACAAAGTGATATGAACGAAGTGATTTGAACAAAGTTATATAAAAAAGTGATTAAAAAAAGTGATATAAAAAAGTGATAAAAAAGTGATATAAAAAAGTGATATAAACAAAGTGATATAAACAGAGTGATATGAACAAAGTGATATGAACTAAGTGATATGAACAAAGTGATATAAAAAAGTGATTTAAAAAAGTGATATAAACAAAGTGATATGAATTAAGTGATATGAACAAAGTGAGATAAAAAAGTGATATAAACAAAGTGATATAAAAAAGTGATATGAAAAAAGTGATATGAAAAAAGTGATATAACAAAGTGATATATAAAAAATAGATATAAAAATGAGTTACAAAAAAAGTGATATAAAAAAGTGATGTGAAAAAATGATTTACAAAAAGTGATATAAGCAAAGTGATATAAACAAAGTGATATAAACAAAGTGATATCAACAAAGTGATATAAACAAAGTGATATAAAAAAGTGATATAAAAATAGTGATATAAAAAAGTGATATAAAAAAGTGATATTAACAAAGTGATAGAAAAAAGTGATATAAAACAGTGATATAAAAAAAGTGATATAAATAAAGTGATCTAAACAAAGTGATATAAAAAAGTGATTAAAAAAAGTGATATAAACAAAGTAATATAAACAAAGTGATATAAACAAAGTGATATAAACAAAGTGATATGAACAAAAAGATATGAACAAAGTGATATAAATAAGTGATGTGAAAAAAGTCATATAAAAAGTGATATAACAGAGTGATATAAAAATGAGTTAGAAAAAGTGATATAAAAAAGTGATATAAAAATGATATACAAAAAGTGATGTAAACAAAGTGATATAAACAAAGTGATATGAATAAAGTGATATAAAAAGTGATATAAACAACCTGATATAAACAAAGTGATTAGAACAAAGTGATATGAACAAAGTAATATGAACAAAGTGATATGAACAAAGTGATATGAACAAAGTGATATGAACAGTTGTGGATTTGAGGGTGGTTTGGTCGGTATTTAGGGTGACGAAATCCATCATAGTGGTGTGCCACCATGTCAGATCCTTTTTTAAGTCCCTCAAGGCATCTGGCACGGCTTGCAGCATGAACTTCGTCATTGAGCCTGTCGCTTGAAATAGACTCCTCAGATGGGACATCTGAGCGGCATCCTGTGATATGACAGCCCGCGCAATAGTTAATTCTTGCTCTTTGTAGATGTCTGCAAAAGCATCCGTAATCCTTTTTCAGCTTTGGCGAACGCTTCTTCGAGGTATTTCGGTGTTCTCTTGGGCGGCATTATGGTCAGATAAAAAATTTCAGTTAAAAAGCGCAGATTTAAGTTTTCTAGAAATATTAAACGATCTGAAATTGAATAATTGAATTAGGATATTGAAAAGGATGACAAAAGATGAAAAAAAGATGAAAAAAAGATACAAAAAGATTGAAAAAAGAAAGATCGAAAAATATTGAAAAAAAGAAAGATAGAAAAAGATTGAAAAAAAGATTGGAAAAAAAGATAAAAAAAGTTTGACAAAAGAAAGATAGAAAAAGATTGAAAAAAGAAAGATAGAAAAAGATTGAAAAAAGAAAGATAGAAAAAGATTGAAAAAAGAAAGATAGAAAAAGATTGAAAAAAGAAAGATTGAAAAAAAAGATAGAAAAAGATTGAAATAAGAAAGATAGAAAAGGTTGAAAAAAGAAGATAGAAAAATATTTAAAAAAAGATAGAAAAAGATTGAAAAAAAAGATAGAAAAAGATAGAAAAAAAAAGATTGAAAAAGATAAAGATTGAAATAGAAAGATTGAAAAAGATAAAGATTGAAAAAAGAAAGATAGAATTTTTTTTAATTCAGCTGCTGCTACTGGTCGACTTGTATGATCGGCGCGGTTGGGAGGAGTCGTAACGTGTTCCACTTGTCGTGTGGTAGGATCTATTGAACTTTGACAATACGGTAGGCCACAGAAACTTCTTGTTGATCTCATCCAAGAAAGTTCTTTTTTTCACTTTCAGCCATATACAACGAGTTTACAGCCAGGAATCCTTGAACAAAGCTCAAGTCTTGGAGTGCTAGTGCAAGTTGTGACTTGGTTGCTATCAATCAAGTGGAGGTTCCTGCGTCTGAAGCTCTTCTCGCGTAATTAGCTGCTCCGTAAGCCATCTCCGATGCGTCGCTGAAAGCTATCCTTGATCAAGTTTCGAGGTATAGCCAGGGAAGTCAGAACATTTAAGCGCTCCAACCAGTGTTGTAATTTGTTTTCTATTTTAGCCCAATTATCGTCATTCTGTCCATGTTTTTCAGAACAGAATCTTGGGGTTTATCGTTACATGTGTCACGTGTCCAAAGGGAACAAAAAATAGTCCTGAATTGCTCGCTATCAGTCAGCGAGTAATCGTAGGCGGTTTCATGCATTTGGGCAAAGCGTATGAGTTTCTCTCAATAAATTGAGATGATTTTCTCTTATCTTTTTGGCTTGTTTTAGTTGGCCGCAGGATACTGGAAAGATCCATGTTGATATTCGACAAATTGATTAAATTAACTCTAAATTTACAAATTTTTTTGCGTATTTTTAGAACGCGTTCTGGCCTTTTTTACTCTGGTTGATTTTTGATTTTTCACTCTGGAAATTTCTTTCGAAGTTGACCAAATTATGGCCCCTGTGAAACCGGCTTGATTATAGTGAATAACTCTATAGGTTGCATCTGGATGAGACTTGCAAATGAGTCTTGTCAATAATGCAAACCAGTGAAGGATTTTCTTTTTTTTGGTAGGAAAATTTTGCTCTCAAATTTGGCCTTTTTTTATTTGAATTGATCTCAAAAAATGAAAAATTATTTTTTGTAACAGTTTGAATAATAGACGTTTATGACTAATCACAATGATTTTTGCTGAATTTTTTCAAGAAGTTGATCGGCTTCTTTGTAAAAAAAAATTGGTTTGGCTAAGTCGATATCAACGTGGGAGAATGATGGTGATAGGCTGACTATCTCACCAGGATACTCTGCCATTAGCTGACTCCTTGCTCTGCTATGAAACCTGTAGCAAGTGATGCAGCTGCCTATCATAGCTCGCGCCATTGTCTTGGTTCGTATGATTCAGATCCGCTGTTGAATGTGATCCACAATGGCATTCACCCCACAGTGGTTGAACATGGCGACTATGGCGAATGACAATTCTCGAGAAATGAGTGCTCGGAGGCAAGATCATCTAAAATTTTGATTTCTCGTTTAGGTAATCAGACTAAGTGGTCAGCTAAGTTTTTGGAATCCATCATCTTGTATGAGTACATATAGCTGATGGATGCTTGAATCCAGCGACTATCTTGTCTGTTTTTGATGGCTTTCATTTCTTTGTCGAAATGCTGCTCTTGAACATCTCCCTCTTGAAGGTTCAATACTATTTTTTGGTTCAACATCAAAGGTAAAATTGATTGCGTTTTTCTATGTTCTTTTTCGGAAACTTCAGTTCGGATTTTGCTACTAAAGCTCCAATGCCTAAAGATCCCCATCGTTTCCGCTCGTTTTGTGTGTCTGACCTTTAGACTTAGTTGCTTTTGCCGCTTTCATGGTTTCCTCCTGACGAGCTGTCTGAGTCACCAAGATGGTTTTGTCAAATGATCGTTTGAGCTCGTTATTCACTACTTTTGCTTCGAAAATTTTGTTTTGTGCAGGAGTAAAAACTTGATTTTTTTTTGCAACCAATAGGGTCCGGAACGCTGAAATTGGAAATTTTTCAATTCTGCTGTTGCCACTTGTCGATTTGTATGATCAGCTCGGTTGTGATGAGCCGGAACGTTTTTCCTTTTTTCGTCTGGTATGTTCTATTGAACCTTGGAAATACGGTAGGCCACAAAAACCTCATTGAAGTTGATCTGATCCAACCAAGTGCTATTTTCACTTCAAGACATATCTCGAGTTTACAGACCGGAACCATTGAACTGAACTCAAGTCTTGGAATGCAAAATGTCTTCTTTGGTGCAAGTCGTGACTTGGCGGTTATCAAGTGTGGGTTCTTGCGTCTGAAGTTGTTCTGGCATTTTTAGCTGCGTTGTAAGCCATCTCTAATGCCTCGCTGAAAGTTATTCTTGGCCAAGTAACGAGCTACAGCCAGGAAAAACAATACATTAGCTCTCTATCCAGTGTTTGATTTGGTTTGCTGTTTGTTAGTATATGTCCCAGTCATTCCTTTCCAAATTTCCAATTCCATGTATGAAATAATCTTTGTTATTATCGTGACATTTTTCATAGTCCAAGGAGATCAAAAATTTGTCTCAATTGGCTTGCTATCTTCCAACGTGTGATAGTAGACAGTTCAATGTTTTCGGACAAAGATGTATAGGCTTTTGAGATGGTCCCAAGAAGTTAAGATGGTTTCCTCTGTTTTCCTCTTCTTTATAGCGCGTTTTATGTGGCCACGGGATACTGGAAGGAGTCATGTTTTTTGTTTTCTGCGAATTGATAAAACTTGGTGTTAATTCTAGATCTTAATAAAAATTGGCGTCCGGAAAACTTTCGCGCATTGTTTTCAGTATTTTTCAAGCAGCCGACGTTTTTCCACAGTTTGATTTGGGGCCTCTTGAAATGACTATCTTGCTGTTCATGACTATTTTCCTGTTGCTTGCCCACTTTAGAATCTGTCAGAAAATTTTGCCCGCAGTGTTCGCGAGTTTCTGGCGCATTCTGATGTCTTGCTCCTCGGTATCTGCATCACCAATGTAATCAGCCACATAGAAGGACTTGCGAATTGCTAGCTGTCTGTTCATCTGTTTTTTTTAAAACTTGAATGGCGTGATAGCAACTAGAAGCTATATCGTAGATGACAAGAGTCATCGGTACTTCTCTATTGAATCCTTTTCTTCTTTTCTTCGGATTTCTCTATCTAGTGTTAAGTTCTAAATGCCGGTACATCTTGGTAATGACGACAGATAATACAATTTGTTAGAATTGGAACCGGACAACGATGATTAAGAGATCTGACTGCTGTTCGGTACCTACCAGCAGACAGTCGTTTAATGTCTTTGTTTGAAGTTGGAGCTGATCCGTTGAAAACAGCTCTGCAGTTTGTTGTTCATGCATCCGACTTCTAGGTGCCTTCCGACTGGCTGAAATTGATCTGACACATGTACTTTTTGATATGGCGAATGTCAATCATCTCTTGAAAGAAGTCGTTGCATTGGTTCATGGCTTCACATTTCTGTCGTAGCTTCATTGCATAAGAATTGAATTGCCGGAAATCTATGCGTGCTGAGTGACCATATTGGGCATGCATTCATTGGTCATGTCGTATTCCCCTGTGATTTACTGACGGGCAATTTCATTTTAATCTGGTCCATCTGAGCCATATGCCGTAGTTTGATCGAAATGTGGGTTGAACTCAAGCTCTTTGCATGAGTGTGGGCTTTTTGGAGATGAAGGAATATCTCCATTTGCCCAAAATCTGGCCGAATCTTCTATTTCCCAAAAGTGTGGTTGATCGGCTGTCAAGGAAGTTGATTCCATTCCGCTGCGAGTTTTTTTCTCGGGACTTTTGATCAGTATCAGCTACACCTGTTCTTCTTGTTCACTCCAACCATGCTATCTAGCGCTTTTTTTAGTTTGATACGAAGCTGGTGCATGGCTTGTAGTCTGATGACGTTCGTCTTAGCACACTTGTCAACGAGAACCCTCAAATAATGGTTTTGACCATTCTGAGATCAAAATTTGACGTTTGCCCGTGATAGAACTGTGATGCTTCCAGTTCGGAGGATTTGAAGAGCAGCTATTGTCGCTTTGAGGTGAACATTAGTCTGGCTACAACTTCCATGAGCTGTATGATGCTTTTTTTGACATGTCTTCCACAGTCATGTTGGAGGACATTGCTGGATGCCGCGACTGGTAGAGAAACAAGTGAAGCATATCCTATTGCTGATTACTCTTGAGATAAGCAAGAATACTGCAATCGGGTACTAAACTTTTTCCTGGAAGTAATTTGTTTAGAGGTTGATCAATTTGGTACGAATGGTTAATTTTAAAACCTGATCGTTTTCTTGAAAATTCAAATACAACTACTGTTATTCAGGCAGTGAATAGGTGAAGGCCGTTTCTGGTAGTAATTATTGTTTCTAATAAATATCAAATATTTTCGGATTCAAAATTCTCTGGTACTAATGTTTATCGGCTTACTTTGTTAAGCTTGGATTTTACTTCATTCTTTTTTTTTTTAACTGTACTTGAAATTTTTGTCATTTTACCAAGTCTGATTTTGAATTTTTTTTTCTTGTGAACGACTGATGTTTTATTGTCTTAGTTAAGTAATTTTGCGTAGTTTTGAGAACATAAAATTTTCTTTCACTACTCAGATAATTTGAAAATGTGAAGAATTTGATTTTTTATGATTTTCTGAGACGATTTGGTTTTTTTTCCCTTTTGGCTAAATTTTTAATTATTCTCAACAACTACTTCGCCGATTTTCAAAAAATTGTTACCATTATAGTCTTTAACAATGTGTGTCTGCATATTTCCCTAGTCTCTTTTCACCTTAATCCACCTTCAACGGCCTTCGAACATTTCAACGGGGTGAATGTTTAACTCCTTGTTTTCTACCTGTCTACTTCGTCAAATCTGAGTCAATGTCTACCTCGCCAAATCTGAGATTACGGTTTCATTGTAGAAACAGGTAATTGGGATTTCCTCTGCTGGAACCGCTACGTGCTAATTTTAAAAGAGAAGTAGTGGCCTCAAAAAGGGTTATTTTTGTATTTGCGAAGTGCTGCTTCGTCTCTGTGTAAAGCTCTAAAGAAAAAGGAATTAGACTAGGAATTTTGATTTTTTGCATGGCGTCCAAATGCTCAGATGTGATTACCTACCAATCTATTTCAGTCGTAAGCTCTTGATCGTTCGCTCCTTTTCTTGATGCTAGCAATGGTAATAATAATTTTATTATGTTTCAGGGTATCTTTGGGTTCGTGTATGGGCTCATTTACAAAGACTCTCTCGCAATGTTCAAATCTTACATTGGCTACATCTTGTTCGAACTAGGCCTCCTCTACATCACATATCGCAGTCTGTTCGCTTTCTTCATTGACCACGGTCTGAGGTTGCTTCTAATACACCATCTGATAGCTATGAGTGCCTCTTACACTCTAGTGTCTACTGATCAACCTGGACCTCATTATATAGGCATGCTCAACTTTGGAAACGAAGCAGTAGTCATCAGTTACAGTCTCATAGTGACGTTTCGAAAGTTTGGTAAAAATAACCACTGGTTTGTGGAGTACAACGTGAAAAGTCTTCCACTTCAGTACGCTGCTCGCCAGGTTTTGTTCATGTATACAGTGTACTATTTCGTGGCTAACTTTTCAGAGTTGATATCTTGTGGTGTGGTTTTCTACACTTGTTTCATCACCGGAATTTCTCTTTTCACTTTCGGCTTGAATCCCTATTGGCTTTACGAGACTATTGTAGATGCATTAGAGCATCAATTTGTTAGAATTGGAACCGGACAACGATGATTAAGAGATCTGACTGCTGTTCCGTACCTACCAGCAGACAGTCGTTTAATGTCTTTGTTTGAAGTTGGAGCTGATCCGTTGAAAACAGCTCTGCAGTTTGTTGTTCATGCATCCGACTTCTAGGTGCCTTCCGACTGGCTGAAATTGATCTGACACATGTACTTTTTGATTTGGCGAATGTCAATCATCTCTTGAAAGAAGTCGTTGCATTGGTTCATGGCTTCACATTTCTGTCGTAGCTTCATTGCGTAAGAATTGAATTGCCGGAAATCTCTGCGTGCTGAGTGACCATATTGGGCATGCATTCATTGGTCATTTCGTATTTCCCCTGTGATTTACTGACGGGCAATTTCATTTTAATCTGGTCCATCTGAGCCATATGCCGTAGTTTGATCGAAATGTGGGTTGAACTCAAGCTCTTTGCATGAATGTGGGCTTTTTGGAGATGAAGGAATATCTTCATTTGCCCAAAATCTGGCCGAATCTTCTATTTCCCAAAAGTGTGGTTGATCGGCTGTCAAGGAAGTTGATTCCATTCCGCTGCGAGTTTTTTTCTCGGGACTTTTGATCAGTATCAACTACACCTGTTCTTCTTGTTCACTCCAACCATGCTATCTAGCGCTTTTTTTAGTTTGATACGAAGCTGGTGCATGGCTTGTAGTCTGATGACGTTCGTCTTAGCACACTTGTCAACGAGAACCCTCAAATAATGGTTTTGACCGTTCTGAGATCAAAATTTGACGTTTGCCCGTGATAGAACTGTGATGCTTCCAGTTCGGAGGATTTGAAGAGCAGCTATTGTCGCTTTGAGGTGAACATTAGTCTGGCTACAACTTCCATGAGCTGTATGATGCTTTTTTTGACATGTCTTCCACAGTCATGTTGGAGGACATTGCTGGATGCCGCGACTGGTAGAGAAACAAGTGAAGCATATCCTATTGCTGATTACTCTTGAGATAAGCAAGAATACTGCAATCGGGTACTAAACTTTTTCCTGGAAGTAATTTGTTTAGAGGTTGATCAATTTGGTACGAATGGTTAATTTTAAAACCTGATCGTTTTCTTGAAAATTCAAATACAACTACTGTTATTCAGGCAGTGAATAGGTGAAGGCCGTTTCTGGTAGTAATTATTGTTTCTAATAAATATCAAATATTTTCGGATTCAAAATTCTCTGGTACTAATGTTTATCGGCTTACTTTGTTAAGCTTGGATTTTACTTCATTCTTTTTTTTTAACTGTACTTGAAATTTTTGTCATTTTACCAAGTCTGATTTTGAATTTTTTTTTCTTGTGAACGACTGATGTTTTATTGTCTTAGTTAAGTAATTTTGCGTAGTTTTGAGAACATAAAATTTTCTTTCACTACTCAGATAATTTGAAAATGTGAAGAATTTGATTTTTTATGATTTTCTGAGACGATTTGGTTTTTTTTCCCTTTTGGCTAAATTTTTAATTATTCTCAACAACTACTTCGCCGATTTTCAAAAAATTGTTACCATTATAGTCTTTAACAATGTGTGTCTGCATATTTCCCTAGTCTCTTTTCACCTTAATCCACCTTTAACGGCCTTCGAACATTTCAACGGGGTGAATGTTTAACTCCTTGTTTTCTACCTGTCTACTTCGTCAAATCTGAGTCAATGTCTACCTCGCCAAATCTGAGATTACGGTTTCATTGTAGAAAGAGGTAATTGGGATTTCCTCTGCTGGAACCGCTACGTGCTAATTTTAAAAGAGAAGTAGTGGCCTCAAAAAGGGTTATTTTTGTATTTGCGAAGTGCTGCTTCGTCTCTGTGTAAAGCTCTAAAGAAAAAGGAATTAGACTAGGAATTTTGATTTTTTGCATGGCGTCCAAATGCTCAGATGTGATTACCTACCAATCTATTTCAGTCGTAAGCTCTTGATCGTTCGCTCCTTTTCTTGATGCTAGCAATGGTAATAATAATTTTATTATGTTTCAGGGTATCTTTGGGTTCGTGTATGGGCTCATTTACAAAGACTCTCTCGCAGTTTTAAATCGCGATTCAGTCACTGATTTTATGTTCAAATCTTACATTGGCTACATCTTGTTCGAACTAGGCCTCCTCTACATCACATATCGCAGTCTGTTCGCTTTCTTTACTGACCACGGTCTGAGGTTGCTTCTAATACACCATCTGATAGCTATGAGTGCCTCTTACACTTTAGTGTCTTCTGATCAACCTGGACCTCATTATATAGGCATGCTCAACTTTGGAAACGAAGCAGTAGTCATCAGTTACAGTCTCATAGTGACGTTTCGAAAGTTTGGTAAAAATGACCACTGGTTTGTGGAGTACAACGTGAAAAGTCTTCCACTTCAGTACGCTGCTCGCCAGATTTTGTTCATGTATACAGTGTACTATTTCGTGGCTAACTTTTCAGAACTGATATCTTGTGGTGTGGTTTTCTACACTTGTTTCATCACCGGAATTTCTCTTTTCACTTTCGGCTTGAATCCCTATTGGCTTTACGAGACTATTGTAGATGCATTAGAGTATCACAGGGACAAAAATCAGCTCAAGGTTAATTAATTTCCGATGATTTTGTATCTAAAAAATTATGTAGATTTTTTGTACTGATTTTGCACTCTAGATTGATGATTCCTAAATTTTTGTAATCGTTTTTTATCAACGTTGATGAGTTTAGAGCATGGTTTATTGCTCTTGATTATACTTGTACTTGTTTCAAAATAAATTTGATTGCCTAAAATGCTCAAATTGAACTTGCTTGCCTCTTGTTTTGAAGCTATTTTATGAAGCTACTCTCAATTATTTTTTCGAACTAGGTAGGACAATTTACTGCACTCGAGTGCTTAGTGGTGCGCAGAAACAGTGGTTTTGGCACAGAACCGCCCACTTAAAGCACGATTTTGGCTGCGAAAAACAACTCTTGCTTCGAAAGACAGAAATGACCTCAGGTTCTTAATTTGCCTCTGTCTTTTTCAATTCGTTCAAAAAATGCAGACGTACAAAAATGGGCGTGAACGAAGGTTCTTTGTTGAAAAATGGGAACACTCGAAAGTTAAATTACTGACTGTTCTTTTGAATCAAACAAAAAAATCGCGTTATCAAAATCCCGTGACGCCAGCGGGTTATTGATTCTTTTTAATCAAGTTGCAGCATCCTTAAATTAACGAGTCGGACTCATTGATGTGCATGGTATTTTACAATCAGAGCAATGTAATTTAGTAGGACGGGATTACTCTTTATGGGGCTAGTAATTAAAAGGTATTTTTTAGAGTAATGAACGTAGTGAAGGCTTATATAGGTCTTGGAATTTTTTTTTTCAGAAAAAAGTCTTAATGCTCTAATAATTACAGATGTGTATTCATAGATTTTCATGCATTTTGAATGCGCAAGGTATCTATGCACTCTCTAAAGCTCACTTGAAGTTCATCTGCTGAAAGTTATGCAAATTGCACTCTCCAAATACGAACGTGGAAAAAGCGCAAAAAATGTGAACGACTTCTCGTTTCTGAAGTAGAATTTAACTGATAGGTTTCCCAGCGGAAAAAAAAATTTATGTATTGATCCAGTTTTCTCAAATTGAGTTCACTTTATCTAAAAAGCAACAATCATAAATTGTTATTGAAATTCAAAGCGCTTTGAGGGCATGTATTTTTTTTTAATTCGAACGTTTTTTTTTTTCAGCTTTCTTTTTCGGTTTCCTTGCGTTCCTTACTCTTTTCCAACTAAAAGTTGGCTATTTTTTATACTACTAGCAGGTTTTTTTGGCGTTGTGTGTAACTTCCATTTTTCGGAAGATCATAACTCATAGTAAGTTCTGTGATCGATTCTGGCTGTGGACCGATTTATCAAACCGGAATGTAGACGTTTTTCGTATTAACAATTAGTTTAAAAATCACTTGTATCATTTTTACCTTTGTGTTATCTTTCTGTTTTATTTAATTGGTTGACCTCAAAAAGGAGGTGTTTTGCCAGATTTCTGAATGAAACCAGGTACTAAATTTAGTTCCTTGAATTGAGTCAGGTAAAACAGGTCATTTTCATGTTTTTTTTTGCCCAATACAAAAAATATTAAAAATTTCAAGCAAAGTGTCGTTTTCTGCTGTAATCTATCAGAGCTAGCATATGAATTATAAAAATTTGCAAAAAAATTAACCATGAAAGATTTTTTGGCACCGTTTTCAATGTCGCCCAGTATAGGTCTTGATTTTTTTCAGGAAAGTCATAAAATTTTTCACGCTCAAACTTGATTTTTCGCGGTTTGACTTATGGTTTCTTCTGAAGTTTGATTTATGCCACTTCTTAGATGAAGGCAAACTCCACTATCGAACTCGAACAGCAAAAGAAAGAGAAGATGACCTTAAATTTCCAGCTTAATAAAAAATTTACCTATTGATAGTTTTCTCTACATTGGATAGTCTAGCGAAGAAAGTGCTAATCATAAACACTATTTGTTGAAAATCAAAGAGCTTCAACGTGATATTTTTATATCTTCGTAAATTGAAAAGTGTTCAAACACTTTTCAATCAACCGGACCTTGTTCGTTTAAACTTCTACTGTCTGTTAGTTATGTTTTCGATCTTTTGTTGAATGGTTAGTTTTGATCTTCGTTACTTTTAAATAGTGAATATTTATTTCAGACAGTGTAATGGCCAACAGGACAGTGAAGGATGCGAATACTATCCATGGTACCAATCCACAGTACCTGGTGGAGAAGATAATACGCAGTCGAATCTACGACTGCAAGTATTGGAAAGAACACTGCTTCGCTCTCACATGTAAGGCTTTGTTTCGCGCTGTCAAATTCAACGCTAAAAGAATTTGATGCAAACTTCGGTTTCAAAAAAATATAAAAAGGCCTTTTGTTGCGCACCAATAAAAAGATATTACATTTGATATAATCGAATCTGTGCTCCTTGGATCTTTTATTGCTTAGGAGCTTGCTACAGACCTTGGAGCTAGATACAAAGCTTCGTACTGACTATTGATCAAAAGGTGCTCGCGGTTGTGCTTTTTACCTAAGCTTGCGGCCCTAGATAGAAGCTTGAATATGAATATATGAAAATATGAGTATGCGGTTAATATTCTTCTAATATGAAGAATATCGAGTTAAATATGTCACTGACGAAAATCGATGTGTCATAATAAGTTGGCGTGAATTTCAGCGGAGATCTTAGTGGACCGCGCGATGGAATTGAGGTACGTCGGGGGATCTTACGGGGCCAACATCAAAGTGACCCCCTTCATGTGTCTGCTCCTGAAGATGCTGCAGATCCAGCCTGACAAAGACGTCATCGTCGAGTTCATCAAACAGCAAGACTTCAAGTTGGTAATCATTGGTTGTTCTCGTTACCGCGTTTCGAAACAACCTTATTAATTAACTGCAAGTATTATGCTGTACTTTTTTGTAGAGAATCAAACTACTTGCTTGTAGCTACTCAATTCCACCCAAAAAATATGAACTGACGAGGATTCCACCTGTAAATATCGGATTGTTGGAATTGGATAGAGTTGACAGAACCTCCGAAACAAGGGTCGATAAGATAACATGCGGATGTAGCTCCTAAAATTGTATGAAACACTGAATAGTTGCTTTTCTAGTTGCTTGCAAAAATCGGAATCATTGTGACCTTAAAAAAACTTCAGGTGTTTTTCGCTATTTTCGCTTTATTTATTTCAGGTACGTAAGATGTTTGGGAGCTGTTTACTTAAGACTAACGTTTTCCTCGTTAGAATGTTACAAGTACTTGGAACCTCTGCTGGTGGATTACAGAAAAATCAGATGTATGAACTCAAATGGAGGTTAGTCTTTTGTTCAATTTCAAACAGAATGAAGCTGGTTGACGAGATCTCCCGAACCAAACCAAACCAAACCAGACATTTAAAGATTGCTATTTAAGGGACTGTTTTTAGGTGCGTCTATCTGTTTCAGAGTTCGTTTTGTCGTACGTTGATGAGTTCATTGATAAGCTGTTGACAGAAGATAAAAGTTGTTCTATCGTGCTGCCGCGCCTGACTAAACGAATAGCATTGGAGGATTTAAATCAACTCCAGCCGAAGGTAATTATTTGCATTGTACTGATAATCATTTTGGGCCCTCCTATGGCCTTGGCGTCTATAATGGATCAATTTGTAAATAAGTTGCAAGTTATCATGATGAGCTGTTTGCGTAATGGCTTGTGATGTATGAGATATATAACATTAAAATCAAAATCATGCGTTTTCTAATAATCAGCTCCATTATGCAGAGAATTGCCTGCATTTGGACAGAAAAGCTATATCATTTTTAATTTTTTTGTTACAGTTTTAAAGGCGCTGAAACCCTGACTAGTTTCAATGAAACTTCAAAAATCAACGAGACCCAGTCCCAAAAACTGTTTGTTCCTCTAACTTGGCTTGTTACGAGCGTTGGTTTGTAATAAACATCTTCGGCTTGTTGTATACAGTTAAAGTTCTTCGGCTTGTTGCATAGGAATAATTTTGTTTTCAATTTCATACCTAGACAATTGCCATAATCGGAAATGATTTTTCTTTAAGGAGTTAGAAATTGGGAGAAAATTAATTAGGTTTGTCTCAAGCCTTGGCCGAGTATTTTTTAGTATAATTTTTCTGCTCGTTGAAGTTAGCACAATGTATACATTGAAATTTGTTTTTCAGTACTAAAATCCAAAACAAATTCAGAAGCTTATTGCCAACGGTAGAAGAAATTGTTTTCCTAGGATATTAAAAAGATATGAAATGTGTCTGAGTCGTTGGGAGTTATTTGTAAAAAGCAAAACTGCTGCTTGACCGTAAAAATGCATCTTTAGGTTGCACGCTTTCCGTAGAAATTAGGTCGTATTGGCGTTCAAAAAAGCAACGTAGAAAATTTTGATATTAGGTCGGACAAAAGGGATACCGTTTAATTTTAACCATCGGACCCTTTGGGTGACTAGAGAGTCAAGCTCTTGATTGGGGGAGATGGTAAGTAGCTTATAGCCCACAAAATCTTTTGTTGCTTCTCTTATACAAATATGAAAAATTTAAGCTCTCCTAATCTAGAAATGAAGCTAAGCTGGACACTGATTTGTACTTTTTTTATTCGTGCTTAGGTGTCGGCACTGGAAGAAGATCTGGAGTTTGAAGAGGATGATGCTAGCAGCGACGAGGAACCAGCTAGCAATGTTAGACAGTAAAAGCTAAAAGCCATACTTCAATGCAATTAAAGATATAAATTATAGCTTTTTCGGATATTCGAAATGAATTTTGATTGCAGGGAAAAACAGATTCAACGTGGTTAACAAATTTAAAAGTTATGTCAATTGATATACGTCGAAATGATATGATCCGAAAAAACTTGATTTAGGTTATTATTATGCTATTTTTCTTCGTTTTAGACTAAAAAAGGCAGGGATGCTGTATTGTCTAGAAGTCGGTCAACATCACCAATTCCCACAAAAAGGTAAGCTTGTTCATGTGCGGTAATAATTTTAAGGCGTCATTGAAAAGTTCATTGAAAATAATTTAAGGAATCATTGAAAATATCTTTTGTATAATTACACTTGTCATGTTTATGGTTTACCAGAAAACGCAGCAGTAGAAGTCGAAGCAAAGACAAAAGAACTGGAAACAGCTCGAAATCAGCTGAGAAGAAGAAAAAGAAATCTGATAAGAAAGAAAAGAAATCGAAAAGTAGTCGCAAGGAAGAACAGAAATCTTCGCGAAAAAAAGATGACGATGATTATCACAAAGACAGTTTGAGTATCAGCGAGACAAACAAGCTAAGAGCTAGTTTGGGTCTAGCTCCGTTGGTTGAATAAGCGAGGAAAGTTGCGGATTCATTAGATGGAGTAATCGAAAGTTCGCCGCTTCGTGGAACCTATTGGTCACAATTCTAGCTCGACGAAAGTTTTGACGAGAAAATTTGATAAAAACGGTCAGACTCAGGATAAGTTTTACGATTCATGTGCTGGTTTTGATTTTGATATAGTAATTAAAGTTTGCATTTAAAATTTTTGAACGATGGAGCTAGAATTTATTATCGAGAAAATTTTATAACGGAGCACCAATAGAATTTTATTATCAAGCTGAACGCCACGTGCAAAATCGGTTATTTTCTACCTCCTCTTATGAACTTTGAAAAAAAAATTAAACGTTGTACTTAATGCACAAGCATAAGCTTGTTAAGAGTCATGAACGTAGTGAATACTTTGATCTAGGTCTGCACGATTTTTTTTCTGAGGAAAAAACCTTGAAATTTGTTCTCACTAAAGTTTGAATTTTGCGGTTTGAATTTTGATTTCTTTTTTGAAATTCCCTTCATTTCAAAGGAAGTTGAAAAGAAGGCAAACTCCACTATGAAACAGCAAAACTGTAAAGATCACGAAAAACAAGATTCGAAAGTGGATTTTAATTTGCAGATTTAAATTTGTGGAATAAAAATTTAAATTTTATCTATTGATCCAGTTTTACCAAATTGGGGTAGTTTTTATCAATCATGAATGGTGCTTGAAATTTTAAGAGATTTAAGGCCATATATCTTTTATTTGAAATTCGAAAAATGAAGTGTTCTTAAGACAAATCAATCGAGCCGAACATATTTCTAGCAGATCTAGATTTATTCGATTTTCATAGGTTTTTTGTTTTCACTCGTTTGTTTCATCTCAGTATCTGTCGGTTAGATTTGTATCGCAAGTGGTGTAAAACTTTTGTTTTGTCTCTGTGTTTGGACATTTTTTTTTGGTTCTGTGTTGGAAAAGAACAGCACATTTGTAGCGGAAAAGAGCCCGGAAGTCTTTGTGCAGTAGCTGTAGCTAGCTCTCACAGTTTGTTAACTTTTGAAAAAAAGTTGTGAGCGGTGAGTAAGTTATAACTTATAATATCAAAATATATTGAGAAATCTCCCCAATGGTACATGCTGTAAGATCTCACCTCTAAAAATATTTTGATTCAAATAATCCTGCTTAATTTCTTTAAATTTCGTTCTGTTCGTGCGAATTATCGCTTTTTTTGTCTGCATCTGAGATAAGCTAAATTCAGTTATATGCTTCGTTACGCTTTCGATTAGCAATTGTTGTCAAATCGGAATATAGGCTTTGTTGGGTTAAAAACTTGTAAAACAGAATCACGCGAACGCGAAGCATTTGATAAGTTTGTTCGTAACGAATTCAAATTTTTAGCATCTCTGGCGCAGTTGGTTTAGAGGTAAGAACTGTGACGGCAAAAATCTGACCAGAACATTTTTTTCAAACGACAAAAAAATCAGTTTAGTAGAAATTGTTGGCTTTTTGTTTGTTTGCTTTTGTTTTGCCGGCTTAGTTGCCACATCACGGATTTTTCTTGTGTTTTAAGTTATTTTCCTTGACCTGGAAAGTAATTTTGTGTAATTTTCTTTTTTTTTTCGCTTAGTTTTTTTGGCCTCGAATGTTTTGATTTATGTTTTATCGCTCAGAGACCTAATGTTGCGTCATTTAAACGGATTTTCATGCTCTTATGTTCTCGGATAGAGAGGCGTATAAATTAAGAATTTCAAAAGTTAGTGACTCAAGGGAACTCTACGTAATTTTTTTTCGGCCCACTTACTGCTTGATAAATGATTTTGAATTCATTTGTAACGCCTCCGATTGTGTTTCTAAACGGGTTTTTCTCTAATTAAACATTGCATACAAAATTTGCGTACAAATGAAACATTGCATACTGCTTCGCCTCTGTTGAATAAACTACTGGAGGCGGCGGGGTTGTCCACTAGATCCCAAAGTTCGACAAGTAAGCTTTCACCTTTAAATCTTCTTCAAACGTTGATACACGTATTCATTTTGTTTATTTCGATTAGGGTGAAGTCGGAAATTAATTTGAACTTCGCGGAATACTTGCCATTATCTAGAAACGAATTTTCTTTTTTGTTGTTGTATTGAACTAGCAGAAGTGAATATGTAGATTGCCAATCATTCAATGTCGCAACCAAAACCGGAACAGTTACCAACCCAATTTTTTCTCTACGGAAAAAAAACGTTTGCTAGTTTTTTTTGCTCCAGATCGGAACGGAAAGGCAGTGTTATATTTTAGCTGCTGAAAAAACCAGACTTCTATTCTAAGTTCAGTTTTGATCGAGGAATCAAGTTATATTAAATAGACGATGAGGCAGAGTCAGCATTTTGCTACAACCTGAGTTTCCATGAGTCAATTTAACAAAATTGGCTTTCTGACCTCTCCGAAAGATGCGATTTGCCGCTGTTTTGTGGGCTGCTGAATAGCTTTTCATTACCATTGCGATAAGCAAAGGTATTACTACCGGGTACAACACTTTTTTCCTGAAAAAAACTTTGCTCCAAGAAAAGTCAACTTAGAAGGAACTTAGAAATGGTAAGATACTAATGCACCACCTACATCTTTCATGTACCGCTCATTTAGGGTTCGCTATTGACTTGTAGATGATACAAGAAGGTTCTTTTTTTTTGAAAAGTTTCGGATTAATTTCAGCTAATAAGGCGTCATCTCTAGTTCTGTTGGTTTATTGACCTTTTGTGTTTTAAGATTTCAATTCTTTTTCGTTATTTGAATTGATTCAAATTTCGCGAAATGTTCTCAAAAGCTTCAAAACTACTTCTCCGGCACTCCTCTGAAAAACATCAAAAAACTATCATTTTTTTCAGGTTAGAATTCTTTTTCGTTCTTTTTTCTACAGAGGTAGGTATGTTCTAAATTGTACTCACTACTTGGAGGAAATTTAGTTTTAGTTTTCTACGAAATAGTCTTTGTATAATTATCCGATCAGTTTTTTCAACTAATTTTTTATTACAGTTGCTATAGCAAGTGTTTTGTAATCGGGAAATAGACTTTTTTTCCCGTAAAAAACTATTGTTACAACTTGCTTTAGCTTTGAATCATAAAATTTTCTAGATGTCTTTGCCCTTGGCCTAGAGGTAACGTCGTTGCCTTTGCATCATGAGGTCCGGGGTTTGAGTCCCTTCCGGACCTTGTTTTTTTTTCAGTATGTATGCGATTGATTTTTTCTGGTAAAAACTGATTTGTGGGGCTTCCGTTTAACTTCTTAAAATCTGTCGGCATCGAAATTTGATATTTACGTTGGCTGTAATTTTACCAATTCAATTTGATAAATGTTCGTTCTTTTAAATTTCGTCTTTTTATCGGCTTAATTCGTATAATTTTTTTATATCCACTTTATGGCTTTTTGCGTCGTTTGAGGACCGAATTTGGTTTTGTACGCGTGTGTGCGTTCTGAGAGGAAAAGGGCCCCTAAAATTTTCTTATTAATTTGGAATTTTTTCGTCTTGAAGGGTTTCTGCTCAGGTATTTTCGGCTTTGTTGCGGCTTGGTATTTATTACTTCAAAATCAATCAACCATCCAGATCATATCGCTTAGACGTAACAAAATTGCTTGAGATGGAAAAGGTTTTTGGCCGGGACATGTTTTTTTGTGAACTAGAGTCTTTGTGCTTTTTCTGACAATCATCCGTCTGTTTCCTTTTGTCGGCTTAGTTCCCTTAGCCCGACTTTTTTTTGTAGGTTCAGCTTTCTTCCAATTTGTTGCATCACCCATTCTGGACACCTTAGAGCCCGTGAGTTCGATTCCAGTTGAGACCTGTTTTCTTTGCAAACATAAAATTTTCGGCTAATTTAGATTGTCGGTCTGCTTATTTTTGTCGGCTTAATTTCACTGAAAGGGCTTTTTGAATATTCGATTTCTTTCTATCCATCCCAAAGCTCCTTGTATGGTTTTCACTGATACAGGTAATTTTTTGGATATTTGGGTCGTTTTTTGCAATTTTTATTGACAAAACGGTTTTTTGGAGTTTTTTTTTTTTCATTTTTTTTTGTTTGATTTTAATCATAGCCATTCATTTTTGTATCGCAAGTGGTGGTTGCCTCTGTGTTTGGAATTCAAAACCTTCGCTTGGCATGTGTGCCTAATGTTCCTATTTGATAAAAACAGGTGTATTGAAAATGTATGGGATTTGGTTTTTTATTTATTTATTTTTTAAATGTTTGAACAGCTTAACCGCATAAGCGGCTATGCCCAATTGTTTTAACACATAATTTTATGTCCTTTGAAAAAGCCAAGTTTTTGATTTTGTAAGCAATTTTTGAATTTTTTCGAAAACTAGCTTCTTCAATCTGAAAGTGTGGGCTCAATGGAGATAATGGCTAATGGGAGTTTCCCTGTCTTAGCGGCTACTCACATTTTTTGGCACAAAAATTTCTCGCCGTCGTAAAAGTCAAATTCTTGATTTTTTGAATGTTTTTTTTTTAATATTTTTCAAAAGCTACCCACCATATTTGAATTTTCGGGTTCATTCTAAAGAACGGGTTGTGGGAAGCTTCTTTGCATACTCGACATTGCCCAATTTTCACCATTTTTTTCAGACTTTTTGATTTTTCCCGTGCCAGTTCTCAGGTTAAGTGTTCAATGGAAAAACTCGACTTTGGGAATTTTATCACTTGAGCCGCCACGTCCTGCTTTTTGCAGAAGAAAGTTATCGATTTTTGAAAGTCAAGTTTTTGAACTTTCGATCGTTTTTCAGAAAGTTTTTGACTTTTCTTAAAAATTGCCCTATCAAATTTATTATGAGGGGTTCAACTCCAATATCTCAAAATGAGAAAACTCCAATATCTCAAAATTTTTGACTCATCTAACTTATTTTAAAAAATTTCGAAATTACGCATTTCGTGCTTCATCAGTATAGCAAATTTAAAAAAGATAAACTTTTTAAGTATAGCAGATTTAACTAGGCCATTGTTTTTTATCGAGACATTGGAAAAACTTAGTTAGTTTTTTGGTTCACCTAGTTTTTCAGCTTTTTATATATTTTTATTCAATTTGTTGTTTTTTATTATGTTTGTGTTTTATCGCAAGTTTAATTGCTTCGGCTGAAATGGTTTCAACTTCGGTTAGTTGCCTTATTTGTATGTCGTTTAAATAGCGAATTCAGGTTCATATGTGTTTGTGTGATTCGAGGACAACATAGAAATTAGAATTTTACAGAGCCTTATATCTTTGATTAAGCTTAAATTTTGGCTGACCAATTTCTCCCGGCTTAACGTGCGTCTATCCAAGTTTTGTCTGCTTAGTTGCCGTTCGATAAATTGTGTATCAAATTTTGTTAAAACCTGGCAATGGTGTTTTGTGACAGGTTATCATCAAAATGAGCAAATGGGTTTTTTGGGACGTATGAGTGCTTTGGATGGTTTATTGTAGTTTTCGAAAAAAAAAAATCGACTGCTAGTAATCGGCTATTTCTGTCATTCTGTTTTTTTTTGTATCGCAAGTAGTGCGAAGCTCTGTTACGCCTCTGTGAAAAAAAAATTACGACAGAATTTTCTCAGCTTATTTTTTATAACCGTTTGTAGCGATATCTATTGGAGTCAATTTGGTGACTTCCCAAATAGCAGGAAAGAGTAAAAAGAAATTATGCATCCAAAATCATGCTGAAACAAACAAAAATCTTTTTTTTTTCAATTAGTTTCGAGCAAATGATATCAGTACCTTCAATTATATGAAGTTTAAAAGGATAAACAAAAGGCGCATTGCGCGCTTGTCGAAGTTCTACCCGGAAGTCAACTGACCTGAAACAATTAATTTTGAGCTGTGGTTAGTTTTTCTGGAGATTGTAAACTCTAAATTGAAACTTGGTTTTTTTTTACTTCAAGCCACTGAATATCCTCATTGAAGATACAATCCAAGTTTATCATGGAAAGAGAATTTAGTTGCCCGGGGTCGAGTTCGCGCCATGGATGTTTTCAGATGACTTTGACGGCATTGGAAGATGTCACCAGACTAAGTAGCAGAGTGATCCGTGTTCTGGCTCAAAATCCAGGAGTAGGTCCTCTACAAGGAACAAACACTTACGTCATTGGAACTGGATCCAGAAGACTTCTGGTGGACACAGGTGACAATCCAGACCAGAATACGTCTGCTAATGTGAAAAAGTTAGTCGCTTTAAAATTTAATATAATTATATATTATTAGTATTGTTATTATATTAAATATTGTTATGATTATGATTATTATTATTACTATTAATATTATGATTCTTATTATTATTTTTATTATTATTATGATTATTACTATTATTATTATTATTATTATTATTATTATTATTATTATTATTATTATTATTATTATTATTATTATTATTATTATTATTATTATGATTATTATTGTTATTATTATTATTATTATTATAATCTATTATATTATATATTTAAATGCGGGCTTCACTATCTCGCCATGTTTAAGCTTTTTCAACGTATTATTTTTGCATGTTTAAGCTATATCGTATATTGCAATGGTTAAGAATTTTTTTTCTATTTTCCAATTTGATTTTAGTGGTTATTTTACCGGGTTTAAATTAAGCAGCCCAACATCGAATTAGGGGTTGCCAATTTGGCCTCCAATTTTGAATGCCCGAATCATTTTCATTTTAGCTAACGAGATAAGACGATTTTTGAGATTTTTTCAAAAATTATCTGAAATTTCAAATAACAAAATAATTTTAAAAACTTGAAGTTCCCAATCCTGTAGTTGGGCGCTGTCAGAGTACTCTAAGGAGTTACTAATATTGCCTCTACTACTAAGGAGTTACTAATATTGCCTCCAAATATGACTGTTCAAATCCTTGTAGTTTTCGAGATATGACGTTTTTTGTGATTTTTTTAGAAAACCAAATTTTTTTCGCACGTTTTTTGTGATTTTTTTAGAAAACCAAATTTTTTTTCGCATAATCTGAAATTCTTAACCCTGTTGTTGGGTCCTGTCAGAGTAATCTCAAAGATTGCGAATCTTGCCTCCAAGTATGACTGCTCAATTCTTTGTAGTTTTCGAGATATGACGTTTTTTGTGATTTTTTCAAAAATTTTCAGAAAATTTTAATTAATTTTCTAAAAATTTGAAATTCCCAGCCCTGTAGTTGGGTCCCGTCAGAGTAATCTCAAAGATTGCTACTCTTGCCTCCAAGTATGACTGCTCAATTTTTTGTAGTTTTCGAGATATGACGTTTTTTGTGATTTTTTCAAAAATTTTCAGAAAATTTAAATTATTATGATTTTTTTTAATCTGAAATTCCCAACCCTGAATTTGGGTACTGTCAGAGTACTATAAAGGATCGCGGATCTTGCCTCCAAATATGATTGCTCAAATCTTTGTAGTTTTCGAGATATGATGTTTTTTTGTGATTTTTTCAAAAATTTTCAGAAAATTTTAATTAATTTTCTAAAAATTTGAAATTCCCAACCCTGTAGTTGGGTCCCGTCAGAGTAATCTCAAAGATTGCTACTCTTGCCTCCAAGTATGACTGCTCAATTTTTTGTAGTTTTCGAGATATGACGTTTTTTGTGATTTTTTCAAAAATTTTCAGAAAACTTAAATTATTATGATTTTTTTTTAATCTGAAATTCCCAACCCTGAACTTGGGTACTGTCAGAGTACTATAAAGGATCGCGGATCTTGCCTCCAAATATGATTGCTCAAATTCTTGTAGGTTTCGAGGTATGATGTTTTTTGTGATTTTTTCAAAAATTTTCAGAAAATTTTAATTAATTTTCTCAAAATTTGAAATTCCCAACCCTGTAGTTGGGTCCTGTCAGAGTAATCTCAAAGATTGCTACTCATGCCTCCAAACATGATTGTGAGACTGTATTTCACTGCGTTTAATATTTTGTGCACGCATAATTATACATGTAATCAACCTGCCAACTCACTCGCTAGATAGTATCATTATATTAACGCATAAACACTTTTCAGATTCAGATATTGACGTTGTGCCTTTATATTGGATTTACACAATACATTATTTCTTATACAAGTTACTTTAACAATGGTAGCAGGAGTGCAATGACGAGCTACAAGACACCTCCAGAGTTCGTCGGGAAGACGTACGAAGTATGGCGACGAGAAGTCACCCTTTGGCAGCATGTCACAGATTTAAAAAAAGACAAACAAGCTGCAGCAGTAGCCTTGTCACTAAAAGGTGCGCTCAGAGATATTGCAATATCCATGAATTTGAATGAGTTGAATACTGACGATGGAATGTCCATACTCCTGGCAGAACTGGACAAACATTTCAAGAAAGAAGCATGCGATCTTGCTTTTGACGCGTACAAGAAGTTCGAGGGTTTCCAGAGGATGCCAGATCAATCCATGTTGGATTATATCATAGAGTTTGAAAAGCGATACAATGAAATGAAAACGTACGACATGGAACTTCCTGTGAACGTGAGAGGATGCAAACTCCTTGAGAGCGCTGGTCTTGATCAACGAGAGAAACAAATGGCTCTAAGCTCTGCTTGTGCACTTGAGTATCCGAAAATTCAATCTTCTCTCAAGCGAATATTTGGTTCCCTTAGTTTTGTTAACGATGGAGAAAGTGCGAGTAGTACAACTGTGAAAACTGAAGTATTTGTTGCTACTAAGGGCCCCGGAAAAAACTGGGGCAAAAGTAAGTTCAGTAAAAGCAGTGTCTCGAAAAAGAAAAATCCCATTGGAAAAGATGGCAAAGTGACGAGATGTATAGTATGCGGTTACATTTTCCATTATGCTGGTTCCTGTCCTGACTCCACAAGAAAAAAGAACAGCGAAGTTAATTTGTCAGAAGCTACTGATATAGCAGATGAGCCCAGCCCCGAGGAATCGCTTATAACTATCGCTTTGATTGCAGGCTCTCGTCTATTGAAAGAAGCGTTTAATTTTGCCATTTTGGATACTGCTTGTACCGGAAGTATTTGTGGACAAACATGGCTTGATCGTTATCTTCACTGCCTGCCCGAAAAAAAGCGGAAATTAGTAGTTTTGCAAGATTCAAACACAAGCATTATGTTCGGAGACATGAAGAAACAATCTGCAGATTTTAAAGTAGTTTTACCTATTGAAATTGCTGGTCGCTTATGTACTCTGGCAGCCGATGTGGTATCCAGTGATTTACCACTTTTAATGAGCAAGGCAGCATTGAAAAAGGCTGGTGCAGTAATTGACACGAATAACGACTCCTTACTGATATTTGGTAAAAAGGTGAAGCTGAAAACAACGTCTTCAGGACATTACATTTTGCCCCTATTACCACCTGGTGATTTGGTGAGTACTGCGTTCATATCAGAGCATGAAAACGACATCTTGACTTCGAAGGAACTGAGAAAACTTCACATACAGTTTGGGCACTGTAGTCTCAACTCTTTGAGTAAGTTATTGAAGTGTGCAAATGCCAAATTTGTCATAGAAGATGTTCAGCGAGTCATTGGGGAATGCGAAGTGTGCAAGAAGAAGGCTCTGCCGAGCAGAAAACCGATTGTATCACTGCCTTTGGCAAGTGAACCGAATGAAGTCATTGCCATGGATCTTCATCAACTTGATACAAATTTGTGGTATCTTCATTTTATTTGTCTGTTCAGCAGATTCAGTGTGGCGGTTGCTATCAGATCAAAAAAGGCTGAAGTTATAATCGGTGGTCTAGTAAATTCTTGGATTTCAATATTTGGACCACCTTCGAAAAGTATCCTCACTGACAATGGCGGGGAATTTGCTAATGAGCAGTTGGCAACATTTGCAGAAGCATTCAGTTTCTCACTCATGACAACAGCAGCTTACTCACCGTTCAGCAACGGCTTGTGCGAACGTCACAATAGAACTTTGACAGAAGTTTTCAATAAGGTTTCTAAGGAGTATCCTTCGTTCGACGTTAACACAAAGTTATCCTTGGCTTGCTGTGCAAAAAACAATCAGTTCAATAATCATGGTTTTACTCCTTCCCAGATCATGCTCGGACGAAACCCAATAGGCCCTTCTGTCATCAGTTGCAAGCTGCCGGCTTTGAATGAGAGAGAAGGTGTTCATAATTATGTTGAGAACCTGCTCGCTTTATTCAACAGGACCAAATCATGCTTCGCAGAAGCAGAAGCATCCGAAAGAATCCGTAGAGCTTTAAGGCATAACGTACGAGGTAGTACTAGCTGTGAATGTGGCGATATTGTGTACTACAGGCGTCAACAGAGCCGTAATTGGAAAGGGCCCGCTCGTGTAATTGGAAAAGATGGTAAAGTAATTTTCCTTCGTCATGGGTCAGCTGTAGTCAGAGCTCATGAAACCGATGTTCTACTAGAAAATTCAGTTGACGTTTCTCCACACAACGCCCATTGTCCTCCACCTGACAGCGTAACTTCTTCTCAGAATCAAGTTCAAGTTGGTCATTCAGAAGAGGAGTACAGTGGTGATAAAGTTCCGAAAACTACAGAGTCAACCTGCGATAGAATTGAAACGCCAGATGTTGAAAAGCTGAATATTAGAGAGTCAAACGATGCCGAAACACTCTCCGCTGAAAAGAATTCAATGGGTGAGGAAGAAAGTAGCGACAATATTGGATATGCACCGTTGATCAAACCTGAAAGTCATGACGACGAGAACCAGAGCTCAGAAGTGATATCGCATCAGAATTTGGGAAAACCACCGAAAATCAACTCAAGAATATGCTGTAGGAGCAATAAAAATGGCTTTGAAGAGCAGGATTTTGTGGCAAAAATTCTTTCTCGAGCTGGTAAGGCGACGGGAAAGTATAAAAACTCATATAACATCGAATATGAGTCACCTGAATGGGCTCAGGGCCAGCAAGCTTGTCTGGACCTAGAAAAAGACGTTGAATCATAGGAACCTATCGAGGACAGTGAAATTTTTCTAACTGATTTGCAGAGCACAGTTTTCCAGAATGCAAAAGACAATGAAGTTATGAGCTGGAAAACTAACGATGTCTATAGTGTTGTACCAGACACTGGTCAGAAAAAAATGCGCACTCGTTGGATATTGACAATGAAAAAAACACATGGTCGATCAGAACTTATACCCAAAGCCCGTTTAGTTGTTAAAGGGTACAATGAAGACCTTGAAAAGCCGGAAAGAGAGTCACCCGTGATTGCTAGGGAATCAGTTAAAGTTTTTCTATCGATTTGTTCGGTGAAAAAGTGGACACCCTCGACGATTGATGTTAAAACTGCTTTTTTACAAGGTAAATCTCTTGACAGAGAAATCTATGTTTTACCCCCTAGAGAGTATTGCTCCGAGAAAGAAATATGGAAGCTCAAGAAACCAGTATACGGTTTGCAGGATGCATCCATGCAATGGTATCTACGCGTTAAAGAAGAGCTTTTGAAAGTCCATGTTTTACCTTGTCCATTTGAGCCTTCATTGTTTCTCTGGAAAAAGAATTCTACTTGCAGAGGTATAAGAGGTATACATGTTGACGATTTTATATATGCCGGTGACCAGGAGTTCCATGATACCATTATCAAGACGCTTGAGAATACATTCAAGATCGGACGGAAGCACTGTAGAGATTTTACTTTCACTGGGTTGAAAATCACTTGTAGCGAAAATGCTATAAATGTGTCTCAAGAACACTTTATTCACAACATGCATGAAATGAGTGTAACTGGTGACAAAACGCGGGTTTTATTGGATGAAGAAGTCGCAAACCTCAGAGGTCTCCTAGGCAAGTTACAATGGCTTGGCGGTCAAACTAGGCCTGATGTGTGTTTCGGAGCAAATTCTTTATCAGGCGCAGGTAAAAAGACTGCATTGTCGCATGTACATGAAGCCAACAAGCTCCTGAGAAGACTCAAGTTCAACAGTGAAATTAAAATGGTGTTTCCTAATGCTCTAAAGATTGGGTTCCTGGTAGTTTTTGCTGACGCAAGTTTCCAGAACCTGGAAGACGGAGGGTCTCAAGGAGGTCACATTGTTTTTATGGTCGACTCAGATACAAAAGATTGTCACTTTCTTTGCTGGAGCTCAAAGAGGATCAAAAGAGTTGCAAAAAGCACACTTACTGCCGAAACATTGTCGCTACAGGATGCTTTGGACTCTGCAGTATATGTTCAGGAACTTATTTTTCATATACTGAACGTTAGAATTCCGATATTAGCTTTCACTGATAGCCTTTCCTTGTTCCACGCATTGTATTCTAATAAGACGGTGGATGAAAAAAGACTCAGAGTAGATATCAGTTCGATAAAAGAGCTGTTGGAGCAGGGAAATGTTTCTGCTGTGTATTGGTTGGAGGGTAAATTGCAATTAGCGGACTGCCTAACCAAGAAAACCGCTATTCCCGAGCTCCTTTTGGACGTTATGGCTAGTTCCAAGCTACCTGACGGTGTGTCATTGTCTGGTAATTCCGAGAAAGAGAGAAAAGAACAGAAAATATGGTGATATTTAGCAACAATTTACTATTTTCCTTCCATTTTGTGATTCGTGCATGTATTTGTGTAGTTATAATTTATGCATTTCATGCTGTTCAGCTAAATCAGTTCCTTAATTAGCGATGTTCGTGTAAAACTTTCAATATTGACTGATACCAACTTGTGTCTATTCACTTAAGCTTGTATAATTTGTGCATTTTATCCGATTCAGTTTAAGCAGTATTCAACTTCTCATTGATTATCCCAACGTGCTAAAACTCAATGAGCATGCATGCAATCTGTATCTGAGCTGATGTGTGATTATAATGTATTCATTCAAATCATGCTTCTACTCCGCTGTTATTCATTCCTTTAACAGAAAGAGTGCAGTGTGTGAGACTGTATTTCACTGCGTTTAATATTTTGTGCACGCATAATTATACTTGTAATCAACCTGCCAACTCACTCGCTAGATAGTATCATTATATTAACGCATAAACACTTTTCAGATTCAGATATTGACGTTGTGCCTTTATATTGGATTTACACAATACATTATTTCTTATACAAGTTACTTTAACATATACAAGTTACTTTAATTATTATGATTTTTTTTAATCTGAAATTCCCAACCCTGAACTTGGGTACTGTCAGAGTACTATAAAGGATCGCGGATCTTGCCTCCAAATATGATTGCTCAAATTCTTGTAGGTTTCGAGATATGATGTTTTTTGTGATTTTTTCAAAAATTTTCAGAAAATTTTAATTAATTTTCTCAAAATTTGAAATTCCCAACCCTGTAGTTGGGTCCTGTCAGAGTAATCTCAAAGATTGCTACTCTTGCCTCCAAACATGATTGCTTAATTTTCTTTTTGTAGTTTTCGAGATATGACGTTTTTTGTGATTTTTTCAAAAATTTTCAGAAAACTTAAATTACTATTATTCTTTAAACATCTGAAATTCCCAACCCTGTAGTTAGGTCCTGTCAGAGTACTCTCAAGGATTGCAAATCTTGCCTCCAAATATGACTGCCCAATTCTTTGTAGTTTTCGAGATGTGAGGTTTTTTGTGATTTTTTCAAAATTTTCAGAAAGTTAAAATTAGTTTTTTTTCGAAATTTGAAATTCCCAACGCTATAGTTCGGTGTTGTCAGGGTACTCTAAAGAGTTGCAAATCTTGCCACATGCGAATGATAAACGCGACTGCTCAAATGCTTTTAGTTTCCGAGATGTGACGTTTTTTGATTTTTTCAAAATTTTTCAAAGAACTTATCTACAAAGAAATTCAAAAAGTTTGAAACTACCAGCTTGATGAAGATACAACCTTATTGTCAGCGTACACCCAGGCGTCTCAAATCTTGCCTCTTAATATGAATGCTCAAATCCTTTTAGTTTCCTAGATAAGACGTTTTTTTTTCAATTTTTTTTTCGGGAAACTTAGGTTTAAAAAAGTTCACAAAATTTTGGATTCCTTACCCTATAGTAGGGTGCTCTCAGGGACTCTCAGTGGTTGCAAATCTGGCCTCCAAATTTCTCCAGAGGCCCTTTAAGTTTTTGAGATGACGCTTTTAAAATGAGAATTAAAAAAAATTTAAAGTTTTTAATTGGGTGCAGTCAGAGTACACTAAAAGTTTGCCGATGTTGTTTCCAATATATGCGGTTTTTACTGAGTTGTCGAAAAATTTCGAAGCACCGAAGGTGCGTTAAACGCTAGTATATTATTATTATAGTCGCATTAAAGTTTGAAACGTTCATTTTTTAATTACTGGAATTATATAACAATATTGCCAACCGATGTTAAATAGTCAGTTATGTGTCCTAAAAGCAAAGGTTTTAAGCTGTGGTACTCAATTTTGCGTAGAAAAAATAGCTTGAAGAAATCAGTTCCTTTTTCAACCCGCAGTCGGTAATATTTTTCCATTTTTCTATTTGATGTTTATTCTAGTGCGCCATAATTTTTAAGGTACCATGAACTGCTCCAGAAGGAGCTGGGGGCATGCAATGCTAAGATAGACAAGATCCTGCTGACTCATTGGCACCCAGGTCAGTAAATTGCTTTTTTTTATTAGCCCCCGGTCCTGCTCAGTGCAGAACCAACCATGGAAGTAGAATGCTTTATCCTAGTGAATGTTTAACCATACAAATATTCACCATAATAATTTAAAAAACAATTAGGTTCGAGCTTAGTAGTAAATTTGTCAGTCCGGCGACAAATTGTGTCCGGCGACTTTTTTTCCGGGTGTTAGCAAACTGTTGACAACTTGCGCTCAGCTCCTCTGGCAAAAGCATCTGTTTGGATTTTTTGCTTTGTTTTGATGGCATTCTTTTGCTGTGTTGATTTGAACCTAATTACATTATTAAACTTGCGAGAGCAAATGTTTTGCAATAGGGAACTAGACTTTCCCCCATTGACAACCCCGTTGCCTCCGATCCTAAGGTCTGGGGATCGAGTCACGGACGGGCCTTGTTTTTTAGTATGTATAAAATTGAAAATTGAATTGTCGGGCTCTTGTTTTTCTGTTTATGTTTTTTTTGGCTTAGTTGTCACATCGGGGAATTTTTTTAATGAAAACATTTTTCATTCTAAATGAAAGTGTTTTTGATTTACTGATGTAATTTGTAAAATCAACAGCCCTGGCGTATAATTTCCTTGGTTTTCCTTTTTACTTAAAAGCTTCATTCAGCCTAGATGGTTTCTGTTTGTTTTATCGGCTTAGCTAGCCTTATTTTGTATTGCTTCAAAGACAAAAAACGATTGATTTTCAAAACAATACATCAGGTAGTTTGAGTTGCAAGATTTCTAAGTCTTAGAAACTAATTGCTCAAAATTGTTTTATGACAACAATTTTTCGTGAATTTTTTTCCGGCTCATTGGGCGTCTAACAAATTGTTGTCAGCTGTGTGGCTTGTCGACTGTGTAGCCGCTCGGTAAATACTTAAAGCTTATTTAATAGTGTTGGTTGAGTTTTTCGGCTGTTTTTCTGATTTTTTTTTCGATTTTGTTATTTCCGTCTCAATTTTTATTCGCTAGCATCCAATGCTCTGCTTGCATTGTATCGGAAGTTATGCGAAACTTTGCTCCGCATCTGCTCCGCATTCAACACCTCTACAGTGGTAAATTAGATAGTAGAATGTTGTTCAGGAAACTTTGTGTGCTGAGAACAATTTATGGAAAGTTTTTTTTATCTGAGTAATTTGAGGCGAGAACAATTTATGGAAAGTTTTTTTTATCTGAGTAATTTGAGGCTCACTAAGTGGATAATTAAGTTTATTTAAGAACAAGACACGTGCGAGTGATTTTCTGTCTTAAAAATTTTTTTGACTCGAAATAATTTTGTTCGGTTGAATGTTTTTTGCTGAATTTTTCTTTGGAGTCATGGTGGATTTTTTTATAGTGGATTTTTTGTTTGAACGTGGATTTATTTAAGTTTGTATTATGGTATAAACTCTTTTTTTTCCGACCCAAGTCGCAAATATTGTTGCGACAAAATGTGTTCTTTATGAAAGTGTTCATTTTGATCAATAACCAGCTATTAAGTACAGCCAGTGCTAAGGATATTAACACAAACCATTATATTACACATAGCACTTTAGCTTCAAGGTATCATGGATCTGTAGAGTAGAGGTAGGGAAGGAGAGCCGCAACAAAATAAGAGGGTTCGAATCTGGGCAGTGTCGGATCTTTTTTCAAATTGACTGGAACTGCTAATGCGTCATAATTGGATTGAGTCATTTAACAATTATGTAGACTCGTAATTGGCGTGCGTTTCTTAAGAAGTTTTATAGACTCAAAGTTTTACTCATTCAGTTTTTCCCAGTAGCGTTATCGGTCATTTTTTTGCTTGTGTATGCGAAATGCAACTTCGCCTCTATGTAAAATTTACTAAGTTGTTACTAAACAATAGGTTAAATGAATAATTTTAATCCTAAAGAATTGTATTTTGCCAGTTATACTGTCCTAATAGCCTCTCATTTAAATTAAGTTAACTGAATTGAGGCTCATTTCAATTACTTATAGAAATGATGAAGGTTACTCTAATTTATATCACCACATAGCTTTTAATTTTTTGAAAACCAAATAAAACTTGTTATGGTTGTTGTTGGCTACAATGGTATGGGCTATTTTGTTCATGTGGATTTACTGGTATGCTTGAATTTTGGCTTTGGGATATTTTGTCTTGTCGCCTGTTTTTGGTATCATGTATAAATTGGTCGTCTTTGGTGGCGACAAACTATCAAATGATAACCTTAAAATAGACGAATCTTCTGACTCTTAAAATGGTTTCGTTTTTATCAGCACTGTATTTTTTGGTAAATTTTTTACCTATTTGTCATTGAGGCAAATATGTCACGACTAAAAATGTGAAATTTTTTCGATAATAAGTATTTCTAATGCTAAAAAGTCTGTTTTTGAACGTTTTTTTTTGTTTCTGCTTATTAGCTGTATGCAAAGCTTATATCAGCTTATGAGTTAACTTGACGGTTCATAGATCTTAAATTTTTTTTTACCTTAGCTGTCAACCAGATTTTACTTTTGCTTTCTGCCTGGTCTTTGTCCGAGCCATTCGCAAAGTTTTACGAGGGTTCCGTAGCCTTTGGCGTTTGAATCATATTTCCAAACTAGTGAAATAATAATGACACGGCGCGTGCCTAATAAATTTAGCACTGTAATTTTTCGTGAATTTTTTTGCAATTTCCTTCTGAATTGGCTCCGTCAAATAGTTTCTGTTTTTTTGTTAGTGTTTTAATTGATTTTTAGATCATACTGGGGGAGTAGAGGCCATTCTGCAGAGCAAACATGATCTAGTCTGTCCAGGGCGGTGATGAGGGGTTTGAGTTAGTCGATTCAGTTACAAAGCTGCTAATGGCGCGAAAAAAAAAACATGAATAGCTTAAGTTTCAGAACTGGATTTTAATTTTGAGATTTCCCAATGGACCAATTACTTATGACTAATTTTTCTCAAATTAGTTTTATAAAAAAAGTATCAATTATAAAATATGCATGAAATTGAAAGAGCTTCAATGTTTTTTTTTCTGCGAAAGTTTTAAAATGTTCAAAACAAGTATCATTTTTGATTTTCTTGAGCTCATTGAAACTTCTTCAATTTTTATTATCCCATAAATACGGTGTATGGTTAGAACAATCACTTTAGAGATCAGTTTCCATGCTAAGTCAAGATGTTTTGGATTCTGTTTGCGATGATGAATAATATTTTAAAACCTCATCACTGTCTCAGCGGGCGTGGAAGTAATGAAGTTCAATTGCAGGAGGGGGGAGGATGAGCAGCTGCCATTCACTAACAAGTACACTTCAACACTTCAAGACAAGTAAGATACGATTAATCACTATAAAGCAATGTCAAGGAACTTGAATGTGAAGGAACTGTGGCTAGTGAGGTTTTTTCACACCGTTTCATGTACTTCAAATCAAGCTCAGGTAATTGAGTAATCTACAGTTGTAATTCAGATCGTAAAGGTTGTTCAAAAAAACTCTTAATGCCGAGGAAAGTTTTAGGGAAAATGTTCATCTGAATAAATTAAAGCTCACGAAATGGATGATTAAATATACTTATTCAAATGATTAAATATTCCTAGTTTTTCTTTAGTTAAAACTTATTTAATTTTTAAATTGTTTTAGGCCAATGTTTTAAATTTTTCTTACAAAAATTGTCGAAAAGGTTGGGAGAAATATACAAAATTTCGAAAACAAAAAAATCTTTCTGTTAACTTGGTGGTTTGCATAGGATTTTTTTTGGCGGGAAAACTTCCAAATTTTCGAGCTCTGCCAAAACTTCCGAATGCCATTGTTTGGCCAAATGTTTTACATAGAAAGTTAGTTTTTAGCAATTTTTGGAAAGAATTGACAGCGTTTTCTTGTTGTTTTTGTGAACTTCTGGACTTTTTCGGGGTCTGTCCAAAGGATTTCAGGATAGCTTTCCAGGTAAGAAATTGTGTGATGAACGTTCCCTGTTGTGTTTTTACAAATGTGGTTTTTTTCTGTGTCGGATACTTGGATGCGAAGCTAGTAATAGTTTAGTTTGCTGCAAAAACCGCTTTTTCGTTGCGCCAGTCTCACTTGTTCATCCCTATTCAAGTTTCACTCAAGGTGCTCTACTTATTTTGTTTTCAATGGTGGTGAGTCATTCAGCACACGATTAGGGGTGAGATTTGTAATGGCCCTGCTGACATAAGACGTCGATGTTAAGTTCGATGCATTGTTTTGTTAAATACTCTTTGAGGAATATTTCGATTTTGCTGTCGTCTGATTTTTGTCCAAATACTCGTTGGTGGCATGAATGATTGGGTAAAACTTTGTCGCTTTATTTGAAGTGCGTAATGGGGTGCCAATAACTTTCAACGGTCCTTTAATGAAATGCATTGCGTTTCCAACCTTACATCATCTACCACCGATATGCGTCAGCATCCGGTGGCTATGCGCAGGGCATCATTTTGTCCTGTTTCCAAATTATTCTTAGGTGTTTTGACAACTTTGGGTGCCCAAACCTCTGCAGCGTAATGCATGCTTGATCGACTGAGCGCTTTGTATAGTATTGAGCTGTGTTTTTTCACAAGCAAAGCTTGTGTGATAGTATGAACTCTATTTTTTTTCCATTTCAGCCGCAAATATTAGCGTTCATTTTGAACGTGTGCATTTTGATCAATAACCAGCTATTAAGTACAGCTAATGCTGAAGATATTAACACAGACTATTATATTCACTTCAGCTTCATGGTATCATGGATCTGTAGCGTAGAGGTAGGGAAGGAGACCCGCAAGAAAATAAGAGGGTTCGAACCTGGGCAGGGTCGACTGTTTTCAGGGGCGGATTTAGGGGGGGGGGGGGGCGGACGCCCCCCTCCCCTCAGGGATTCGACCCCCTGCCGACCCAAAGGGTCCTCCCTTTGATACTTTTTCAGAAATCCATTTTTGGCCGACCGACCCTAAAATTTTTCTAAAGTTTTTCGCGATTTTTTTGTCAAAATTTTTCAAAAAGTGCTCAAAAACGGCGCAGTGCCCAAAAGCTGCGCAGAAAATTTAGCCAAAATAGGGGCAAAACAGTGCTTTGGGAGAGCTCGAAAAATCAATTTGGTCGACCTAAAAAAAAGGTCGTCAAAATTTTCTCTTTTTTTTGAAAATCCGCCCCCCCCCCCCTCGAGAAAATCCTAGATCCGCCCCTGGCTGTTTTAATGAATTTTTTCGTATATTAGTTAAAATGCGTCCGATCTATAAACTGAGGCATATTATTCAGTAAGTTTTTTTTCAAATTTACTGGTACTGCTAATGCGTCATAATTGGCTTGCGTCACTTAGCATTTATGTAGACACATAATTGGCGTGCGTTACTTAAGAAGTTTTATAGACTCAAAGTTTTACTCATTCAATTTTTCCCTGTAGCTTTATCGGTCATATTTTTGCTTGTGTATGCGAAGTGCAACTTCACCTCTGTGTTTCAATATGCCTTGAGTTGATGTGGTCACGGCTTTGATGACATTGTTGACTTTTTGCATCTGTTGTTTATTTTTTCTTTCATTTGTTAGTGATTGGTCCAGTGTTACTCCTCCCAGAAGTGTGAGTTTATGTTTGAATTCGATAACAGTATTTTTAGAGCAAAATACCATGAGAAAAGTTTAGGTGAAATGACGTCGCCTTGTGGGAATCCAGTGTTTATTTTGCCGATTTACAGAAGGACGTCAAACTCTGTTCGCTGTTCGCGTCCTTGTAGGTAGCAGTTTAACCATTTTTTCGTGTTGGTGCATAGTGATGACTTTATGATGTCTAAAATCTCTGCGATATCCAAGGTGTCGAAGGCTTTTTTTAGATCTAAAAGGCAACTGCGACTGTTCCTATTGCTGTTTTTTTAGGATTGGAACCTTGAATGATATTTTCTGTTATGCTCCACCAGTCTGGCAATGGGTGATATTATGCTAACAGGTCGCTTACTTCCGGTTTCTGTGGCTAGTTTACCAAGTTTTTAAAGGCGTATTACTTTGCTGGTTTTCCAGATTGCTGGTATTCAACCCGTATTCAGTGACTTGAGACTTGCAGTGAAGTCTCTTGCATTTGGTCCGAAATTTTTAAACTGTAGCGTGGACATGTCATCCATTGCAATTTTTTTAGAGCTCTTTCTTTGGCGTGTTTCTCGGCGCTGTCTTCTGTCTCAAAAATGGCTTTCAAAAATAGTTCTGAAAGGGGATCCTTTTGAAAAAAAATTACAACCAGGGGTCAGGGGACATGATTTTTTTCGAAATTTAAATATATTTTTGCAACTTTGATTGGCCCTTTTTGTAGTGTAACTACCTTTACGGTAACTGGTTACCCCTGATTGTTTATGGAATCTCTCGAGATATTTTTTTTGTAAAACGCGTGAAGTTGTTTTTTTGCTTGTTGTAAGTAACGACACGTTCCTTGTTGACAATCAGAAAGAAGACCCAACTAACTCCATCTTGCAACCAAAACGCTCTTTCATATATTTTAAGCAAATTAGTTCTGGGCGATTTATATCTTTTTAGATGTTTGCACCACTACTATATACTAAGTATTTCTTTTCAGCTTTAGAAAACTTTTCCCCAATTCATCATTTGAAAAAAAACAGAAAAGGATCGCTTGCACAAAAGCAATTACGCGCCAAAAATCAGTAGGTGTTATATGGCAACAAACGGAATGCGTTTTTCTGCAATATTCTATCTTACTCTAAAATTTGTAGATTCAATTAATTATTAAACTTAATGCACAGCCTTCAACCCAAAAAATATTGCCATCGAATTGTCTGCTGCATTGCTACTGTCCCTTATCTTGCTAAATTAGCTTTTGTTTTAATTTTGAAAAAAATACACTTGAATATTATAAAAAGTCATTCCCTCTATCGTTTTAATATTCAAACTACGTAACATTATTTAAATTGAAATTTCAGTTACAATCAATTTTGAAAGCGTTCTTTTTCAATAGCTTTTGAAACCTGACAACTTTTTTATCTGGGTTTCATTTTGTTGCTACCGCAAATTGCTTCATTTTTTCCATACTTTCATATAATTCAATTCAATTTAAATGATTTTTTTTTCTCTTAATTTTTTTTTGTCACAACACTTTCGTTCTCAGCGTTCACTGGAGAAACTGACAAAGACTGTTTCAAGCTCCAAGGACTGTTGCGGGCCTGTATCACTCTACCCGCGTACCAGAAAAACAAAATCAGCGCCATCAATATTTACAGCTTCATCTAGTCTTTAACTTCTATTCAAATCCTGATGAAGCTGCTCAAAATGATTTCAAGGACCTTTGGAGCAATTGCGAAATCTTGATACAGGACGTGACCGAATCTGAGAATATGACTTTGAGTTACGAAATAGATGTCGCATATTCGAAACTGAGGATGCATCGGATTTTCTAACTATTTGAATCGTCTAGCTAGCTTGGCTATTTTAGATGACACCTACGCAACAATAATCCGAGAGGACAAGCAAAACAAGCGACTAAGAAAGCAATTAATTGGTGGAATTCCCTAGAAGTACAGTAAGGTCCTGCTCCGAGCTTACGACATTGTATGGTCGAATACTTGTGCTTTATTTTCCCCAGATTTTAAGATGACAATCAAAATTCACGCGGAATTTCAATTCTGTCAAAATCAAAACTGAGGAATCTCAGCAGTTCTTGAATTTCTAAGATTCGTGATCTGCGGAATCTCAGCAATTCAAGATATTGTTATATAGCCAAAACTTAAGAGGTTCAATGTAACTCAACACCTCATATTTGGGCTAGGCAGAGAGCAGTCGAAATTTTGAACTTTTTTTAAGCAAAGTATGTAATCAATGCCGCAGAAAATAAAGAGTATTACAGTGATGAAGAAGTCGAAAACATTGTCGAGCTCCAATGACCAGACAGACTACTTTGATATTGATGATTATCCAAAACTTTGCGAAGACTATCACGAACCTGATTATCAGGAGCGAAATTATTACTCGGACAAAGAACTGCTTGTCACTGGTGAAAATAGTTGGGCTGGCTGGACAAAAATGTCCGTTGCTTTGCAGTTTGTGCCGCAGTGACACTCATCTCAACAAGGTACTCCAGGATATCTCTCCTTCCTCGACCAAAGTAAAAAGAAAGCATGATCTACTTGGTCTTGTCGTATCTTCAATAATTTAGTCTGCGTGTCTTTTTACCCATCATCCGACAGTCCATTTAGACAAAGATTGCCAAAATGCATCTGTTTTTTTTTCAGTTTTTGATGTTTTGTTGGACTCTTCGACTCAATTTTCAAACATTGCACAAACAGATTCTGCAAAAGAAATTGGGGGTGCAATGACTATCATACTGATTGTACTAACAACCTAGGATACTTGTTAAAATTCGGCAACTGTTATTTAGAGCAATTTATTGGGCATCCGTTTATTCATAAATGAATACTGTAGCTATTGAAGCATTTACAATTTTCTGACGACAAAGAAAAAAATTAACAACTTCAAATTGGAGCCATCACAAATAATGATGCGCTTTTCTCAAGTTTACAGGACTAACTCCTGCACAACCAATTGGCAGACGAAATCTAATTGTTTTTCGGTTTCTTTTGGTCAAAAGTTAGCTTTGTACAGTGTGCCCACAACAGCAGCCTCTTTGTCTAATACAGTCAAGTCTCGATTTAACGTACCTGTTTGGGCGGTCAAAAAAAAATACGTAAAATCGAGGTCTACGTTAAATGGAGGTTTGAAAAAAAGGCGTTTTAAATGAATTTTATTCATCATTCATGGGTGATGCATACATAAGTATCAAAATAATCGAGCAGGGACGATTGCCGTTTCTTAGCAATAGAGTGCTGTTGAATAGTTTCGTAAAGTAGGTGAACTTGTTGCAAGTCCTCGGGTTTACCTTCTGCTTGGAAATACTGTCGCAAAACTTCGATGCTATGATGAACTGTTTGGATCCCGGGAACAGTAAATTCCTTAGTCGTTGATGCTTCACTTCCAGATTCCACCAAAAAAACATCATTTTCATCGTCATTATCTGCTTCTGGCTCAGCGAAAGGTTCGCTTGTTGAAATTGTGTCATCATCAAACCTTTCATTTGGAGGAGTAGTCTCCTCGCTCACTATTTCTTCCACATCAGTGTCAACTTCTTTACAGAAACCCGCTTTTCGGAAGCAGTTTTGAACCGTTCCAACTGATACACCACCATCCCAGCTTTTTTTCAGCATGTGCATGGCATCCAGCACGGAGATGTTTGCACGTTGTTCTCCACAGTCCAAAGCAGTAACATGTCGTCTGGTAACTTCGTTCTTATAATGGCTTTTGAGACTTTGAATAATTCCCATATCCATTGGTTGACAGCGCGATATTGTATTCGGTGGAAAAATTTCAGTTCAACATGCTCAAGCGTGATTTCAGTATGGGCTCTGCAGTTATCGAGGAAAAGCATCACTTTACGTTTTTGTCAACAAAAATTTCAGAGTTCATCCATGCTTTGCCTTGACTGTAATACTTTACTGGCAAATGATTGACGTTTCTGAAGGCACGTGGTTTTGCAGACTTGTCAATCATTATCAGTGGCAGTTTTTTGCCAGCCAAAGATGCTCCTACCAAAATAGTAAGTCTTTGTTTCGATTCTTTTTTACCTCTCATATTGCTGTCATTTGACTCCTGAGCAGTGATGTGGGATGCATTTTTCGTCTGGGTGTAGAATAATCCGGTTTCGTCCCAATTATAGATATCTTCCGGGCGATAACTCTCGATAACTGATCTCAACACTATAGTCCAGCTATCCACGATCTCCATTGACAATGTGCCTCCTTCCCCGTGTAGTTTCTTGAATTTGATACCGTATCTGTTTTTGAAATTTGCTAGATATCCTCTGCTAGCCGAAAAATTGGTAAGTTTCAATTCTTCTGCATACTCCTTCACTTTTGCTAACATCGCATCACCACTGATTTCCACTTTGTTGCAACGTATTCGCAGAAACCATCCATATAACTTCTGGTCAAGCTCCGGGTAACTGCTTGCCTTTAGGTGTTTTGTCAGTTATTGCACGTGTGAAAAATCTGGTAATTTCAAATTCTTTCTTCAGAATAGCGTCTAATGTTGAAATCGCTTGCAAATTTTGGCTTTTGCTCCCTGGTGCGTCTTGATTTCGTTGTATGCTTCGATAATTGCATGCTTTTCTTCCACTGTACGAGATTTCCTTTTGGCTGTGTTCATTTTGGCCCACTGCATGCAAACTTCACATTACTCAACTGAAGAGTGACGTTAAATAAAGGTTTATTTACATTGCAAACATTGGTTTTGGTCCGATGCAGCAGTTACGTAATAACAAGGTTATACGTTAAATCAAAACTAGGTAAAATGAAGGTTTTACTAAGGGGAAAGTTTGGGACCGGAAAAGGAATTACGTAAAACCGAGGTTTACGTTAAATCGGGAGTCCGCTAAATCGAGATTTGACTGTGGAACGTTTCGAAACCAGTTACTAACGTTGTTGCTGTTTCAACTGGTTCTTAATTCAACGTTGAATTGAATGATTTTAACCTCAGCTTCTCGCAGAGTTTTAGAAATTTAGTGACCTCTATTGTCAATATGGATAGCATCTCCCTAATACAGTCAGCAGACCTTCAGAACGAACATCTCAAAAAACCTGCCTATTAAAAAATTAGATTGCCTCCCAAGGTATCAGCCGTTATAGAGCTTTACTTAAACGGAGTTAGAGAAATGAGAAAACTTTGAATCGAAATATCAACTAGCAGTTTTGAAGTACATTTAACTACACGAAGGTTTGAGAATGAAAAATTCACCCAACCGACGATATTCGTGAATGGGACCAACTTAACATAACTTAAGTTGTTGTCAATTTTGTTTTAATCGGCTGGTTGGTTGTGCTTTGTTTTCCCTGCCCGCGCTAAAGTTTAAAAAATAATTACTTCTTTTTGCTTTCTCCTTACTTTTGAATCCGCTTCTCAAACCTGCTGATCGTCTAATTCCCATCACCAATTACTCTACCAACTTTCTCTGGAAGTAACGATAGAATGGGAAATAATTATTGTGGAAAAATTTTAAAAACAGAAATTACCGTTGCAGCTTCTTCAGAAAAAAGCCCGCTGTGTAAAGAACGACACTTTCCTTGTTGATAATCGGAACGAACACCCAACTGATTCTATTTTGCAGCTAAAACGCTCTCTGCACGTGTTTTTGACCGACATAAAATACACTAACCATTTATTATTTTAGCTGCATGCACCTTAATAGACCAATGATTGCATTTCAGCTGTAGGACACTATTCTCAATTCACTCTCTAAAAACAGTTGGCTTTGAAAATAAGCAGAAAAGGATCGCCTGCACAAGAACGAACACGCATCAAAAAACAGAAGATATACTTGTCTTTATTTATTCTTTTTTATACAAGCGTCACGGAGGCGTCCATTGAAAAGTTGCTGTCGTTTTTGCGCCTGTGAAGTGCAGTATGTGACCAAATCGATTTCGATTTCTAGTTTCGAAAGTGAAATCTAATTTTTAGATTTCTCAGCAAAGTATAGAGTTTACGAAATTGAATGTTCTAGATGCCAATCTAGCTATGTCGGGCAAACTACCCGCTACCTTGCCACAATACTGAACGAACATTCCAGAATCAGTAGTCCGGTTGGGGAGCTTTTACAGACATGTGGTTCTGCTCTTGAGAAATAAGAAGTGAAGATTATCGACACAGCCTTGCATATCAAGCTGAAGAAGCCTCTGATTTACAGGAAAGAGGAGTACAAGGCACACTAACTTACACTGAAGCTGCGATTACATTGTTCCACATTTTCGTGGCTTGTTTCATCTATTTATTTTAGCAGTTTTATGCAACATTGATGTTTTTCCCAAGATCAAGTTCACTTATTGATTCAATTTTTTTTCCAAATTGAGTTAGTTTTTTCAAAAAAGTGTCAATCCTTAATTGTCTGTTGGCTAAGCTTCACTTTTTGATCTCCTTCGAACATGTTCCCGCAAATCTTTTCCTGTATATGAACTGCGGAAAAGTGACTACATATCTATTCAAAGATGAAAGCTTAAGCAATGTTCAATCAAAACTTGGGTCAAATTTTGGTCGCTGCCTTCATAATATCAGAAAGACCTTTACAATTTGATTCTTTTTTTTTCAACCATTGATTCTAGCATTTGATTGGAAATTGTTTTTTTTTATTGCTGAATTCTTTGATTAGTTATTTTGTTCAGTTTATTCTAACTTGGTACAGTTTTTTCGTTCTTTAATTATGCTGGGAGGGGTTTTATTTCATTTTTCTACGATATCTTTTGCAAATGATCTGTTGTTAGCAGTTTTATGCAATGATTTGATATTAGAAATTTTATACTGGGAGGGATTTGATTTCAGTTTTCCACGATATCTGATACAAATGATCTCTTATCTGCGATGCATGGTCTGAAAGTTGTTAAATGAGGTCAATTAATTACAGAGGAAGGCGAAGTGACTTTTACTGCTGCTTTGCAGTTTGTTCTCATTAGAAGGCGAAAATAGACCGTGCAGGGCGTATTGATGTGTGATATATTGATCTAAAAAACGCGCCCTCCTCGGTTCCGAACCCCTGTCGACCCAAAGGGTCCCCCTTTGTGCTGTTTCAGATATCCATTTTTGGCTGATGGACCCTACAATTTTTCTAAAGGTGCCTTTGGCGCCAAATCATACCAATTGTGAGGGGGACGCGAACGCCAAGGGTCATTTTAGTGCTTTGGGAGAGCTCGGAAAATCAATTTAGTCAACCAAAAAAAAAGTAGACAAAATTTTCCTAAATTTTTTGAAAATCCGCCCCTCCCCTCTAGAAAATCCTAGATCCTCTCCTGATTTGATGTGAGTTTTCAGTGGCTGAAAATTAAATTATTGCAGCATCTCTTCTGTCCTACAAAGTTTTTGATTGCGTGACTTTCTTTCAACATAATTGTAAAGACGCCGAAAACGGCTTGATTATCGAACTTGAATATGACTGTAATAGGTCAATAGCATTGAAAGTGTGTTTTGCTATTGTTTGATATGCAGAAATCAATGTTAATGACTAGGTGCGGACGCTTTTTTGGCCAAAATTTTTGACCTAAGAGAACGGCCTTTTTGACCTGTTTTTTTTTCTTCAAATTTTTGATGTCTTCATAATGAGGTTTTCATAGTGTTCTTTGAGCGCTCGAAAAATCAATTTGCTCAACCTTAATAAAAGGTCGACAAAATTTTTCAAAATCCGCACCTCGCTTGTAACGATGGGTTTTACTGTGCTAAGTTTGAAAACTAAATAACTTTGCCACGACCTAATTAATCCGCATGCCAATTTTCGTTGCATTCGCACGCAGATGGGACGAGAGAGAACCCAAATACTGAACATGATTAAAAACAGTCGAAGGTGCATTTCTGCATCTTAAACATAAAGTTTCAGCCATTTACTTAAAACTCTCAAACTATATTCCCCTGCTGAGTAATCAATGTTCTCTACAATCAGATTTCAAAACACAGTGACTTACTTTTTGTCATAACTATTGAACCATATGGACATCTTCGTCCTACAAAAAAAACGATATGTTCGAGAGGATGATAGTTTGATCTTAACTGGTGTTTTCAAAGTTTTTATACATGCTTTTTCTATAGAGCAGTTTTAATCCAAATTGAAAAATGGTCCAAAAGATGTTGTTTATTTAAGTTGGAGTGGGAAGGTGGAAAGTTGTTGAGTGATTTTTCAATAAAACTGAAAGTGTGCCAGCCTAAAGCTCATCTGTTTTTTTCTTCATTCCAAGGTATCAGCTTGGTGTGAGTTTGTAATAAACTGATGCTAGTATTTATTCGAAATAGGCAAACTGTGCTGACAGAAGGAGCCACTCTAACAGTACTGTACACGCCTGGACACGCTACAGGTACAAGTGTGGTATATAGGCCCATCATAATATAAGGGAAGACGCTTATTAAGAGTTGGCAATCAATTAATTAAAGGGTTGGATGTCACTTGATTAAAAAGTACCAGAAAAAAGAAAAGTGGCTAATTTAAAGCCAGAAATTCAGTTCATCTAATCGTGTTTCATAAAATCTATGTATAGTGAGTGATAAGAAGCTTAGGTTTTGCTCAAAAAACGGTTTCAACTTTAAACCTAGAGACCGAAAAAGTTTAGCAATACCAATGAAGCTCAAAACAAAACATAAGTAATTAATTGAACGCCAAAAATTTCAATTCCTCCTTGTTTTGGTGCAAATATATACTGATTTCGAGGGAAAGAACCACCCAGCAAATGTGTTTGTGTGTTTGGTCTACCAAAAAAAAATGAGCAATTGCAGACTTAATCCGAATTAAATTGATGCGGGTAGAATTTTTAGTTGTTTTGTGGATCTTCAGATGGATCATTTTGGGCAACAGGCTAATTTGGGCAAGCGTATCATATAATTGAATGGTTAATTGACATGAGGTTTTCCCCTTCGCCCTCATATCACACTTGTTCCTGGTCACAGATCATGCCAGCCTCTTGCTAGAGGAAGAGTCAGTCTTGTTCAGTGGGGACTGTATTCTTGGAGAAACGAGTGCTATCGTAGAAGATCTTGCCAGCTACATGCAGGAATGCCTGATTTAACTCCGATTTTCATTTGATTTTATTATAATCGTATCTAGTAAATATACCCTCCCCATTTGGTGCCCACAAATTATACAAACTCCGCCTCTAACTGAAAATTTCTCGAATAAAAGCGTTACGTTGTTTTATATGCTATGTTAAGCTAAGCCTATCAGGCAAAAAGGGCATTGCGGATTTTAAGGGGACCCTGCACACCAAAATGATTACCCCGCTTTGGTACTATTTTAAGACTGACTCACCGACTAAAATATTTTTTCTACAAGCGCTTTTGGCGCCATTATATAGAAAATTTGAGGGGCTGCGTGCGCCAAAGAAAGCAAATTTTTGGTTGAAGTTTTCTAAAAAGTGCCTAAAATTGTCATTTTAGCTTGTTGATATTAGAAAAAATTTCTCAAAATAAGGCTTTTGAACTATTTTAAGAGAGCTTGGGAAATCAATTTGGTCGACCATAAAGAAGTTTTAGATCCAAGCCTGAAAAAGGGTAAAAATTTTTAAACATGCTGATAACCAATTTTAACTGGATATTTGTCATTTACCTAATTTTTGGCTTACCTCAAAAAATTAATTTAGCTTGTCTAGGTTTTTGGGGCGTGCGATATTTAAGTCACAGGGATCTACTTAACGACCTCTCCCCACCCTATGGTATCTACTAAAGAGTTTCCACCCCGATAGATAAAAAGCAGTAAATTAGCACTTGAGCGTTATATTTAAAATTCAAATTTTGCTGCTTTCTGATTGGTCTAAAGTTCAAATTTTGCTGCTTTCTGATTGGAATAGTTTAATCTACTTTACACTTGCCCCCCTTTCTTGAAAGAGGGTTCTTATTAAGTAGATCCAGTAGCAGTATGTGAAAATGAAAATAATCTGAAGCTGAATCAATGTCGACCCCTTTTGTAGATTTTTTTGTCGATCTTTTTTTAGGTTGACTAATTTGATTTTCCAAGCTCTCGCAAAGCACCCTGTTTTGACAGTCTATCAAGACCCTATTTTGGCCGCAGGCAAAATTGTGGGGAAAAACAGGCTCAAAAGGCGCTTTTAGGCCCTTTTTGGAAAATTTTAGGGTCCGTCAGCCAAAAATGGATATCTCAAAAGAGTACAAAAGGGGGCCCTTTGGGTCGACAGGGAGTCGAATTTTTGAGAGGGGATACTAATAAAAGAGAGGATTGATTGATATGAAGAAAGAAAACCGAACTTAAATTCATTCCTGGTTATACAGACTTTGCAGTCGTACCTGGATTTGGACAAACCGGTCAAAAAAATATTTCCGGGCCATGGCCCAGTGGTGGAAGACGGAGCCGCCAAGATTAAAGAGTACATCAACCACCGAATGAAGAGAGAACACCATATAGTTGATTGTCTAAAAACTGGACCAAAAACTTTAGAAGAGATCTTAGAAACAGTCTATGTTGGTCTTGATCAAAAGCTCAAACTTTTAGCTTTAAAAAACATTGAAGTACATCTTCAAAAATTAGTAAATGAACATGTAGTCATATCAGAATCAGATAATAATTTGTACCGTATTGTGTAAATTTACGGATGATGTATTCAGTTGTTAAACATATATGAACGAATTTACTTTTCTTTTTTAAATAGTCCTTTTGATAAATTTTTTCTTAAGAAATGTGAAGATAAGCAGAGGTTTTTTGTTCATCTTTGAATTTTAGAAATTTTGATTCACTTTTTGGATACTTCAGCGGATCAAAATAATTTCATCTGGTTTTTTCAATTCAGTTTGTTTTATCCTTTCTTTTCAAATCGAGCTCTAATTTGGTTTTAAAATTCGAACTAAGTTTAATCCGTTTTTTTCTGCATTTTTTTGCAAGTGAAAGTTCTTCGGTTTTATTGGCATTTTTCAGTAGTTTGATGGCTTTTTAAATGTTAATGTCGTAATTTTTATTATCATCACTCAACCTGAGCTGTTTCCGAGCTGTTCGCAAAATATTCGAGTTTCTGAGAGTGAAATATGCATCTGTTAATCAGTTTCTTGTTTTCAGTTATAGCATTCGTCCTTATGACAGATTCTTTACCGTTGAGATTTTTTACTCGTGAATAACGTAGTTCACAGATTGGTCAAAATTAGAAATGGTAAGTTCAGGCTCAATTCATAATGAATTCTAATTTCTTTGTCTCCGTTATATTTAGTCTGGAGGTAAGGAATACGCCTGGGACGGCAAAGTTTTTCTGTAAGTTATTTGTTTTTGAAAATGTTTGAAAATCAAGCCTTCGGAAGTACAATTAGGAAATCTCGTTTTTTTACCAACATTTTTTCTGTTTTTTTTTTCGCTGGAAAAATTTTTTTCTGTTCAAATGAATTCGCCGTATGTTTTATTGACTTAATGACTTAATTTTTAGTAGTTTCAAATTACATCATATTTTTATACTCACCTTTGGATTGCACAAAATTTTCAAATAGAAATTGTACAAGTTTTTATCGGGTTACTGGCCTAGTATTTCCTCTTATTTTTTTCGTAGATTTTTATTTTTTGTTTTTTTTTTTTCAAAAAGTTAAATACATTCCATGGTTTTTTGGTTTTTATAAACGCCAAAACTTTCTGTTCAAAAAAATAGCCTAAAATTTTTAGTTTTTTGGATACTAGGTTTCTGATTTAATTTTTATGTAAAATTTGAGCTTGCAAAATTTCATCTAAAAATTGAAATTTTAATTGTTGCGTTGAATTGATTTAAGTTTTAATTCATTGGTTTGTCTGAGATTTGAGCTTCTATATTTGAAATCGATTCAAATTGATGACTGAGCGTATTGTATTCGTTTGTAAAAAAAATTCGAAAAACAATAAGCAAATGCTAACAAGTTTTTCGTAAATTTTGACTTGATTGTCTAGAAAGATATATAGCTAATGTCGGTTGAGCTTCAGGAGTGTGGCTCTTTATGGCTAAAATTTTGGAAAAAAAAAATTTTCTTGTTCATTTTCTTTTTCATTCACGGGCCTTTTTGTCTTTCTCTGTAAATTTTTTCTTGTGATCCAGCTCTCCTAATGTTGCGTATCGAAATCATATTTGATAAGTTTGATGTAACTGAAGTGTTTTTCAAGGTTGGAAAGTTTTTTTTTCAGTTTTTCTGAACATTATTTTTTCTAAAAAATTGTTTGAAATGTTTTTATTTTTGTCCTGCAGATAGATTTCCGCTTAAAGCAATTATTTTTATGTATTTTTATAGCCAACTTTTCGTGTAATATAATCAGATTGTTTGGTTGCTAGTTGATTTTAGCAAAATTTTCGAATACCTTTAGGAATTTTTAGATCTCGATTTTCTTAACAAAATTTTTTTTCTGAGCTTTTCGATGTATTGTGTATGAGAAAGAAATGAAGTGAATTTTTGTTGCCCTAATCCATCTTATTTTGTAGGAAATTGGCTTTGTTGACAGTTGCAGTATAATTTTTCGTGCTCTTTTTTTTTCATCGATTCGTTCAAGTTGTTCTAGTTTCGTTTGAGGCAACTTATCTTGTGTTTTTGGCATTTTATTCAGTATCGCGGAAGGAGCGAAGCTCAGCTTTGCCTCAGTGTTAAAGTCGTACGTTTCTAATTTTATGAAAATATACTTGAGTGAGTCTTTGATTGATTTTGTATGATATACAAAAGGCTGCTTTCGTGAAAAACAAACACTTAAAATTTAGTTATGAATAATCTTGTGGGTAACCAACAGTATCAACTAGCTATTCCGCATGTAAAATTTTTTTGAGCAAAATAAAATAATCAAAATTTAGTTATGAATAATCATGTCGGTAATCAACAGTATAAATTAGCTTTTCCGCGTTTAAAATTTTCTTGAGCAATATAATCTGCTCTCTTGTTTGATTGAAATGCATACTTTTTACGCAATTAGGTTTCAAAAACAAAATGCAATTGGGGTAAAACTCTACGGTAGGTCACTTACAAAATTTTCTGAGCCTTATTCAGAAACAGATATCTTTTTTTAAACCTCATACGAAAAAAATGATAGAATTTACAATAGTTGTTTTTTGTGGCCTTTCCAAAACTGTTCGGTAAACAGTCGGCCTTTTCCAAAAATGACGCTTCCGTGTAACTACGATTAAATTGTTCTCTGCAGACTCTATATTTCATTTAAAAAACTATACACAATTATAAAAGTTTCCGCTTAAAAACTGTTAACCGCAAAATTTTTGTCCCTCGCATTTTAATGAGAATACTATTTAACCGAAAATCAAAACCAAGTATGCAACGTGCCTTGTAAACCTAATTTTAAAAAAGAAATGGTAATAGAGCTCCTAAAATGTTCATCAAGTTTCACAGATTAATGCATCTACCGTAAGATACCTCCTCAGCATCTTCCAAATGTAGAATCGAAAAAAATCTAATATCTACATGCAAGTCTCGGGTGATGCTTTCGAATTTTTTTTTCTAATAACGCGTGTCATTTCAAAGTTAAAGTACTATTCTATGATATTAAAATATTTGGAAGTATTTTTAAGCATTTAGTAGCTGTCTGTTTTAATGAATTCTTTCAAATTAAAGCGCGAAGTGAACTCTGGAACTCTTTCAAAACCTCAATGTGAGTAATTTTTTGTAGCCTTCCCGCACCAAAGTTTCTCCAATTATTATCTTTTATCTGGTAATTTTATGATCGAACAAAAAAGCATTCTTTTATTAATCAATTATCTGGTGATTTTGTGGTCGCAGAGTAAAATAATCCATTATATGGTGAAAAAAAAACAGCAAAAACTATTTTTATGTCGATTATATTGGAATTAAAATAAATTACATTTTAAACAAAATGGCCAAAAAAAATTTGATTAAAAACACAAAAATGTGCGACTTAAACTTTTTTAAATTCTTAGTTGCCTGAGCATGAAAATATAAGATTATTAGCAAAAGAAAGCTTTTAATTAATTATCGTACAGATTTTCAAGTTTTGTCACGTGTCTTGTTTTACGTGTCTAATTACAGACCGCACTCTCTACAGACCGCAATTTCTAACCCGACGGAACTCGAAATATTCAATTTGATTTGAATCGACGAGATGAGCCTTGGGTATGAAAAATGACTTAACTCAGCATGAAAAACTTCGTAAATTTATTTAATTTGCATCTTACTGTAATGGGGGAGTGGAATTATGTATTTTAGATTTTCCCATCAATTTGTGGTGTCCTTGTTCTTTTACACTTTTCCAATCTGCTGCGTTAATTCAAAACCAGTTTTAATCATTCTGATAGGTTTAGGTTTTTTACCTCATGCAATCGAGTACTAGACAGTTTTCCATAAAAAACGTTGGTCACAGGACTCATTTAGACCCACTTGCTGGACGCATCTGTTGCCAAAAAAGTTAACGTAACAATCAAAAAAGATGTCTTTTTTGAGACGTCTTTTTTATCAATTTGTTTTTTTTTTGTTTTTTGGTCAAATTGTTTTGAACAAAGTTAGTTTTATCACAGAGGTGTCAATCTTAATTTTTTGTTCATTTCAATGGGCTTTAACATAATAGTTTTTTATTTCTTCGAAAGTTGAAAATGCAGGGCTCATCCAGAAGCATTTCGTGGACGCCTCTGTTGGCGCTAATTTTAACTTAACAGACATTTTTCGTGAATATTAGCTTCTTAATTCTCTGCCCTTTTCGAATTTTGCTTTCTATGTTGTTTTCAATTTTACCGACACGATTTGTTTTTTTTTGTCCTTTTGTTCTCGATTTAATAGGTTTTGCGCTGCATTATATCGACCTAGTGGCCTCATATTGCGTTGTTTGACAAGCAAATATAGTTTGTTATGCCTTTGTGTGTTTTGAATGCGAGGAAAACTTAAAACTTAGTTTAATATTTTCGGCTTGACACGTTTCTGTTTTTTCGCCTTTGTTATCGCTTGGTAAATTTTCCTTTAGGGCGTTTTTTGCAATTTTTGTCTTAAAATGAACGAAGTGATTTTCATTTATGTAGGTCTTGTTGATTTTTTTCTCCAAAAAAAATTCTCAAAGGCTCTCAGAACTACAGAAAGGTATTCAAAGCTATTTATGCATTTATGAAATAACTTAGGTATATATGCATTTTTTGAGTTCAATTCACATTAATCTGTTATAATCTAGGTAAATTGCGCTCTCCAATTACGACATCGTAAATGACGCGAATAAACGTGAGCGACTTTTGTTTACCAAAGTATATTTGACTTTTTAGAATTACCAGCGGAATAAAAACTTTGTTTTTTGATCTAGTTTTTTCAAACGAAATTAACTCTATCATAAAGATGACAATCATATTTTTTCTTTCAATTCCTTGAGCTTTGTTTTGAGATAATTTTTACAAAACTTTTTACCTGCTGTTGGCTATGTTCAAAACCAGAATTTAATTCAAAGCCAGTTTTAGTCATTTTGATATATATATATAGGTTTTTCACTTCGTTTTTGACACCTTCGTGGTCCTTGATGATTAATACAATTGCGATAACAAGTGTGTTCCAACTGGACTTTTTTCCCTTAAATATCTTTGGTCACAGGACTCATCTAGACTAATTTCCTAAAAGCCTCTACTGGCACTTAGTTTAACATAAAAGTCCTGTTTTTTGGAAATTGGCTTCCTAAATATCCGCCCTTTCCGAATTTTGGCTTTCTGTTGTTTTTTTAATTTTACCGACTCGATTTTTCAAATACTGTTTTTCATTTTTTTGCCCGGCCTTACATAGTCCTATTGGCCACATATTGCTATGATTGATAAGCGCAAAAAACGCATAAAAGTGTGTTTTGAGGGTGAGGGGGCTTAAAACTTCTATAAAAATTACTCAGCTTAAAGGGTTTCTGCTTTGGTATTTTCGGCTTTGTTACTGCTTGGTAAGTTTTCTTTCAATGCTAATTTCACATATTATTCTTTTAAATTATTTAATTGTAAAAGAACTCAGTGCTTTTCAATAATAAAGAAAATCGTTATTTTTGTTTTGTTTTTCCAGGAAAAACCTCAAGTTCTCTAAAGACTACCGAAGTGCATTGCATACAAGTTAATGAATATATGAAAGAATTTAATATATGGACTTTTTGAGTTCATTTCAATTTCATCTGCTAAAATTGAAGTAAATTGCGCTGCGCAATTACGAGAATGGAAATAGTGCGGAAAAACGTCAACGACTTCTTGTTAAGAAAGTGTTTTTGGTTTTTGATTTTGCCAGCGGATTGAAAAATTTAATTTTTCTTACAGTTTTGTAAACGCAGTTAATTTTATCAAGAAGGTGTCAGTCATAATTTCTCGCAATTCAATGTGTTTTAACCTGATAATTTTTTTCTCTAATTTTTGAAAATTGCGGTGTCCTAGTTCTTTCACTTTTTCCCACCTTCTGATGGCTATATTTTTCATTTCGAAACTAATTTTATTCATTTTGATAGGTTTAGGTTTTTTACCTCATATTTTGAGAACTTCGTCAACTTTGATTATTGTTAGACTTGCGATAACAAGTGTGTTGCAACCGGGTACTAGACTTTCTTCCCGAAAATAACTTTGGTCATAGGACTCATCTAGATTCATTTCCTGGACACCTCAGTTGGCACTAAATTTATCCTAGAGGACATATTTTGCGCATTTTAATTTCATAAATACCCATTCTGTTCGAATTTTTGTTTTCTATGTTCTTTTTAAGAGTAATGAACGTAGTGAAGACTCCTAAATAGGTGTTGGTGATTTCTTGCGTTCATTACTCTTTTCCAACTGTCAGTTGGCTATGTTTATTTTAGTCGATTTGTTAATATTTGTTTTTCATTTTTTTAACCTAATATATTTCCCCCTGCATTAAATCGGTTTAATGATCCCATAATGCATTAAGTGACGAGCGAATGAAGGTTTCTTGTTCTTGTGTGTGTTTTGAGAGTGAGTGGGGCTTAAAACGTGTTAGGAAGCGGGCAGGGACTATACTTATTTTCATTATTTTGTTGCATAATTTGGTGCACAAAATCTTGTTTACCTTGATGATTTTTTATATTTTTTTTGCAAGTTTTTGTGCCCAGATTCTTGTTTATATTGATCATTTTTATGATTTGTGTCGTTTGGTTTGAATTCAACTTTTGTTTTGAGTTTTCAAATAGCATTCTTTTAAGAAGAGAAAAATCAGTTTTTCAAACAATATAATCACTTTTTTGACAACATAATCGATTTTTTGGATCCTAGGTTTTATAGCAATTTTATGGCAAAAACAATAGATTTTATTGCAATTTTATGGCAAAAAAAACAATATATTTTATAGCAATTTTATGGCGAAAACTATCAATATTATTGCAATTTCATGGCAATTTCAGGCCGAACAAATAAATTTTGTTGAGGTTATGTGGAGATAAGAATAGATTTTAGTGAAATTATAATGCAATATGATCTTCTTGAAAAAAATCTATTTTCTTTCTTTTATAATAGAAAATGTTGCCTAAATTGGTTACACATAATCGATTATAATGGCAAAATTTTCGGCAGCATTTTCTCAATATAATATATTTTCATCCGAGAAACTTCGGTGCGGGTTTGATGCTTTTTTTAACAAAAAATCCCTTCTATCCCAATAAGCCTGATTGCTTCTAACGGCGCTTTCGTTGTCAAATTATTCTTGATAAAATATAAAAACTAAGTTAACAAATCTTCATTAATTTGATATCAATAATTGAAAGATGTCTTTTTAAGTTTTATATTGATAAGCTTTTTAAGCATCATAAAAATTAAATTTACTCTACAGCGATAATGTAACGTTTTCATTAAACATTAAACTACCACTTATAGAATTCTCTTTATTCAGCTCTTGGAGCCTCATACTTATCACACTCACAATAGACTTTTTTCAATCCATTGGAAAAAAATCTTGACCCTTGATAAGTATGATGTCCATCATGAAGTGTTTGCATCCTATTGCTTTCAATTGATTTATGTTTATCATGCAGCTTGGTTAAGTTCGTTTTGATAGAGGCAGGGACGGATCTAGGATTTTCTCGAGGAGGGGGGGGGAGAGCTTGAAAAATTTTCAAAAATTTTCCAAGCTCTCCCAGAGCACTAAAAAGACCTGTTTTGGTGTCAAAAATTTTGGGCCGCAGGCCAGAACGAGCCAAAACAGGCCAAAACAGGCGTTTTTAGGCACTAGAAAATTTTGACCAACAAATTGCGCCTTTTGGAAAAAGTTTAGGGTGCGTGGATATCTCAAAATATATCTCCCTATCTGGGATTTGGATATCTCAAAATAGTACAAAGGGGGAACCTTTGGATTGGGAGGGGGTCGAATCGCTGAGGGAAGGGGCGTCCGCACTCAATCTCTCCCCCCCCCCATAAATCCGCCCATGATTTTAACCTTGAGTGTTCTGGTTATACTTGATTCTTATAATTTTATTATTAAGGGAAGAATTTTGAACATGTTCTTCGAACTTCTTCAGATTTCATAACTTTGTAGCACATAGAATATTTTTTGCTTGTTTTTCAATTTTTTGTAAATAATCGTTTTTGATTGAAGATGATATTCGTGTGATTCGGTTTTGAAATACTATTCATACGTCTGATTTAGAAAATCAAAAAATGGCGAGGATACATGAACATAAAGTATGATTATAGAAAACCGCCAAAGTTTTATTGAAAAACAATCATGTCATTGTTTGCAATACATTTTTTCAATCACACATTAATGAGAAAAGTTCATTTTTTTGTTGTTTTGAAGGCAGTTCAGGATTTGACGTCAATCATGCTTTCTTAATTCGAACTAAATGGTTTTCGTTGTAACGATAATTGGAATTAGTTTATTTTTATTCGGTCAAAATAATAGGTTTTTGTGAACCCCGTCAAATTTTTTTTATAAACCTCAATTCTTTCTGCAAGGTTCTTTAGACGTCACTTTTGGTGGCTTTTTTTAGTTTTAAAACAAATAAATTGAACCAAGAATTGTTCCTCGCTGAATCCATCATGTTGTTTGACTACTAAATTTTTGTTCCGACTTTCGAAAATAGTGACGGAATATTTGTGCTCGGGGTGATTTTTTTTCTTCAGAAAATTTCGGCTTTTTAACGAGCCATTTTTGACGGATTTTTTTTTATATCAGCCAAAAGGTATTGTTGCCCTAAGCTCAAATTTAAAAAGATATTTCCCTGTGACTTTTTTTGTTAGGTTGTGGGGGTTTAATTATTGGCAATTTGGCCAATATGGGACAACTAACGAGTGATATTTTTCGCGCTATTGACGAGTAAATGAAAATAGTTTATTGTTTCCATTTTTGTTATGAAAGTAATTTCTCCGACTTTCGTAATGAGAGTAACGGTATACTTGTGCTCGGGGTGGTTTTTTTTCCTCAGACAAATATCGACTTTTCAACTAATCATTTTTGACAAGTTTTTTTACATCATTCAACAGATATTGTTGCATTGAGCTTGAATTCAAAAAGATATTTCATCTGGGATCTTTTTTTGAAAAATATGGGGGTATAAAGATTGCCATTCAACGCGCGATTTATTTTGCGCTGTTAACTCGTAAGCTGAGATTTAATCCGTCCGTCTTAGAAATCATTCCAATTTGGTTGAAGGAAGCTGATTTGCCAATATTAATTTGTCACTAGAAGCAAAATCTATCACTTTGTACTTTATAAGGTGTGTGGGGCAATAACTTTCACGAAAAACCTCAAATTTAAAAAATAATAATAGTTTTCTTTTATTACCTATAATTTTTTCCTGTTAATACTGCTTCATAAACCTTACAAGGCAGTCGGAACATTCAGGGCTTCGCCCTAATACGAGCAGTCTTTTTCTGTCATAGAAATTGCTCCAAATTGGTTGAAGCAGGCTATTTGTCATAACTGCTACGTTATTCGGAGCTAAACCAATATCATTTATTTTATAGGGCGTGTGGAGGGATGACAAAAAATATCTAAAATTTTTAAGAAATTTTTAACTTTTTTTTTAATTCATCAAAATTTTGTTCAGGGCAACCTCTGCTCGATAGACTTTAAAATATAGTCGGAGAAGGGCTTCGCCCTGATGCGAGCAGTCTTGTTCCGTCTTAGAAATCGTTCCAAGTTGGTTGAAGCAGGCTATTTGTCATAATTATTACGTGGAGCTAAATCAATCACTTTATATTTCATATGGCCTGTGGGGGGATTCAAAACGCCAAAGAAAATTTCTCTTTTTTTTAAAAAAAATCATCAATTTTTCAGGCAAACTCTTCTCTATAGGTCTTAAAATGCAGTCAAAACATTCAGGGCTTCGCCCTGTGCGAGCAGTCTTGTTTCCCTTATCCTCACTCTCTCTGTATTTTTTGTTCAATAGGATTTCTGTAAATAATAAACTAGTAATTTCAGACAATAAACTAGTAATTTAAGCGTTTTAAAGTATAATATCTAGAAGAAATATTTTCGATTAAACCGACAAACCCTCAATTTTTTTATGGGCCAAAAAATCGATTTATGGGGCATAAAATACTGTTTTCATAAATTAACTTAAAGGGCTAAATTAGAAGGCTATGAATAAAATTTTGGTTAAATTAGCAGTATAAATAGGCACTACTTTTGAAAAGTTATCTCAAGCAGTCTATTCTGCGCTTTTGTTTAATGAATATTTTATACAAAAGCTATTTTCAAAATTAATACGCGGCTAGGGGGAGATTCTACGGTTTGTAAGTCTCACTTAGGTGTACAGTGCGTTACTGTTTGATGCTTAATTTCAACAACATCAAGGCATATAGATGTTGCACGCATATATATGTCACGACGAAAAACGACAAGAAAATGAAAACATTCCAAAAAGACAGTAGTGAATTGACTTAAACTCATGAACACGAAAACTTTGAAATTATTCTTGACAATTTAATTAGTTTCCTGGGGATGTACGGTTGATCCAAACTAAAGTTCTTTAAAGGCTCTATTTATGAGACTCGATAAGGTTTTTGCGGAATGCTCAAAATGATCCGGGAAACCAACCGAACCGCGTTAGTCTTGGTATTCCAAAATAACCATAGCTAAGCTTATGCATCCGAAAAATCCAAAATCCGCGTTATCTATGAAATACACAAAAAATGTTGTCAGATTAAAAGCTTGTTCAATGCCGTTTGCTTAAAAAGATGCGTGTGCAGGAATTTTACGAGGGAGGAAATTGTGTCCACGTATTTTAGGTCGAGCAAATGGATTTTCGGCGCTCTTCCAAAATACTGCAGAGAGAGGGAGAAAGAGAGAGACCAATTTGTCGAAATAATTTGCTTCCTAGGCCAAATAGTGGGGAAAAAAAACAGGTCAAAAATTTTTTTATTAATCCAAAATTTCTGCAATTTTAGGTAGGCGTATCATTTGTTTTTAGAGTTTTCTTTATTTAAATAGACAACACAGACAAAATCATTGAGAATAACGCAGGAAGAAAATCTTATTCGTGGGCAGATCTGGATGCTTTTTCCAGCCTTTGTTGCGCTTTTGTGGAGCGCTTTCTTGTAGAAATTTCTGATTGTATTGGCTAACAGGCAAACCCCGCCTCTCTTTGTACAGCAAATCTGAATCATATGAAGATCGCTCAACTAAGGTTTCAGTAGACAGAATAACATCGTGTCTCTTACTATAACGTGATTTGGATCTCTTAAGAGTGGCTGCGAGAAAAATTAGAGAAGGCTCGTTGCACAGTAAAGCAGATGCTTGTGTATTACTACAGCAACAACAGAGACGAGAAGCAATCTTAACTATATGACAGTCACCGTTGCTCTGGGAGATTTTCTCACATGGGAAATCAAAACTGAAGAACTAGCATAGTTCTCTGCATTGAATAACGTATTAGTAGTTTTTTTAATCCAACAAAAAAGTGGTTTTAATCCAGTTCTGTTATTTAGCGAGAATGGGGGCAACGAGGGTTACGGGGCATCTCATTGCTTCTTTTTTTAAAGAATGAAAAACCACAGTCAATAGGGATCCAACTCGGTCTTATTTCACAAAAGCATTTCTTATCAAACAACCCTTAAGGCTTTCCCAAAAATATGATAAAATTTCATATCTGCCAAACACTTTACGCAAGTTTGAGTTGAACTGGTCCAAATTTTGATCAACCTTTAATTGTGACTACACAAATAAAGAAGAGGACAAATGGGACTATATCCGAGTTTTTGGAGAGATCTGTTGCCCAGTTTTATTAGCTACAAAAAATTCGCAAATGCTTGGAAAATGTTTACAAAAAAAACCACCAAAAACGTGAACCCAACCTGTATTAATTTTTAAAACTTGAGGCTCATTAACTTCATTAGATTAATATTAAGGCAAAGCAAAATGCAGTAATGCCGCTTCTCTTCAATGTTATCATAATACTCAACCGACAAAAAAATTATATAATTGATCTCACGTGGGAAAAATGGAATTTTTGTGTTCGGGAAAAACTTTTCATTCGACAGTTTCTAGTTTTTAACGAGCAGTTTGAGACAGATTTTCATACAGAAAGTCAATCTGGCTCAGAAATTGTTTGCATTTCAATGAAGGCTATCAATCAAAATAAAATTTATAATCTAATATAATTGATATTTTTCTGTTTTTAAAACTAAAGTCAATTATTTTTGCAGAAATTTTGCAAATTTTACGATAAATTTTTTGTCATTTTTACAGTCATATAAAGCAAAACACGTAAAAATTAAATTAAGTTCAACCGAAGTGATCCGATGTTTTAAAAACTTACCACCAAACCCACCCTCCCCCGCCTAGTTTACAGTTTGCTCCCCCCGCCCTTCAAGTTTTTTTTGCCATCGAGCGGGGGAAAGATTAATCAACGTGAACTCCACCTGTTTACCTCCCTCCCAGTTTAACACACCTTCCCCTCCAAGTTTTTTGATTTGCCAAAATTTAGATTGCCAAATTGAAAATTAGAGAAAAGATAAGCAAATAAAATTAAATTCGCTCAGTAAAATATTGTGAAACGTTTTGAATAGCAACAACACTAATAAAATAACGAAATTTGGAAAAAAAAGTCGCAGTTTTTACTAAAAAACAGTATACCCAATCATAATCTATTCTAATGGATTAAATTGATACAGCTGTAAAAGTTTGTGAATGCTGTTTAATTTAATCAATGTGCTTCATAAGCTTAAATTTTTTTTATCAATTCCATGAATTATTTCTTTTGCGATTAGCGAGCGTTATCAAATCAGAATAACGTTTTTTCCGGGTTAACACTAATCACTTGGTTTTTTGGTTCATAATGAATTCAAATTTTTGAGCGTCACCGGTACGATTAGTCCTGAAGCAACGAATACACTTGGGAGGGCAAAGGTCCTGGTTTCTAATTTGACCACAATTTTTTTCGAACGGGAAAGTCTTCATTTCAAAAAAAAATCGGCTTATTATTTATCTGCTTAGGTTTTGTCGGCTTAGTTGCCACATCTTAGCATTTTGTTGCTGTAAGCAGGTTTCATTGCTTTAGCTTTTTATGCTTTCTTTTAGTCCTGCAATTTATAATTCTACTAAGCTTGACTTCGTAAATTTTCTTGTTTTTTTACCCTTGCGTTAACCCAATGTTGATTTTTTTTCGGATTCGTGGTTTTCGCCCTAGTTTTTGTCGATTCATTATCCGTTTACTTTTTAAATTAGCATTTATATTCTCTGGTACTAGTCTTATTGATCAATTATGAAAATGTATAGGATTGGGTTTTTAATTTTTTTTAGAGGCTTTCAATATATTTTTCACCTTTTTTCGTAAAATTTCAAATCAGCAGAGAACTACTCTTTTGAATTTCAAAATGCGTATCAATGGAAGAACCGCCTACTCCCAGGTACGCTCGCATAACCTTTTGGTCTCTTTTTACTTTACGCTACTGTCTACAGCCTTCAAAACAGTCTTTGAAGCAATCGTTTTACCATTACTTTTAATTTTTTTCTATCTATCTTTTAAATCTGAGAACTGGGTTTAATGGATAAAACTGGTTACGAGCAGCTCTCCTGCTTTAACGGCTACGCCCAAATTTTTTCTCACAGAAAGTCATGGCCCTCGGAGTGATCAAATTGTTGATTTTGTGATCATTTTTTAAATTCTTTTTGACTTTTGTCGAAACGAGCCTAAATCTGAGATTTTGTGTTTAAATTAGGAAAAGTTAGTGGAGAGTCTTTGTGCATGCGCGGCTGCGTTCAATTTTTTATAGGCAAAGTAATGGCTCTCAAAAAAGTCAAAAGATTTCGACCGTTTTTTTAAATTTTTTTTGAGTTTTCTCAAAAACTACCCTCCCAAATCGGAGATTTTGAGTTCAATCAAAACAACAGGTTGCGAAAAATTCCCTTGCATAATCCACTACGCCCAATTTTTTTATTACGCAAAATGAAGGGCCATCGGAAAAGCCAATAATTGGTTTATTGTACCATCTTTTGAAACTAGTTAGCTTTTCTCAAGAACTACCCTTTCAAATGATAATTTTATCCAAAATATTTCATTTTTTTGTCGACTTTCGTTTTGAGTTTCATTTTTTGACGTTTGTGCTGTATCGCAAGAGGTGCGAATCTCCACTTTGTTTCTAAATGTCTAAATTTTAATGCTCCTATTTCTAGCCCTGTTTCGGTTTACTTTTTGTACTACTATCAGTAGAACAAGCTATCGCTATTTGACCTGACATCAGGATTTATTCTTTTATAGACTATCACAGCATGCGACACCGTTTCCTTTATTGTGAGCTGTTTCACAAAGCAGTCGTGCATGTGTAACCTCAAAATGTATCTCTTTAATGTCAAAAGGGTATAAGCCATTAGTGCTGTTTGAGCTGCAACTAGGCAATCGACTCACCTGACTCGCCGTGAAGTCCACTTTGATGGAGCATAGCTGATGGATCAAATGAGCAATCTCCACTCCCCAGCCCAATTCCCGCAAGGGGGAGGGGTAGCTCAATAGGTGCATAAGGCATGATTTTAACCATTAATTGCATGATTAACTTGAATGATATGAAATCGTGTGCTCAAATCTACAAGAAATGTGGAACACCAAAATTCACAATATCAAAATGAAAAAAAAAGTTCACATCTGAAAAATACAAAACCTGATGGATATAAAGCCATTTTTTTCGGTCTTAAAAGAAAAATATCAAGCCTTTGCGTAATATTTTAAAGAGCTGCGGAAAGAACTTTTTGGTTTTCAGTACAATTTTAGAGCACCAACCCTGTTAACTTGCTTTCCTCAAGGCAATAGCCACCATACAAATTCGGAAAAAAACTTTTATCATAAAAGTTTGTTCGTTTTTTTTGAAAAACGTTTCTCGACTTTCATATGGAATAAACTTCAGTCGGTCAGTTGATTGCAACTGAAAACGTCAACCACCTGCTTGCAATTGATAACGACTTTTCATGTGTTTTACCTTTTTTCCTTGGCGGTGGGGGGTATGGGGTAGACAGATATAGCTCAATTGGCCACTACCACGGGGCGATTGGTGTGGGGATGGCTGAAGGCATATTCCACTGAGTTACATGCCATAGTAACCTGAGCGTAGGAATGATTAGTCATTAATTTAAGTAGTACAGCAAACAAAATGACGAGCCCAAAATAGCTTAAATCTTTGAAGAGATAGCCCATCCTATGCCAAAAATTATGAAAACATCAAAATCGGCAATCGCCCCCCCCCCCCCCCTCCAATGAAAATGAAGAAATGAATGCCATGAATCTCGGAACTAGAAGTGAGGTAGTAGAGATGATTTGACCCGGGCATACAAAAAATGGGACCTCTCAGACCCATGGGGGCAAACGATAACAGTCCCCGGAAGATTAAAAGGCCCTATCAGAACTCGGCAACCAGCGGAAAAAACAGGATCAAAGTTTAGTATGTTTTAGGCCTTGTTGAGGATAGCATAAATTTAGAACCCCAGGACAATCACTTCTGGTTTATTGCCCTAAGTAAACAAAGTTGTTTTTATGGCTCAAATGATCGTAGGCGGCTAAAATTTGTAGGGATGATAGGGAGTGGCAAGCTACATCTCTTGTTTTAATTTGAATCAGTTTCAAAGGCTTCATTTGAAGATATAAGCATTACAAAACCACCCCCTTACACAGGAAATTATCAGTTTACACAAAATTATCGGGTGAGGGCATATTGATTTTATTGCGCCAATTAAAATTAGATTAAAAGCCCAAAAAAGACTCCTTGTAAAAAAACGAATCCGGCAACTTCTTCTGGTGTTAATACTTTTTTCCGGGAAAAGTCAAAATGGACCTTAGAAATGGGCTAACTTGGAAAGTGTTAATGGGATATGAAGGAACCTAGATAAGGATTCGATTGCACCCTGAACCGCACCGTGAAGTTTTGACCCCGGATGACCCCTGGATAACCTTAAGTTGACCTTTGTGCAATATGATTTCAAGTTTGCAATGAAAGCCTCGGGATTGACAACCCCTGCCAACCCCTGGAAGTGAGAGTTGGTCAATTGTTAATTTTGGGAGGTAACTTGCATATTGGGAACTAAAGCAGAAGCTGATTGTGATATAGTTTCTACAGTGCAACATTGGAGCAGTAGAGTTCAAAGTGGTCATGATAATTATTGGGCTCAGCTTAGCTTGGAGAATGATCAATTAGTAGAAATTCAATCAGACTATACTTGGTAGTATAGGTTGGTAGTACAGCCCAACCTATGCCAGAAAACAGAAAAACAAAAAATTGGCAAACAACCCCCCCCCCCCGAATTGAGAAATAAGAAAGCTAAAGCCATGAAATTTGGCACTAGAAGGGTGGTACTAGAGATGATTTGACCCGGTCATAAAAAAGAGGACTTGGTCCCCGAGAGGTTAAATGGCCCTATCAGAACTCGGCAACTAGCGGTATTTAAGAATTCAAAACTTAATATCTTTTAGCCCTAATTGAGTGAAGGTTAAATTCAGAAATACCAGGACCTCACTTCTAGTTTTATACCCTATGTAAACAAAACCACTCCTGACTTCCGGAAGTCGTTTTTTGGACCCTAATGAAGGGAAGCAGCAGAAATTGGGAACTACGACAGGTAGTGGCCAGATACGTCTAGTGTTTGATTTTAAATCAATTCCAATGGTTGCATTGAAATATACTAGCATTAGATAGGAACTTATCAATTTACGCAAAATAAAAAGCAAGTGCATGCTGATTTTTTACAAAATAAAAATTAAATGCAAAGCCCGAAAAAACCCTTGTGAGTAAAAGGCATCCGGCGATTGCTTCCGTTGTTACAACCTTTTACCCGGGAAATGTAGAAATGGACAATAGAAATGGGCTAACTTGGGAAGTTTCAATGGGGTATGAATCAAATTTGATAGTGAGGACCCCATGGTACCCTGCTGAACCTGTCCGAGGGTGTTTAATCCCGATGACCACGGAATGAACTTCAAATGAGCTTTGGGCGTTAAGACCACAAAGTTACCTAGAAAAACTGGAGGTTAACCTCTGAAAGTGACGTTTTCCACTGCCCAACCCCTAGATAAGACAATTTGTCACTTTGCCAATTTTCGGGAGGAAACCTGTGTTTTGGGAATTGAAGCAGAAGCTGATAGATGTATAGCTTCTATATTGCAACATTGGAGCAGTAGAGTTAATTCAAAGTAGAATGGATGAACTTTGGGCCCAGCTTACCTGGGAGAATGATCTTTTCATTTAAGATGATTTGTTCTTCAAAAAGATACCCCATCCCATTCCAGAAAAAAGCAAATTAACAAAATTTGAACCCCCACAAATGGGAACTGAAGAAGGTAATGCCATGAAGTATTGCCTCGGTAGTAAAAGGACGGTACTAGAGAAGACTTGAACCGGTCATAAAAAAAAGAGTACTTGGTCCACGAGAGGTTAAATGGCCCTATCAGAACTCGGCAACTAGCGGCAGTAGCCGGATCAAATTTTAGTATGTTGCAGGCCTAGTTGAGGGAAGCTTCTTGTTAGAGCCCCCAACAAACACAGGCAGCTAAAATTTGGAGGTATGATAGGGAAAGGCAAGATACATTTGGTATTTTAATTTGATGCAAATCCCAAAATAAGATTCCTGTGAGTAAAACGCATCATTTGACTTTTTCTGGTGATAAAACGTTTTTCCCGAAAATTGTATAAATGGACCTTAGAAATGGAATAACTTGGAATGTTTTAATGGGATATGAATGAAACTTGGTATTGAAGACCCCATTTGACTCTGAACCTGTCCAAAGATGCTTGACTCCGAGTGACCCCTGAATGACCTTGATATGACAATTGGGCATTATGGCTCGAAAATTGCAAAAAAAAACAGGATTACTTCCGAAAAGTGGCGTATTCGGAAGCTCAACTCCTGGAAAGGAGAATTGGTCACCTTACAAACAATTTGGGAGAACTTTAAGGTCCGAGGAAATTTGGACCCGAGTGAGCAACAGATTTCCTAAATGTGATCTTTGAGCGCTATGACCACAAAGTTGCATAGAAAATCTCGGGATTAACACCGGAAACTGGCTTGTTCCCCTGCCCAACCACTGGAAATGAGAATCGGTCACCTTACCTTTTGGCAGAAACTTATATACTTGAAACTGAAGCAGAAGCTGATAGCGATATAATTTCTACATTGCAACATTGGAGCAGTATAATAATTCAAAGGAGCTTGGTAATTTTTGGGCTCATCTAAGCTTGGAGAGTAATCTTTGAATAGGAATACGATCAGACTAAGAAAGTAGTACAACAAACAAAGTTTCGAGCCCATGATAGTTTGAATTTTCGAAAAAATAACCCATCGTATGCCAGAAAATAGAAAAACAACGAAATCAGCGAATTCCCTCAAATGGGAACTGAGGAAGCTAATGCCATGAAACTCGGTACTAGAAGGGCGGTACCAGAGATGATTTGACCCGGGCACACAAAAAACAGTACTATTTAGATCCAATGGGAGCAAATCATAAAGATCCCTGGGAATCGTAAGTGGCCTCATCAGAACTCGATAAATAACGGCATTACCGGGATCAAATATTTGTAAAGTGTCGTCCCAGTTGAGGTAAGCTTAAATTTAGAAACCCAGGTACCCCACTTCTGTTTTATGCTCTAAGTAAGCAAAGCCTGCCCTAAATACTGGAAGGGAAGCCGTTCTTTGTATGCCAATGAACTCAAGCGGATAAAATTCGGAGGTATGATAGGTAAAATGCAAGATACATTTGATGTTTTAGTTTGATTCTTTTCCAACGGTTGCATCGGAAGATACTAGCGTTAAATAAACTTCCACTTAGACAGAAAAATATCGATTTACTCAAAATTTTGAGCTAAGGCTTGCTGTTTGTTTGTGGCCATAGAAAATAAATGAAAATTGCGAAATAAAACCCCTGTGAAAAAAACACATCCGACGTTTCTTCCGCTGTTAATACTTTTTCCTGGGACATGCAAAAATGGACCTTAGAAATGGGATAAATTGGGAAGTTTTGTTGTGGTATGAAGGAAACTTGATAGTGAAGACCCTATGAGATTCTGAAGATTTCCGAAGATGCTTGACTCCGAGTGACCCCTGAATGACCTTAATATGACAATTGGGCGATATGGCCCAAAAATTGCAAAAAAAACAGGAGTACTTCCGCAAAAAGGCGTATTCGGAACCCCAACTCCTGGAAAGGAGAATTGGTCACCTTACAAAACAATTTGGGAGAACTTTAAGGTCCGAGGAAGTTTGGACCCGAGTGAGCAACAGATTTCCTAAATGTGATCTTTGAACGCTATGACCACAAAGTTGCATCGAATATCCTGGGATTAACACCGGAAACTGGCTTGTTCCCCTGTCCAACCCTTGGAAATGAGAATTGATCACCCTACCTTTTGGCAGAAATTTGTATACTTGAAATTGAAGCAGAAGCTGATAGCGATATAATTTCTATATTGCAACATTGGAGCAGTAAAATAATTCAAGTGAACTTGGTAATTTTTGGGCTCATCTAAGCTTGGAGAGTAATCTTTGAATAGGAATACGATCAGACTAAGTAAGTAGTAAAGCAAACAAAATTTCGAGCCCTTGATAGTTTGATTATTCGAAAAAATAACCCATCGTATGCCAGGAAATAGAAAAACAACGAAATCAGCGAATTCCCTCAAATGGGAACTGAGGAAGCTAATGCCATGAAACTTGGTACTAGAAGGGCGGTACCAGAGATGATTTGACCCGGGCACACAAAAAACAGTACTATTTAGATCCAATGGGAGCAAATCATAAAGATCCCCGGGAATCGTAAGTGGCCTCATCAGAACTCGGTAAATAACGGCATTACAGGGATCAAATATTTGTAAAGTGTCGTCCTAATTGAGGTAAGCTTAAATTTAGAAACCCAGGTACCCCACTTCTGTTTTATGCTCTAAGTAAGCAAAACCTGCCCTAAATACTGGAAGGGAAGCCGTTCTCTGTAAGCCAATGAACTCAAGCGGATAAAATTCGGAGGTATGATAAAAGTGAGGTAGTAGAGATGATTTGACCCGGGCATACAAAAAATGAGACCTCTCAGACCCATGAGGGCAAACGATAACAGTCACCGGAAGATTAAAAGGCCCTATCAGAACTCGGCAACCAGCGGCAATAACAGGATCAAAGTTTAGTATGTTTTAGGCCTTGTTGAGGATAGCATAAATTTAGAACCGCAGGACTCCCACTTCTGGTTTTTTGCCCTAAGTAAACAAAGTTGTTTTTATTGCTCAAATGATCGTAGGCGGCTAAAACTTGTAGGGATGATAAGGAGTGGCAAGCTACATCTCTTGTTTTAATTTGAACCAGTTTCAAAGGTTTCATTTGAAGATATTATTATTACAAAACTACTCCCTTTGACAGGAAATTATCAGTTTACACAAAATTAACGGGTGAGGGCATATTGAGTTTTTTGCGGCAATTAAAATTAGATTAAAAGCCCGAAAAAAGACTCCTTGTGAAAAAACGAATCCGGCAACTTCTTCTGGTGTTAATACTTTTTTCCGGGAAACGTCAAAATGGACCTTAGAAATGGGCTAACTTGGAAAATATTAATGGGATACGAAGGAAACTTGGTATTGAAGACCCCATTTGACTCTGAACCTGTCCAAAGATGCTTGACCCCGAGTGATCCCTGGATAACCTTAAGGTGACCTTTGTGCATTATGATTTCAAGTTTGCATAGAAAACCTCGGGATTGACACCGGAAAGTGGCGCACTCTCCTGCCACTCCCTGGAAGTGAGAGTTGGTCAACTGACTAAATTTTGGGAGGTAACTTGCATATTAGGAACTAAAGTAGAAGCTGATTATGATATAGTTTCTACAGTGCAACATTGCTGCAGTAGAATCATTTCAAAGTGGACAGGGTAATTATTGGGCTCAGCTTAGCTTGGAGAATGATAATTTAGTAGAAATTCAATCAGACTATGCTTAGTAATACAACATAGCCTATGCCAGAAAACAAAAAAAAATCTGCAAACAACCCCCCCCCCCCCCCCCCGAAATGGGAAATGAGAAAGATAATGCCATGAAACTCGGCACTAGAAGGGCGGTACTAGAGATGATTTGATCCAGTCATATGAAAGAAGAATAACTTGGAAAGTATTAATGGGATATGAAGGAAACTTGGTATTGAAGACCCAATTTGACTCTGAACCTGTCCAAAGATGCTTGACCCCGAGTGACCCCTGAATGACCTTGATATGACAATTGGGCATTATGGCCCGAAAATTGCAAAAAAAAAACAGGATTACTTCCGCAAAGTGGCGTATTCGGAAGCCCAACTCCTGGAAAGGAGATATGGTCACCTTACAAATAATTTGGGAGAACTTTAAGTTTGCAACCGAGTGAGCAACAGATTTTCTAAATGTGATCTTTGAGCGCTATGACCACAAAGTTGCATAGAATATCTCGGGATTAACACCGGAAACTGGCTTGTTCCCCTGCCCAACCCCTGGAAATGAAAATCGGTCACATTACCTTTTGGCAGAAACTTGTATTCTTGAAATTAAAGCAGAAACGATATAATTTCTACATTGCAACATTGGAGCAGTATAATAATTCAAAAGAGCTTGGTAATTTTTGGGCTCATCTAAGCTTGGAGAGTAATCTTTGAATAGAAACTCGATCAGACTAACTTAAGAAGTACAACAAACAAAGTTTCGAGCCCATGATAGTTTGAATTTTCGAAAAAATAACCCATCGTATGCCAGAAAATAGAAAAACAACGAAATCAGCGAATTCCCTCAAATGGGAACTGAGGAAGCTAATGCCATGAAACTCGGTACTAGAAGGGCGGTAGCAGAGATGATTTGAACCGGGCACACAAAAAACAGTACTATTTAGATCCAATGGGAGCAAATAAGAAAGATCCCCGGGAATCGTAAGTGGCCTCATCAGAACTCAAAATTTTGAGCTATTGCTTGCTGGTTTGTTTGTGGCAATAGAAAATAAATGAAAATCGCGAAATAATACCCCTGTGAAAAAAACGCATCCGACGTTTCTTCCGCTGTTAATACTTTTTCCTGGGAAATGTAAAAATGGACCTTAGGAAGGGGATAAATTGGGAAGTTTTGTTGTGGTATGAATGAAACGTGATAATGAAGACCCTATGAGATTCTGAAGATGTCCGAAGATGCTTGACTCCGAGTGACCCCTGAATGACCTTAATATGACAATTGGGCGTTATGGCCCGAAAATTGCAAAAAAAAGTAGTAACACCGGAAAGTGGCGTATTCCTCAGCCCAACTACTGGAAAAGAGAATTGGGCATCTCACTAATAAATAGCGAGAAATATAAAGTTCTAAAAATTTTGACCCCGGGTGAGCACCGGATCAACTTAAGGTGAGTTTAGGGAGTTATGACCACAAAGTTGCATAGAAAATCTCGGGATTAACAACGGAAAGTGGCCTATTCCCCTGCCCAACCCTTGGAAATGAAAATTGATCACCTTAAAAATGCGGGGAGGAATTTCGTGTATTCGGAACTGAAGCAAAACCTGATAGCGACATAGCTTCTATATTGCAATATTGGAGCAAAAGAGTTAATTCGAAGTGAACTTGGTAATTTTTGGGCTCATCTAAGCTTGGAGAATGATCTTTGAATAGAAATTCGATCGGACTAATTTAAGTAGTACAGCAAACAAAGTGTCCATCTCGAAACAGTTTGAACCCTCGATGAGAGAGCCCAACCTATGCCAGAAAACAGAAAAACAAAAAATCCGCAAACAACCCCCCCCCCCCCCGAAATGGGAAATGAGAAAGCTAATGCCATGAAACTCGGCACTAGAAGGGCGGTACTAGAGATGATTTGATCCGGTCATAAGAAAGAGGACTTCGTCCGCGGGAGGCTAAATGGCCCTATCAAAACTTGGCAACTAGCGGCATGTACGAATTTAAATTTTAGTACGTTTTAGGCCAAATTGAGTGAAGGATAAATTCAGAAAAACCAGGACCTCACTTCAAGTTTTATGCCCTATGTAACAAGACCTCTCTCGATTTCCGGAAGTCGTTTTTCAGGCCCGAATTAATGAAGGCAGTTGAAACTTGGAGGTACGACAGGTAGTGGCCAGATACATCTAGTGTTTGATTTTAAATCAATTCCAACGGTTGCATTGAAATATACTAGCATTGAAAAACACCACATTAGAGAGGAACTTATCAATTTACGCAAAATAACGAGCAAGTGCATGCTAATTTTTAGCAAAATAGAAATTAATTGCAAACCCCGAAAAAACCCTTGTGAGTAAAAGGCATCCGGCGATTGCTTCCGGTGTTACAACCTTTTTACCCGGGAAATCTAAAAATGGACAGTAGAAATGGTCTAACTTGGGAAGTTTTAATGGGATATGAATGAATTTTGATAGTGTGGACCCAATGGCGAAATAATACCCCCGTGAAAAAAAAACGCATCCGACGTTTCTTCCGCTGTTAATACTTTTTCCTGGGATAAATTGGGAAGTTTTGTTGTCGTATGAATGAAACTTGATAAAGACCCTATGAGATTCTGAAGATGTTTGAAGATGCTTGACTCGAAGTGACCCCTAAATGACCTTAATATGACAATTGGGCATTATGGCCCGAAAATTGCATAAAAAAACAGGATTACTTCCGCAAACTGGCGTATTCCGAAGCCCAACTCCTGGAAAGGAGAATTGGTCATCTTATAAAAAAATGGGGAGAACTTTAAGATCCGAGGAAGTTGGGCCCCTGAGTGACCAACAGATTTCCTAAATGTGATCTTTGAGCGCTATGACCACAAAGTTGCATAGAATATCTCGGGATTAACACCGGAAACTGGCTTGTTCCCCTGCCCAACCCCTGGAAATGAAAATCGGTCACATTACCTTTTGGCAGAAATTTGTATACTTGAAATTGAAGCAGAAGCTGATAGCGATATAATTTCTACATTGCAACATTGGAGCAGTAAAAATAATTCAAAGTGAATTTGGTAGTTTTTGGGCTCATCTAAGCTTGGAGGATAATCTTTGAATAGAAACTCGATCAGACTAACTTAAGTAGTACAGCAAACAAAGTTTTGAGCACAGAGTTTGAAATTTTGAAAAGAAAACCCAACGTAAGCCAGAAAATAGAAAAACAACGAAATCAGCAAACCCCCTCAACGAAATGGGAACTGAGGAAGGTAATGCCATAAAACTCGGTACTAGAAGGCGGTACCAGAGATGATTTGACCCGGGCACACGAAAAACAGCACTGTTTAGACCCAATGGGTGCAAATGAAAAAGATCTCCGGGAATCGTAAGTGGCCCTATCAGAACTCGGCAAATATTGGCATTACCGGGATCAAATATTTGTAAAGTGTCGTCGTAATTGAGGTAAGCTTAAATTTAGAAACCCAGGATCCCCACTTCTGTTTTATGCCCTAAGTAAGCTCAGCCACCCCTAAATAGTGGAAGTCGTTCTCTGTAACCCAATGAACTCAAGCGGCTGAAATTTGGAGGTATGATAGGTAAAGGCAAGATACATCTGATGTTTCAATTTGAACCTTTCCCACGGTTGCATCGGAAGATACTAGCGTTAAATCCACTTCCGCTTAGACAGGAAAAAATCAATTTACGCAAAATACTGAGCTAGTGCTTGCTGGCTTTTTTGTGGCAATTGATAACGACTTTTGTGGTGTTTTACCATTTTTCCTTGGAGGTGGGGGGTATGGGGTAGACAGATATAGCTCAATTGACCACTACTACGGGGCGATTGGTGTGGGGATGGCTGAAGGCATATTCCACTGAGTTAGATGCCATAAAAACCTGAGCGTAGGAATGATTAGTCATTAATTTCAATTGTACAGCAAACAAAATGTCGAGCCCAAAATACCTTAAATCTTTGAAAAGATAGCCCATCCTATGCCAGAAAATATGAAAACATCAAAATCGGCAACCACCCCCAACGAAAATGGAGAATTGAATGCCATGAAACTCGGAACTAGAAGTGAGGTAAAAGAGATGATTTGACCCGGGCATACAAAAAATGAGACCTCTCAGACCCATGAGGGCAAACGATAACAGTCACCGGAAGATTAAAAGGCCCTATCAGAACTCGGCAACCAGCGGCAATAACAGGATCAAAGTTTAGTATGTTTTAGGCCTTGTTGAGGATAGCATAAATTTAGAACCGCAGGACTCCCACTTCTGGTTTTTTGCCCTAAGTAAACAAAGTTGTTTTTATGGCTCAAATGATCGTAGGCGGCTAAAACTTGTAGGGATGATAAGGAGTGGCAAGCTACATCTCTTGTTTTAATTTGAAACAGTTTCAAAGGTTTCATTTGAAGATATTATCATTACAAAACTACCCCCTTAGACAAGAAATTATCAGTTTACACAAAATTAACGGGTGAGGGCATATTGAGTTTATTGCGGCAATTAAAATTAGATTAAAAGCCCGAAAAAAGACTCCTTGTCAAAAAACGAATCAGGCAACTTCTTCTTGTGTTAATACTTTTTTCTGGGAAAAGTCAAAATGGACCTCAGAAATGGTCTAACTTGGAACGTATTAATGGGATATGAAGGAAACTAGATCAGGATCCCATGGCACCCTGAACCGCTCCGAGAAATTTTGACCCCGGATGACCCCTGGATCACCTTAAGGTGACCTTTGTGCATTATGATTTCAAGTTTGCATAGAAAACCTCGGGATTGACACCGGAAAGTGGCGTACTCTCCTGCCACTCCCTGGAAGTGAGAGTTGGTCAACTGACTAATTGTTGGGAGGTAACTTGCATATTAGGAACTAAAGCAGAAGCTGATTGCGATATAGTTTCTACAGTGCAACATTGGAGCAGTAGAATTATTTCAAAGTGGACAGGGTAATTATTGAGCTCAGCTTAGCTTGGAGAAAGATAAATTAGTAGAAATTTAATCGGACTATGCTTAGTAGTACAGCATAACCTATGCCAGAAAACAGAAAAACAAAACAAAAATCGGCAAACAAACCCCCCCCACCCCCGAGATGGTAAATGAGGAAGCTAATGCCATGAAACTTGGCACTAGAAGGGTGGTACTAGAGATGATTTGACCCGGTCATAAAAAAAAGGATTGGGTCCCCGAGAGGTTAAATGGCCCAATCAGAACTCGGCAACTAGCGGCTATTAAGAATTCAAAACTTAGTAGGTTATAGGCCTAATTGAGTGAAGCTTAAATTCAGAAACACCAGGACCTCACTCCTAGTTTTATTCCTTATGTAAATAAAACCACTCCTGATTTCCGGAAGTCGTTTTTTGGACCCCAATGAAGGGAAGCAGCAGAATTTGGGAAGTTTGACAGGTAGTGAAGTGTAATAATGGAAACATAATGATGGACAGTAGAAATGGGCTAACTTGCGAAGTTTTAATGGGGTATTAATCAAAATTGATAGTGAGGACCCCATGGTACTCTGAACCTGTCCGAGGGTGTTTAATCCCGATGACCACGGAATGACCTTCAAATGAGCTTTGGGCGTTAACACCATAAAGTTACATAGAAAGTCTCGAGGTTAACCCCTAGATACGAGAAGTTGTCACTTTACCGATTTTTGGGAGGAAACCTGTGTATTGGGAATTGAAGCAGAAGCTGATAGATGTATAGCTTCTATATTGCAACATTGGAGCAGTAGAGTTAATTCAAAGTAGAATGGGTGAACTTTGGGCCCAGCTTACCTCGGAGAATGATCTATTTATTTAAGATGATTTGTTTTTCAAAAAGATACCCCATCCCATTCCAGAAAAAGTCAAAAAAACCAATTTTGAACCCCCACAAATGGGAACTGAAGAAAGTAATGCCATGAAATGCCTGAAGAGAGTATTGCCTCGGTAGTAGAAGGGCGGTACTAGAGATGATTTGACCCGGGAATACAAAAAACGGGACCCCTCAATCCTATGGGGGCAATTGATGAAACTCCAGAGAAGTGTAAAGAGCCCTATCAGAAGTCGGCAACTAGCGGCCTTAGCCGGATCAAATTTTAGTATGTTGCAGGCCTAGTTGAGGGAAGCTTCTTTTTAGAACCCCAGGACCCTCACTTCTGGATATATGTCCTAAGTAATTAAAGCCAACCCTAACAACCGGAAGTCGTTTTTGTAGGCCCCAACAAACACAAGCAGCTGAAATTTGGAGGTATGATAGGTAAGGGCAAGATACATCTGGTGTTTTATTTTGAGACAATTCCAACGAATGCATCGGAACATATTAGCATTAAAAAAACTTCCGCTTAGGCAGGAAAATGACAGTTAAAGCAAAATAATCAGCGATTGTATATTTGTTTTATTGCGGCCAAAATAATTGGATGCAAACCCCAAAATAAGATTCCTGTGAGTAAAACGCATCTTTCGACTTTTTCCTGTGTAAAATTTTTTGTCCCGGGAATTGTAAAAATGGACCTTAGAAATGGATTAACTTGGAATGTTTTAATGGGATATGAATGAAACTTGGTTTTGAAGACCCCATGTGACTCTGAACCTGTCCAAAGATGCTTGACTCCGAGTGACCCCTGAATGACCTTAATATGACAATTGGGCGTTATGGCCCAAAAATTGCATAAAAGACAGGATTACTTCCGCAAATCGGCGTATTGCGAAGCCCAACTCCTGGAAAGGAGAATTGATCACCTTACAAATAATTGGGGAGAATTTTAAGGTCCGAGGAAGTTTGGCCCCTGAGTGAGCAACAGATTTCCTAAATGTGATCTTTGAGCGCTATGACCACAAAATTGCATAGAAAATTTCGGGATTAACACCGGAAACTGGCTTGTTCCCCTGCCCAACCCCTGGAAATGAGAATTGGTCACCTTACTTTTGGCAGAAATTTGTATACTTGAAATTGAAGCAGAAGCTGAAAGCGATGTAATTTCTACATTGCAACATTGGAGCAGTAAAATCATTCAAGTGAACTTTTTAATTTTTGGGCTCATCTAAGCTTGGAGAGTAATCTTTGAATAGGAATACGATCAGACTAAGTAAGTAGTACAGCAAACAAATATTCGAGCCCATGATAGTTTGAATATTCGAAAAGATAACCCACCGTATACCAGAAAATAGAAAAACAACGAAATCAGCGAACTCCCTCAAATGGGAACTGAGGAAGCTAATGCCATGAAACTCGGTACTAGAAGAGCCGTACTAGAGATGATTTGACCCGGGCACACAAAAAACAGTACTATTTAGATCCAATGGGAGCAAATGATAAAGATCCCCGGGAGTCGTAAGTGGCCCTATCATAACTCGGCGTATAGCGGCATGACCGGGATCAAATATTCGTAAAGTGTCGTCCTAATTGAGGTAAGCTTAAATTTAGAAACCCAGGTACCCCACTTCTGTTTTATGCCCTAAGTAGACAAAGCCAACCCTAAATACTTGAAGTGAAGCCGTTCTCTGTAAGCCAATGAACTCAAGCAGCTGAAATTCGGAGATATGATAGGTAAAGGCAAGATACATCTGATGTTTCAGTTCGAATCTTTTCCAACGGTTGCATCGGAAGATACTAGCGTTAAATAAACTTCCGCTTAGACAGGAAAATATCGATTTACGCAAAATTTTGAGCTAGTGTTTGCTGGGTTTTTTTGTGGCAATAGAAAATAATTGAAAATCGCGGAATAAAACCCCTGTGAAAAAAACGCATCCGACGTTTCTTCCGCTATTAATGGGAAATGTAAAAATGAACCTTAGAAATGGGATAAATTGGGAAGTTTTGTTGTGATATGAATGAAACTTGATGAAGATCCTATGGGATTCTGAAGATGTCCGAAGATGCTTGACTCCGAGTGACCCCTGAATGACCTCAAAATGACAATTGGGCGTTATGGCCCGAAAATTGCAAAAAAAAGGAGATACACCGGAAAATGGCGTATTCCTCAGCCCAACTCCTGGAAAAGAGAATTGGTCATCTCACTAATAGCGAGAATTATAAAATTCTAAGAATTTTGACCCCGGGTGAGCACCGGATCACATTAAGGTGAGTTTTGGGAGTTATGACCACAAAGTTGCATAGAAAATCTCGGGATTAACAACGGAAAGTGGCCTATTCCCCTGCCCAACCCTTGGAAATTAGAATTGATAGCCTTAAAAATGCGGGGAGGAATTTCGTGTATTCGGAACAGAAGCAAAAATTGATAGCGACACAGCTTCTATATTGCAAATTTGGAATAGTAGAGTTAGTTCAAAGTGAACTTGGTAATTTTGGGCTCATCTCAGCTTGGAGAATGATCTTTGAATAGAGTTTCGATCAGACTAAGTTAAGTAGTACAGCAAACAAAGTGTCGAGTCCGAAATAATTTGAACCTTCGATGAGAGAGCCCAACCTATTATGCCAGAAAACAAAAAAAAAACGAAAAATCGGTAAACAAACCCCTCCCCCCCCCCGAAATGGGAAATGAGAAAGCTAATGCCATGAAACTCGGCACTAGAAGGGCGGTACTAGAGATGATTTGATCCGGTTATAAGAAAGAGGACTTCGTCCCCGGGAGGCTAAATGGCCCTATCAAAACTTGGCAACTAGCGGCCTTTACGTTTTTAAAACTTAGTAAGTTTTAGGCCAAATTGAGTGAAGGTTGAATTCAGAAACACCAGGACCTCACTTCTAGTTTTATGCCCTATGTAACAAAACCACTCCTGATTTCCGGAAGTCGTTTTTCAGGCCCCAATGACTGGAGGCAGCTGAAAATTGGAGGTACGACAGGTAGTGGCCAGATACATCTAGTGTTTGATTTTAAATCAATTCCAACGGTTGCATTGAAACATACTAGCATTAGATAGGAACTTATCAGTTTACGCAAAATAAAAAGCAAGTGCATGCAGATTTTTTACAAAATAAAAATTAAATGCAAAGCCCGAAAAAACCCTTGTGAGTAAAAGGCATCCGGTGATTGCTTCCGTTGTTACAACCTTTTACCCGGGAAATGTAGAAATGGACAATAGAAATGGGCTAACTTGGGAAGTTTTGCTGGGATATGAATGAAATTTGATAGTGAGGACCCATTGGTACGCTGAACCTATCCGAGGGTGTTTAACCCCGATGACCACGGAATGGCCTTCAAATGAGCTTTGGGCGTTAAGACCACAAAATTACATAGAAAGTCTCAAGGTTATCACCTGAAAGTAACGTCTTCCACTGCCCAACTCCTAGATAAGAGAATTGGTCACTTTATCGATTTTTGGGAGGAAACTTAAGTATTGGGAATTGAGGCAGAAGCTGATAGATGTATAGCTTCTCCATTGCAACATTGGAGCAGTAGAGTTAATTCAAAGTAGAATGGATGAGCTTTGGGATCAGCTTACTTCGGAGAATGATCTTTTTATTTAAGATGATTTGTTCTTCAAATAGATACCCCATGCTATACCAGAAAAAAGCAAAACAACAAAATTCGAACCCCCACAAATGGGAACTGAAGAAGCTAATGCCATGAAAGTATTGCCTCGGTAGTAGAAGGACGGTACTAGAGATGAATTGACCATGGAATACGAACAACGGGACCCCTCAACCCTATGGAGTGCAATTGATGAAGTTCCAGGGAAGTGTAAAGAGCCCTATCAGGAGTCGGCAACTAGCGGCCTTAACCGGATCAAAATTTAGTATGTTGCAGGCCAAGTTGAGGGAAGATTCTTCTTAGAACCCCAGGACCCCCACTTCTGGTTATATGTCCTAAGTAATTGAGGCCAACCCTAACTACCGAAAGTCGTTTTCGTGGGCCCCAACAAACACAAGCAGCTGAAATTTGGAGGTATGATAGGTAGGGGCAAAATACATCTGGTGTTTTAAATTGAGACATTTTCAACGAACGCATCGGAACATTTTAGCATTAAATAATCTTCCGGTTATGCAGGAAAATGACAATTTAAGCAAAATAATCACCAATTGTATATTTGTTTTACTGCTGCCAAAATAATTGGATGCAAACACCAAAATAAGGTTCCTGTGAGTGAAACGCATCTTTCGGCTTTTTTTGGTGATAAAACTTTTTTCCCGGGAAATGTAAAATGGACCCTAAAAATGGAATAACTTGAAATGTTTTAATGGGATATGAATGAAACTTGTTATTGAAGATCCCATTTGACTCTGAACCTTTCCGAAGATGCTTGACCCCGAGTGATCCCTGAGTGACCTTAATATGACAATTGGGCATTATGGCCCAAAAATTGCATTAAAAAAACAGGATTACTTCCGCAAAGTGGCGTATTCCGCAGCCCAACTCCTGGAAAGGAGATTGGTCACCTTACAAAAAAAATGGGGAGAACTTTAAGGTCCGAGGAAGTTTGGCCCCGAGTGAGTAACAGATTTCCTAAAGATGATCTCAGCGCTATGACCACAAACTTGCATAGCAAATCTCGGGATTAATACCGGAAACTGGCGTGTTCCCCTGCCCAACCCCTGAAAATGAGAATTGGTCACCTTACCTTTTGGCAGAAATTTGTATACTTGAAATTGAAGCAGAAGCTGATAGCGATATAGTTTCTACATTGCAACATTGGAGCAGTAAAAATAATTCAAAGTGAATTTGGTAGTTTTTGGGCTCATCTAAGCTTGGAGGATAATCTTTGAACAGAAACTCGATCAGACTAAGTTAAAAAGTACAGCAAACAAAGTTTCGAGCCCATGAAAGTTTGAATATTCGAACCGATAACCCAACGTAAGCCACAAAATAGAAAAACAACGAAATCAGCGAACCCCCTCAACGAAATGGGAACTGAGGAAGCTAGTGCCATGAAACTCGGTACTAGAAGAGCCGTACCAGAGATGATTTGACCCGGGCACACAAAAAACAGCACTATTTAGACCCAATGGGAGCAAATGATAAAGATCTCCGGGAATCGTAAGTGGCCCTATCAGAACTCGGCAAATAGCGGCATTACCGGGATCAAATATTTGTAAAGTGTCCTCCTAATTGAGGTAAGCTTAAATTTAGAAACCCAAGACCCCCACTTCTATTTTATGCCCTAAGTAAGCTAAGCCACCCTTAAATAGTGGAAGCCGTTCTCTATAACCCAATGAAATCAAGCGGCTGAAATTTGGAGGTATGAAAGGTAAATGCAAAATACATCTGATGTTTAAATTTGAATCTTTTCCAACGGTTGCATCGGAAGATACTAGCGTTAAATCAAGTTCCGCTTAGACAGGAAAAAATCAAATTACGCAAAACATTGAGCTAGTGCTTGCTGGTTTTGTTATGGCAACAGAAAATAAATGAAAATCGCGAAAAAAGACCCCTGTGAAAAAAACTCATCCGACGTTTCTTCCGTTGTTAATAATTTTTCCTGGGACATGTAAAAATGGACCTTAGAAATGGAATAAATTGGGAAGTTTTATTGGGATGTGAATGAAAATTGACAGTGAAGACTCTATGAGATTCTGAAGAGAAAAATATCATACCTTTGCTAAAAGAAAAATATCATGCCTTTGCGTAATATTTTAAAGAGCTGCGGAAAAAATTTTTTGGTTTTCAGTACAATTTTAGAGCACCAACCCTGTTATCTTGCTTTCCTCAAGGCAATAGCCACCATAAAAATTCGGAAAAAAAATTTTTTATCAAAAAAGTTTGTTCGTTTTTTTGAAAAAAATTTTCTCGACTTTCATATGAAATAAACTTCAGTCGGTCAGTTGATTGCAACTGAAACGTCAACCATCTGCTTGCAATTGATAACGACTTTTGTTGTGTTTTACCTTTTTTCCTTGGCGGTGGGCGGTATGAGGTAGACAGATATAGCTCAATTGACCACTACTACGGGGCGATTGGTGTGGGGATGGCTGAAGGCATATTCCACTGAAATACATGCCATAGTAACCTGAGCGTAGGAATTATTAGTCATTACTTTAAGTAGTACAGCAAACAAAATTTCGAGCCCAAAATAGGTTAAATCTTTGAAGAGATAGTCCATCCTATGCCAGAAAATATGAAAACATCAAAATCGGCAATCGCCCCCCCCCCCCCCCCCCCTCCAATGAAAATGAAGAAATGAATGCCATGAATCTCGGAACTAGAAGTGAGGTAGTAGAGATGATTTGACCTGTGCATACAAAAAATGGGACCTCTCAGACCCATGGGGGCAAACGATAACAGTCCCCGGAAGATTAAAAGGCACTATCAGAACTCGGCAACCAGCGCAATAACGGGATCAAAGTTTAGTATGTTTTAGGCCTTGTTGAGGATAGCATAAATTTAGAACCCCAGGACCCCCACTTCTGGTTTATTGCCCTAAATAAACAAAGTTGTTTTTATGACTCAAATGATCGTAGGCGGCTAAACTTGTAGGGATGATAGGGAGTGGCAAGCTACATCTCTTGTTTTAATTTGAATCAGTTTCAAAGGTTTCATTTGAAGATATTAGCATTAAAAAACCACCCCCTTAGACAAGAAATTATCGGTTTACACAAAATTATCGGGTGAGGGCATATTGATTTTATTACGCCAATTAAAATTAGATTAAAAACCCAAAAAAGACTCCTTGTAAAAAAACGAATCCGGCAACTTCTTCCGGTGTTAATACTTTTTTCCGGGAAAAGTCAAAATGGACCTTAGAAATGGATTAACTTGGAAAGTATTAATGGGATATGAAGGAAACTAGATCAGGATCCCATGGCACCCTGAACCGCTCCGAGAAATTTTGACCCCGGATGACCCCTGGATAACCTTAAGGTGACCTTTGTGCATGATGATTTCAAGTTTGCATAGAAAACCTCGGGATTGACACCGGAAAGTGGCGTACTCTCCCGCCACTCCCTGGAAGTGAGAGTTGGTCAACTGACTAATTGTTGGGAGGTAACTTGCATATTAGGAACTAAAGCAGAAGCTGATTGCGATATAGTTTCTACAGTGCAACATTGGAGCAGTAGAATTTTTTCAAAGTGGACAGGGTAATTATTGGGCTCAGCTTAGCTTGGAGAAAGATAAATTAGTAGAAATTCAATCAGACTACAGAAAAACAGAAAAACAACTTCTGGTTATATGTCCTAAGTAATTAATGCCAACCCTAACTACCGGAAGTTGTTTTTATAGGCCCCAACAAACACAAGCAGCTGAAATTTGGAGGTATGATAGGTAAGGGCAAGATACATTTGGTGTTTTATTTTGAGACATTTCCAACGAATTCATCGGAACATATTAGCATTGAATAAACTTCCGCTTAGGCAGGAAAATGACAGTTTAAGCAAAATAATCAGCGATTGTATATTTGTTTAATTGCGGCCAAAACAATTGGATGCAAACCCCAAAATAAGATTCCTGTGAGTAAAACGCATCTTTCGACTTTTTCCGGTGTAAATTTTTTGTCCCGGGAATTGTAAAAATGGACCATAGAAATGGATTAACTTGGAATGTTTTAATGGGATATGAATGAAACTTGGTTTTGAAGACCTCATGTGAATTTGAACTTGTCCGAAGATGCTTGACTCCGAGTGACCCCTGAATGACGTTAATATGACAATTGGGCGTTATGGCCCGAAAATTGCATAAAAAACAGGATTACTTCCGCAAAGTGGCGTATTCCGAAGCCCAACTCCTGGAAAGGAGAATTGGTCACCTTACAAATAATTGGGGAGAACTTTAAGGCACGAGAAAATTTGGCCCCTGAGTGAGCAACAGATTTCCTAAAAGTGATCTTTGAGCGCTATGACCACAAAGTTGCATAGAAAATCTCGGGATTAACAGCAGAAACTGGCTTGTTCCCCTGCCCAACCCCTGGAAACGAGAATTGGTCACCTTACTTTTTGGCAGAAAATTGTATACTTGAAATTGAAGCAGAAGCTGAAAGCGATATAATTTCTACATTGCAACATTGGAGCAGTAAAATAATTCAAGTGAATTTGGTAATTTTTGGGCTCATCTAAGCTTGGAGAGTAATCTTTGAATAGGAATACGATCAGACTAAGTAAGTAGTACAGCAAACAAAGTTTCGAGCCCATGATAGTTTGAGTATTCGAAAAAATAACCCAACGTGTACCGGAAACTAGAAAAACAACGAAATCAGCGAACTCCCTCAAATGGGAACTGAGGAAGCTAATGCCATGAAACTCGGTACTAGAAGGGCGTTACCAGAGATGATTTGACATGGGCACACAAAAAACAGTACTATTTAGATCCAATGGGAGCAAATGATAAAGATCTCCGGGAATCGTAAGTGGCCCTATCAGAACTCGGCAAATAGCGGCATTACCGGGATCAAATATTTGTAAAGTGTCCTCCTAATTGAGGTAAGCTTAAATTTAGAAACCCAAGACCCCCACTTCTATTTTATGCCCTAAGTAAGCTAAGCCACCCTATTGTTGTGATATGAATGATAATTGATGAAGACCCTATGAGATTTTGAAGATGTCCGAAGATGCTTGACTCGAGTGACCCCTGAATGACCTTAATATGACAATTGGGCGTTATAGCCCGAAAATTGCAAAAAAGGAGTAACGCCGGAAAGTGGCGTATTCCTCAGCCCAACTCCTGGAAAAGAGAATTAGTCATCTCACTAACAAATGGCGAGAATTATAAAGTTCTAAGAGTTTTGACCCCGGGTGAGCCCTGGATCACCTTAAGGTGAGTTTTGGCAGTTATGACCACAAAGTTGCATAGAAAATGAGGGATTAACAACGGAAAGTGGCCTATTCCCCTGCCCAACCCTTGGAAATGAGAATTGATAGCCTTAAAAATTCGGGGAGGAATTTCGTGTATTCGGAACTAAGCAAAAATTGATAGCAACAAAGCTTCTATTTTGCAAATTTGGAATAGTAGAGTTAGTTCAAAGTGAACTTGGTAATTTTGGGCTCATCTAAGCTTGGAGAATGATCTTTGAATTGAGTTTCGATCAGACTAAGTTAAGTAGTACAGCAAACAAAGTGTCGAGTCCGAAGTAATTTGAACCTTCGATGAGAGAGCCCAACATATGCCAGAAAACAAAAAAACGAAAAATCGACAAACAAACCCCTCCCCCCCCCCCCCCCCGAAACTGGAAATGAGAAAGCTAATGCCATGAAACTCGGCACTAGAAGGGCGGTACTAGAGATGATTTGACCCGGGCACACAAAAAACAGTACTATTTAGATCCAATGGGAGCGAATCATAAAGATCCCCGGGAATCGTAAGTGGCCCTATCATAACTCGGCGTATGGCGGCATTACCGGTATCAAATATTTGTAAAGTGTCGTCCTAATTGAGGTAAGCTTAAATTTAGAAACCCAGGTACCACACTTCTGTTTTATGCCCTAAGTAAGTAAAGCCACCCCTAAATACTTGAAGGGAAGCCGTACTCTGTAAGCCAATGAACTCTAGCGGCTGAAATTCGGAGATATGATAGGTAAAGGCAAGATACATCTGATGTTTCAGTTTGAATCTTTTCCAACGGTTGCATCGGAAGATACTAGCGTTAAATAAACTTCCGCTTAGACAGGAAAATATCGATTTACTCAAATTTTGAGCTTGTGCTTGCTGGTTTTTTTGTGGCAATAGAAAATAAATGAAAATCGCGAAATAATACCCCTGTGAAAAAAACGCATCCGACGTTTCTTCCGCTGTTAATACTTTTTTCTGGGAAATGTAAGAATGAACCTTAGAAATGAGATAAATTGGGAAGTTTTATTGTGATATGAATGAAAATTGATAAAGACCCTATGAGATTTTGAAGATGTCCGAAGATGCTTGACTCCGAGAGACCCCTGAATGACCATAATATGACAATTGGGCGTTATGGCCCGAAAATTGCAAAAAAAAGGAGTAACGCCTGAAAGTGGCATATTCCTCAGCCCAACTCCTGGAAAAGAGAAATGGTCATCTCACTAATAAATGGCGATAATTATAAAGTTCTAAGAATTTTGACCCCGGGTGAGCCCCGGATCACCTTAAGGTGAGTTTTGGCAGTTAAGACCACAAAGTTGAATAGAAAATTTCGGGATTAACAACGGAAAGTGACCTATTCCCCTGCCCAACCCTTGAAAATGGGAATTGATCACCTTAAAAATGCGGGGAGGAATTTCGTGTGTTCCGAACTGAAGCAAAAATTGATAGCGACACAGCTTCTATATTGCAAATTTGGAAAAGTAGAGTTAGTTCAAAGTGAACTTGGTAATTTTGGGCTCATCTCAGCTTGGAGAATGATCTTTGAATAGAGTTTCGATCAGACTAAGTTAAGTAGTACAGCAAACAAAGTGTCGAGTCCGAAAAAATTTGAACCTTCGATGAGAGAGCCCAACCTATGCCAGAAAACAAAAAAACGAAAAATCGGCAAACAAAACCCTCCCTTCCCCCCCCCCCCCCCGAAATGGGAAATGAGAAAGCTAATGCCATGAAACTCGGCACTAGAAGGGCGTTACTAGAGATGATTTGATTCGGTTATAAGAAAGAGGACTTCGTCCCCGGGAGGCTAAATGGCCCTATCAAAACTTGGCAACTAGCGGCATGTACGAATTTAAATTTTAGTATGTTTTAGGCCAAATTGAGTGAAGGTTAAATTCAGAAAAACCAGGAACTCACTTCTAGTTTTATGCTCTATGTAGCAAAACCACTCCTGATTTCCGGAAGTCGTTTTTCAGACCCCAATGAATGGAGGCAGCTGAATCTTGGAGGTACGACAGGTAGTGGCCAGATACATCTAGTGTTTGATTTTAAATCAAATCCAACGGTTGCATTGAAACATACTAGCATTAAAAAACACCACATTAGACAGGAACATATAAATTTACGCGAAATAACATGCAAGTGCATGCTGGTTTTTTGCAAAATAAAAATTAAATGCAAAGCCCGAAAAAACCCTTGTAAAAGGCATCCGGCGATTGCTTCCGTTGTTACAACCTTTTACCGGGGAAATGTAGAAATGGACAGTAGAAATGGGCTAACTTGGGAAATTTTGATGGGATATGAAAAAAAATTGATAGAGAGGACCCAATGGTACCCTGACCTATCCGAGGGTGTTTAACCCCGATGACCACGGAATGACCTTCAAATGAGCTTTGGGCGTTAAGACCACAAAATTACATAGAAAATTTCGAGGTTAACACCTGAAAGTGACGTCTTCCACTGCCCAACCCCTAGATAAGAGAATTGGTCACTTTAACGATTTTTGGGAGGAAACTTATGTATTGGGAATTGAAGCGGAAGCTGATAGATGTATAGTTTCTACATTGCAACATTGGAGCAGTAGAGTTAATTCAAAGTAGAATGGATGAGCTTTGGGACCAGCTTACCTCGGAGAACGATCTATTTATTTAAAATGATTTGTTCTTCAAAGAGATACCCCATGCTATTCCAGAAAAAAAAACGAAACAACAAAATTCGGACCCTCACAAATGGGAACTGAAGAAGGCAATGCCATGGCCTTAGCCGGATCAAATTTTAGTATGTTGCAGGCCTAGTTGAGGAAATATTCTTTTTAGAACCCCAGGACTCTTACTTCTGGTTATATGTACTAATTAATTAAAGCCAACCCTAACTACCGGAAGTCGTTTTTATAGGCCCCAATAAACACAAGCAGCTGAAATTTGAAGGTATGATAGGTAAGGGCAAGATATATTTGGTGTTCTATTTTGAGACATTTCCAACGAATGCATCGGAACATAATAGCATTGAATAAACTTTTATTGCGGCCAAAATAATTGGATGCAAACCCCAAAATAAGATTCCTGTGAGTAAAACGCATCTTTCGACTTTTTCCTGTGTAAAATTTTTTGTCCCGGGAATTGTAAAAATGGACCTTAGAAATGGATTAACTTGGAATGTTTTAATGGGATATGAATGAAACTTGGTTTTGAAGACCTCATGTGAATTTGAACTTGTCCGAAGATGCTTGACTCCGAGTGACCCCTGAATGACGTTAATATGACAATTGGGCGTTATGGCCCGAAAATTGCATAAAAAACAGGATTACTTCCGCAAAGTGGCGTATTCCGAAGCCCAACTCCTGGAAAGGAGAATTGGTCACCTTACAAATAATTGGGGAGAACTTTAAGGTCCGAGGAAGTTTGGCCCCTGAGTGAGCAACAGTTTTCCTAAATGTGATCTTAGAGCGCTATGACCACAAAATTGCATAGAAAATCTCGGGATTAACACCGGAAACAGTCTTGTTCCCCTGCCCAGCCACTGGAAATGAGAATTGGTCACCTTACCTTTTGGCAGAATTTTGTATACTTGAAATTGAAGCAGAAGCTGATAGCGATATAATTTCTTCATTGCAACATTGGAGCAGTAAAAGAATTCAATTGAACTTGGTAATTTTTGGGCTCATCTAAGCTTGGAGAGTAATCTTTGAATAGGAATACGATCAGACTAAGTAAGTAGTACAGCAAACAAAGTTTCGAGCCCATGATATTTTGAATATTCGAAAAGATAATCAACGTATTCCAGAAAATAAAAAGAAATCAGCGAACTCCCTTAAATGGGAACTGAGGAAGCTAATGCTATGAAAGTCGGTACTAGAAGGGCGGTACCAGAGATGATTTGACCCGGGCACACAAAAAACAGTACTATTTAGATCCAATGGGAGCAAATCATAAAGATCCTTGGGAATCGTAAGTGGCCCTATCATAACTCGGCGTATAGCGGCATTACCGGGATCAAATATTTGAAAAGTGTCGTCCTAATTGAGGTAAGCTGAAATTTACAAACCCAGGTACCCCACCTCTGTTTTATGCCCTAAGTAAGCAAAGCCACCCTTAAATACTTGAAGGGAAGCCGTTCTCTGTAATCCATTGAACTCAAGCGGCTGAAATATGGAGATATGATGGGTAAAGGCAAGATACATCTGATGTTTCAGCTTGAATCTTTTCCAACGGTTGCATCGGAAGATACTAGCGTTAAATAAACTTCCGCTTAGACAGGAAAATATCGATATACGCAAAATTTTGAGCTAGTGCTTGCTGGTTTTTTTGTGGCAATAGAAAATAAATGAAAATCGCGAAATAATACCCCTGTGAAAAAAACGAATCCGACGTTTCTTCCGCTGTTAATACTTTTTCCTGGGAAATGTAAAAATGAACCTTAGAAATGGGATAAATTCGGAAGTTTTGTTGTGATATGAATGAAAATTGATAAAGACCCTATGAGATTTTGAAGATGTCCGAAGATGCTTGACTCCGAGAGACCCCTGAATGACCTTAAATGACAATTGGGCGTTATGGCCCAAAAATTGCAAAAAAAAGGAGTAACACCGGAAAGTGGCGTATTCCTCAGCCCAACTCCTGGAAAAGATAATTGGTCATCTTACTAATAAATGGCGAGAATTATAAAGTTCTAAGAATTTGACCCCGGGTGGGCACCGGATCACCTTAAGGTGAGTTTTGGGAGTTATGACCACAAAGTTGCATAGAAAATCTCGGACTAACAACGGAAAGTGGCCTATTCCCCTGCCCAACCCTTGAAAATGAGAATTCCTCACTTTAAAAATGCGGGGAGGAATTTCGTGTATTCGGAACTGAAGCAAAAATTGATAGCGACACAACTAGCTGAAATTTGGAGGTATGATAGGAAGGGGCAAGATACATCTGGTGTTTTAATTTGAGACATTTCAACGAATGCATCGGAACATTTTAGCATTAAATAATCTTCCGGTTAGGCAGGAAAATGACAGTTTAAGCAAAATAATCACGGATTGTATATTTGTTTTACTGCGGCCAAAATAATTGGATGCAAACCACAAAATAAGGTTCCTGTGAGTAAAACGCATCTTTCGACTTTTTTCGGTGATAAAACTTTTTTCCCGGAAATTGTAAAATGGACCTTAGAAATGGAATAACTTGGTCTAATGGGATATGAATGAAACTTGATACTGAAGACCCCATTTGACTCTGAACCTGTCCAAAGATGCTTGACCCTGAGTGACCCCTGAATGACCTTAATATGACAATTGGGCATTATGGCGGGAAAATTGCATAAAAAAAAAACAGGAATACTTCCGCAAAAGGCGTATTCCGAAGCCCAACTCCTGGAAAGGAGAATTGGTCACCTTACAAATAATTGGGGAGAGCTTTAAGGTCCGAGGAAGTTTGGCCCCGAGTGAGCAACAGATATCCTAAAAATGACCTTTCAGCGCTATGACCACAAACTTGCATAGCAAATCTCGGGATTAATACCGGAAACTGGCGTGTTCCCCTGTCCAACCCCTGGAAATTAAAATTGGTCACCTTATCTTTTGGTAGGAAATTTGTTTATTTGGAACTGAAGTAGAAACTGATTGATGTATAGCTTCTGCATTGCAACATTGGAGCAGTAGAGTTAATTCAAAGTAGAATGGATGAGCTTTGGGATCAGCTTACCTCGGAGAATGATCTATTTATTTAAGATGATTTGTTCTTCAAAGAGATACCCCATGCTATTCCAGAAGAAAAAAAAATCGAACCCCCACAAATGGGAACTGAAGAAGGTAATGCCATGGCCTTAGCTGGATCAAATTTTAGTATGTTGCAGGCCTAGTTGAGGGAAGCTTCTTTTTAGAACCCCAGGACCCTCACTTCTGGTTATATGTCCTAATTATTTAAAGCCAACCCTAACTACCGGAAGTCGTTTTTGTAGGCCCTAATAAACACAAGCAGCTGAAATTTGGAGGTATGATAGGTAAGGGCAAGAGATAATTTGGTGTTTTATTTTGAGACATTTCCAACGAATGCATCGGAACATATTAGCATTAAATAAACTTCCGCTTACACAGGAAAATGACGATTTCAGCGATTGTATATTGTTTTATTGCGGCCAAAATAATTGGATGCAAACTCCAAAATAAGATTCCTGTGAGTAAAACGAATCTTTCGACTTTTTCCGATGATAAATTTGTTTTCCCGGGAATTGAAAAAATGGACCTATCATAACTCGGTGTATAGCGGCATTTTGGGGATCAAATATTTGTAAAGTGTCGTCCTAATTGAGGTAAGCTTAAATTTACAAACCCAGGTACCCCACTTCTGTTTTATGCCCTAAGTAAGCAAAGCTATCCCTAAATACTTGAACGGAATCCGTTCTCTGTAAGCCATTGAACTCAAGCGGCTGAATTTTGGAGATATGATAGGTAAAGGCAAGATACATCTGATATTTCAGTTTGAATCTTTTCCAACGGTTGCATCGGAAGATACTAGCGTTAAGTAAACTTTCGCTTAGACAGGAAAATATCGATTTACGCTAATTTTTGAGCTGTTGCTTGCTGTTTTTTTTGTGGCAATAGAAAATAACTGAAAATCCCGAAATAATACCCCTGTGAAAAAAACGCATCCGACGTTTCTTCCGCTGTTAAAACTTTTTCCTGGGAATTTTAAAAATGAACCTTAGAAATGGGATAAATTGGGAAGTTTTGTTGTGATATGAATGAATGAAAATTGATGAAGACCCTATAATATTTTGAAGATGCCCGAAGATGCTTGACTCCGAGTGACCCCTGAATGACTTTAATATGACAATTGGGCGTGAAAAGTGCATGCTCGTTTTTTGCAAAATAAAAATTAAATGCAAAGCCCGAAAAAACCCTTGTGAGTAAAAGGCATCCGGCGATTGCTTCCGTTGTTACAACTTTTTACCCGGGAAAAGTAGAAATGGACAGTAAAAATGGGCTAAATTGGGATGTTTTGATGGGATCTGAATACAATTTGATAGTGAGGACCCAATGGTACCCTGAACCCCGATGACCACGGAATGACCTTCAAATGAGCTTTGAGCGTTAAGACCTCAAAACTACATAGAAAGTCTCGAGGTTAACACTTGAAAGTGACGTCTTCCACTGCCCAACCCCTAGATAAGAGAATTGGTCACTTTATCGATTTTTGGGAGGAAACTTATGTATTGGGAATTGAAGCGGAAGCTGATAGATGTATGGCTTCTACATTGCAATATTGTAGCAGAAGAGTTAATTCAAAGTAGAATGGATGAGCTTTGGGATCAGCTTACCTCGGAGATTGATCTAATTATTTAAGATAATTTGTTCTTCAAAGAGATACCCCATGCTATTCCAGAAAAAACCAAAACAACAAAATTCGAACCCCCACAAGTGGGAACTGAAGAAGCTAATGCCATGAAAGTATTGCCTCGGTAGTAGAAGGACGGTACTAGAGATGAATTGACCATGGAATACGAAAAACGGGACCCCTCAACCCTATGGAGGGCAATTGATGAAATTCCAGGGAAGTGTAAAGAGCCCTATCAGGAGTCGACAACAAACGGCCTTAACCGGATCAAAATTTAGTATTTTGCAGGCCTAGTTGAGGGAAGCTTCTTCTTAGAACCCCAGGACCCCTACTTCTGGTTATATGTCCTAAATAATTGAGGCCAACCCTAACTACCGGAAGTCGTTTTTGTGGGTCCCAACAAACACAAGCAGCTGAAATTTCGAGGTATGATTGGTAGGGGCAAGATACATCTGGTATTTTAATTTGAGATATTTTCAACGAATGCATCGGAAACTATTAGCATTAAATAATCTTCCGGTTAGGCAGGAAAATGACAGTTTAAGCAAAATAATCACGGATTGTATTCTTGTTTTACTGCGGCCAAAGTAATTGGATGCAAACCCCAAAATAAATTTCCTGTGAGTAAAACGCATCTTTCGACTTTTTTCGGTGATAAAACGTTTTTCCCGGGAATTGTAAAATGGACCTTAGAAATGGAATAACTTGGAATGTTTTAATGGGATATGAATGAAACTTGGTATTGAAGACCCCATTTGACTCTGAACCTGTCCGAAGATGCTTGACCCTGAGTGACCCCTGAATGACCTTAATATAACAATTGGGCATTATGGCCCGAAAATTGCATAAAAAACAGGATTACTTCCGCAAAAAGGCGTATTCCGAAGCCCAACTCCTGGAAAGGAGAATTGGTCACCTTACAAATAATTTGGGAGAGCTTTAAGGTCCGAGGAAGTTTGGCCCCGAGTGAGCAACAGATATCCTAAAGATGACCTTTCAGCGCTATGACCACAAACTTGCATAGCAAATCTCGGGATTAATACCGGAAACTGGCGTGTTCCCCTGCCCAACCCTTGGAAATGAAAATTGGTCACCTTACCTTTTGGTAGGAAATTTGTATATTTGGAACTGAAGTAGAAACTGATTGTGATATAGTTTCTACATTGCAACATTGGAGCAGTAAAAGTAATTCAAAGTGAACTTAGTAGTTTTTGGGCTCATCTAAGCTTGGAGGATAATCTTTGAACAGAAACTCGATCAGACTAAGTTAAGTAGTTTAGCAAACAAAGTTTTGAGCCCATGAAAGTTTGAATATTCAAAAAGATAACCCAACGTATGCCAGAAAATAGAAAAACAACGAAATCAGCGAACCCCCTCAATGAAATGGGAACTGAGGAAGCTAATGTCATGAAACTCGGTACTAGAAGGACGGTACCAGAGATGATTTGACCCGGGCACACAAAAAACAGCACTATTTAGACCCAATGGGAGCGGCAAATGATAAAGATCTCCGAGAATTGTAAGTGGCCCTATCAGAACTCGGCAAATAGCGGCATTACCGGGATCAAATATTTGTAAAGTGTCGTCCTAATTGAGGTAAGCTTAAATTTAGAAACCCAGGTTCCCCACTTCTGTTTTATGCCCTAAAAAACTAAGCCACCCTTAAATAGTGGAAGCCGTTCTCTGTAACCCAATGAACTCAAGCGGCTGAAATTTAGAGGTATGATAGGTAAAGGCAAGATACATCTGATGTTTAAATTTGAATCTTTTCCAACGGTTGCATCGGAAGATACTAGCGTTAAATCAACTTCCGCTTAGACAGGAAAAAAATCAATTTACGCAAAGTTTCGAGCTAGTGCTTGCTGGTTTTGTTCTGGCACTAGAAAATAAATGAAAATAGCAAAAAAAATTCCTTCCGCTGCTAATACTTTTTCCTGGGAAATGTAAAAATGGACCTTAGAAATGAGATAAATTGGGAAATTTTATTGGGATGTGAATGAAAAGTGATAGTGAAGACCCTATGAGATTCTGGAGATATCCGAAAATGTTTGACCTGAGTGACCCCTTGATGACCTTAAATTAATATTCGGGCGTTATGATCCCAAAATTGCATTAAAAAAAACAGGATTAACACCAGAAAGTGGCAGATTCCCCAGCCCAACTCCTGGAAAAAAGAATTGGTCAACTCACTAATAAATGGAGAGAAATACAAAGTTCTAAGAATTTTGACCCCGGTTGAGCACCGTATCACCTTAAAGTGAGTTTTGGGAGTTATTACCACAAAGAAAATCTCGGGATGAACACCAGAAAGTGGCCTATTCCCCTGCCCGACCGCTGGAAATGAGATTTGATCACCTTAAAAATTTGGTGAGGAATTTCGTGTATTTGGAACTGAAGCAGAATCTGATAGGGCCATAGCTTCTATATTGCAAATTTGGAGCAGTAGAGTTAATTCGAAGTGGACGTGGTAATTTTTGGGTTCAGCCTAGCCTGGAGAAAGATCTTTTAATAGCAATTCAATCAGGTTAATTTAAGCAGTAGAGTAAACAAAGTGCTGAGTCCACAATAAATTGAATCTTCGAAAAAAAACACCCAACCTATGCCATAAAATAGAAAAACAGCAAAATCAGCGAACCCCACAAATGGGAACTGAGTAAGCTAATGCCAAGAAACTCGGTACTGGAAGGGTGGTAGTAGAGATGATTTGACCAAGGCATACCAAAAACGCGAGTGCTGGGACCCATCGAGGGCAAATTATCAACGTACCGAGAAATCTAAATAGCCTTATCAGCACTCGGCGACGAGCGACATTAACTGGATCAAATATCAGTATGTTGTAGGCCTAGTTGAGGGAAGCTTAAAATTAGAACCCCAGGACCCCACTTCTGGTTTTATGCCCTAAGTAAACAAAGCCAAAACTTACTTCGGAAAGCTGTTTTGTTCTCTGAGCCCCAATGAACTCAAGCAGTTGAAACTTGGAGGTTTGTATCAGGAAAATATCAATTCAAGCAAAATAAACAGCGAAGGTATATTGGTTTTATTGCGGCAACAAGAATTAGAAAAAAGATTCCTGTGAGTAAAACGCATCCGGCGACTGATTCCCTTGTTAAAATTTTTTTCACGGGAATGTTAAAAATGGACCTTAGAAACGGGATAACATGGGATGTTTTAATGGGATATGAATGAAACTGGGAATTGGAGACGCCATGTGACTCTGAAACTGTCCGAAGATGCTTGACCCCGTGTGACTCCTGAATGACCTTAAATGGACAATTGGGCGTTATGGCCCCAAAATTGCATAAGAAAAAACAGGATTAACACCGGAAAGTGGCGTATTCCCCAGCCCAACTGCAAATGAGAAATAGTCACTACAAAAAAATGGAAAGAAAATAAGGTTCGAGGAAATGTGAATCCGCGTGAACACCGGATTACTTTAAGATGACCCTTGAGCCGTACAACCACAAAGTTGCATAGAAAATCTCGGGATAAACACCAGAAAGTTGCCTAATCCCCTGCCTAAACCCGGATAAGGAGTTTTGGTCACCTTACTAGTTTTTGGCAGGAAAAGAAAACTTGTTTATTGGGAACAGAAGCAGGAGCTGACAGTGGTCTAGTTTCTACATTGCAACATTGGAGCAGTAGGTTTTACTCAAATTAGACTTGGTAATTTTTGGGTTCAGCTTAGTTTGGAGAATGATTTTTTAATAGCAGTTCAATCAGACTAGAGTAAGTAGTACAGCAAACAAAAAATTTGAGAAGACGAAGATATTTGAGTTTTTCAAAAGATAGCTCCTCCTCTGCCAGAAAAAAAATCAGCGAACCCCCTCAAATGGAAGAGAGGAAACTTATGCTATGAAACTTGGTACTAAAAGGGTTGTACTAGAGATGATTTGACCCGGCCATCAAAGTAAGGGGCCCCTCAAGCCCCGGGGGCAAACGACAAAGTACCCGAAAGTTTCAATGGCCCTTTCAGAACAAGGCAACTAGCGGTATTAACGGGACTAAAATTTAGAATGATTTAGGGCTAGTTGCGGGAAGCTTAAAAAGAGAAACCCAAGACCCCCAATTCTAGTTTTATGCCCCAAGTCAACGAAGCCACCCGAAACTTCCGCGAATAGGAATACGATTAGACTAAGTAAGTAGTACAGCAAACAAAGTCTCGAGCCCATGATATTTTGAATATTGGAAAAGATAACCCAACGTATACCAGAAAATAGAAAAAAAAAACGAAATCAGCAAACTCCCTCAAATGGGAACTGAGGAAGCTACTGCCATGAAACTCGGTACTAGAAGAGCGGTACCAGAGATGATTTGACCCAGGCACACAAAAAACAATACTATTTAGATCCAATAGGAGCAAATCATAAAGATCCCCGGGAATCGTAAGTGGCCCTATCATAACTCGGCGTATAGCGGCATTACCGGGATCAAATATTTGTAAAGTGTCGTCCTAATTGAGGTAAGCTTAAATTTACAAACCCAGGTACCCCACTTCTGTTTTATGCCCTAAGTAAGCAAAGCCATCCCTAAATACTTGAACGGAAGCCGTTCTCTGTAAGCCATTGAACTCAAGCGACTGAAATTTGGAGATATGATAGGTAAAAGCAAGATACATCTGATGTTTCAATTTGAATCTTTTCCAACGGTTGCATCGGAAGAAACTAGCGTTAAATAAACTTCGGCTTAGACAGGAAAATATCGATTTACGCAAAATTTTGAGCTAGTGCTTGCTGGTTTTTTTTGTGGCAATAGAAAATAAATGAAAATCGCGGAATAATACCCTTGTGAAAAAAACGCATCCGACGTTTTTTCCGCTGTTAATAATTTTTCCTGGGAAATGTAAAAATGAACCTTAGAAATGGGATAAATTGGGAAATTTTGTTGTGATATGAATGAAAATTGATGAAGACCCTATGAGATTTTGAAGATGTCCGAAGATGCTTGACTCCGAGTGACCCCTGAATGACCTTAATATGACAATTGGGCGTTATGGCCCGAAAATTGCTATAAAAACAGGATTACTTCCGCAAAGTAGCAGATTCTCCAGCCCAACTCCTGGAAAGGAGAATTGATCACCTTACAAATAATTGGGAAGAACTTTAGGGTTCGAGCAAGTTTGGCCCCTGATCAACAGATTTCCTAAATGATTTCCTAAATGAGTGAGCAACAGATTTCCTAAATGTGATCTTCGGGCGTTATGATCCCAAAATTGCATTTAAAAAAAACAGGATTAACACCGGAAAGTAGCAGATTCCCCAGCCCAACTCCTGGAAAAGAGAATTGGTCATCTCACTAATAAATGGCGAGAATTATAAAGTTCTAAGAATTTTGACCCCGGGTGAGTCCCGGATCACCTTAAGGTGAGTTCTGGCAGTTATGACCACAAAGCTGCATAGAAAATCTCGGGATTAACAACGAAAGTGGCCTATTTCCCTGCCCAACCATTGGAAATGAGAATTGTTCACCTTAAAAGTGCGGGGAGGAATTTCGTGTTTTCGGAACTGAAGCTAAAATTGATAGCGACACAGCTTCTATATTGCAAATTTGGAATAGTAGAGTTAATTCAAAGTGAACTTGGTAATTTTTGGGCTCATCTAAGCTTGGAGAATGATCTTTGAATAGAGTTTCGATCAGACTTAGTTAAGTAGTACAGCAAACAAAGTGTCGAGCCCGAAATAAATTGAACCTTCGATGAAAGAGCCCAATCTATGCCAGAAAACAGAAAAACGAAAAATCGGCAAACAAACCCCCCCTCACCCCCGAAATGGGAAATGAGAAAGCTAATGCCATGAAACTCGGCACTAGAAGGGCAGTACTAGAGATGATTTGATCCGGTTATAAGAAAAAGGACTTCGTCCCCGGGAGGCGCAACGGCCCTATCAAAAATTGGCAACTAGCGGCATATACGAATTTAAAACTTCGTAAGTTTTAGGCCAAATTGAGTGAAGGTTAAATTCAGAAATACCAGGACCTCACTTCTAGTTTTATGCCCTATGTAACAAAACAACTCCTGATTTCCGGAAGTCGTTTTTCAGGCCCCAATGAATGAAGGCAGCTGAATCTTGGAGGTACGGCAGGTAGTGGCCAGATACATCTAGTGTTTGATTTTAAATCAATTCCAACGGTTGCATTGAAACATACTAGCATTAAAAAACACCACATTAGACAGAAATATATCAATTTACGCAAAATAACAAGCAAGTGCATGCTCTTTTTTTTTGCAAAATAAAAATTAAATGCAAAGCCCGAAAAAATTTTTGTGAGTAAAAGGCATCCGGCGATTGCTTCCGTTGTTACAACCTTTTACCCGGGAAATGTAGAAATGGACATTAGAAATGGGCTAACTTTGGAAGTTTTGATGGGATATGAATGAAAGTTGATAGTGAGGACCCAATGGTACCCTGAACCTATCCGAGGGCGTTTAACCCCGTTGACCACGGAATGACCTTCAAATGAGCTTTGGGCCTTAAGACCACAAAATTACATAGAATGTCTCGAGGTTAACACCTAAAAGTGACGTCTTCCACTGCCCAACCCCTAGATAAGAGAATTGGTCACTTTATCGATTTTTGGGAGGAAACTTATGTATTGGGAATTGAAGCGGAAGCTGATAGATGTATAGCTTCTACATTACAACATTGGAGCAGTAGAGTTAATTCAAAGTAGAATGGATGAGCTTTGGGATCAGCTTACCTCGGAGAGTGGTCTATTTATTTAAGATGATTTGTTCTTCAAAGAGATACCCCATGCTATTCCAAAAAAAATCAAAACAACAAAATTCGAACCCCCACAAATGGGAACTGAAGAAGGTAATGCCATGGCCTTATCCTGATCAAATTTTAGTATGTTGCAGGCCTAGTTGAGGGATGCTTCTTGTTAGAACCCCAGGACCCTCACTTCTGGTTATATGTCCTAATTAATTAAAGCCAACCCTAAATACCGGAAGTCGTTTTTGTAGGCCCCAACAAACTCAAGCAGCTGAAATTTGGAGGTATGATAGGTAAGGGCAAGATACCTTTGGTGTTTTATTTTGAGACATTTCCAACGAATGAATCGGAACATATTAGCATTAAATAAACTTCCGCTTAGGCAGCAAAAATGACAGTTTAAGCAAAATAGTCAGCGATTGTATATTTGTTTTATTGCGGCCAAAATAATTGGATGCAAACCCCAAAATAAGATTCCTGTGAGTGAAACGCATCTTTTGACTTTTTCCCGTGATAAAATTTTTTTTCTCGGGAACTGTAAAAATGAACCTTAGAAACGAATTAACTTGGAATGTTTCAATGGGATATGAATGAAACTTAGTATTGAAGACCCCAAGTGACTCTGAACCTGTCCGAAGATGCTTGACTCCGAGTGAACCCTGAATGACCTTAAGATGACAATTGGGCGTTATGGCCCAAAAATTGCTATAAAAACAGGATTACTTCCGCAAAGTGGCGTATTCCGAAGCCCAAATCCTGGAAAGGAGAATTGGTCACCTTACAAATAATTGGGGAGATTTTTAAGGTCCGAGGAAAATTGCCCCTGAGTGAGCAACAGATTCCCTAAATGTGATCTTTGAGCGCTATGACCACAAAGTTGCATAGAAAATCTCGGGATTAACACCGGAAACTGGCTTGTTCCCCTGCCCAACCCCTGGAAATGATAATTGGTCACCTTACCTTTTGGCAGAAATTTGTATACTTGAAATTGAAGCAGAAGCTGATAGCGATATAATTTCTACATTGCAACATTGGAGCAGTAAAATAATTCAATTGAATTTGGTATATTTTGGGCTCATCTAAGCTTGGAGAGTAATCTTTGAATAGGAATACGATCAGACTAAGTAAGTAGTACAGCAAACAAAATTTCGAGCCCATGATTGTTTCAATATTCGAAAAGATAACCCAACGTATACCAGAAAAGAAAAACAACGAAATCAGTGAACTCCCTCAAGTGGGAACTGAGGAAGCTAATGCCAAGAAACTCGGTACTAGAAGGGCGGTACCAGAGATGATTTGACCCGGGCACACAAAAAACCATACTATTTAGATCCAATGGGAGCAAATCATAAAGATCCCCGGGAATCGTAAGTGGCCCTATCATAACTCGGCGTATAGCGGCATTACCGGGATCAAATATTTGTAAAGTGTCGTCCTAATTGAGGTAAGCTTAAATTTAGAAACCCAGGTACCCACTTCTGTTTTATGCCCTAAGTAAGCAAAGCCACCCCTAAATACTTTTAAGAGAAGCCGTTCTCTGTAAGCCAATGAACTCAAGCGGCTGAAATTCGGAGATATGATAGGTAATGGCAAGATACATCTGATGTTTCAGTTTGAATCTTTTCCAACGGTTGCATCGGAAGATACTAGCGTTAAATAAACTTCCGCTTAGACAGGAAAATATCGATTTACGCAAAATTTTGAGCTATTGCTTGCTGGTTTTTTTTTGGTAATATAAAATAAATGAAAATCGCGAAATAATACTCTTGTGAAAAAAACGCATCCGTCGTTTCTTCCGCTGTTAATAATTTTTCTTGGGAAATGTAAAAACTAACCTTAAAAATGAGATAAATTGGGAAGTTTTGTTGTGATATGAATGAAAACTGATAAAAACCCTATGAGATTTTGAAGATGTCTGAAGATGCTTGACTCCGAGTGACCCCTGAATGACCTTAATATGACAATTGGGCGTTTTGGCCCGAAAATTGCAAAAAAAGGAGTAACACCGGAAAGTGGCGTATTCCTCAGCTCAACTCCTGGAAAAGAGAATTGATCATCTCACTAATAAATGGCGAGAATTATAAAATTCTCCGAATTTTGAACCCGGGTGAGCACCGGATCACCTTAATGTGAGTTTTGGGAGTTATGACCACAAAGTTGCATAGAAAATCTCGGACTAACAACGGAAAGTGGCCTATTCCCCTGCCCAACCCTTGAAAATGAGAATTCCTCACTTTAAAAATGCGGGGAGGAATTTCGTGTATTTTCGTGACAAATAATTTGGGAGAACTTTAAGTTTGCAACCGAGTGAGCATCAGATTTTCTAAATGTGATCTTTGAGCGCTATGACCACAAAGTTGCATAGAATATCTCGGGATTAACACAGGAAACTGGCTTGTTCCCCTGCCCAACCCCTGGAAATTAAAATCGGTCACATTACCTTTTGGCAGAAACTTGTATTCTTGAAACTAAAGCAGAAACGATATAATTTCTACATTGCAACATTGGAGCAGTATAATAATTCAAAAGAGCTTGGTAATTTTTGGGCTCATCTAAGCTTGGAGAATGATCTTTGAATAGAATTTCGATCAGACTAAGTTAAGTAGTACAGCAAACAAAGTGTCGAGCCCGAAATAAATTGAACCTTCGATGAAAGAGCCCAATCTATGCCAGAAAACAGAAAAACGAAAAATCGGCAAACAAACCCCTCCCCCCCCCGAAATGGGAAATGAGAAAGCTAATGCCATGAAACTCGGCACTAGAAGGGCGGTACAAGAGATGATTTGATTCGGTTATAAGAAAGAGGACTTCGTCCCCGGGAGGCTAAATGGCCCTATCAAAACTTGGCAACTAGCGGCATATACGAATTTAAAACTTAGTAAGTTTTAGGCCAAATTGAGTGAAGGTTAAATTCAGAAACACCAGGACCTCACTTCTTGTTTTATGCCCTACTTAACTAAACCACTCATGATTTCCGGGAGTCGTTTTTCAGGCCCCAATGAATGGAGGCAGCTGAATCTTGGAGGTACGGCAGGTAGTGGCCAGATACATCTAGTGTTTGATTTTAAATCAGTTCCAACGGTTGCATTGAAACATACTAGCATTAACAAACACCACATTAGACAGGAACATATCAATTTACGCAAAATAACAAGCAAGTGCATGCTGGTTTTTGCAAAATAAAAATTAAATGCAAAGCGCGAAAAAACCCTTGCGAGTAAAAGGAATTCGGCGATTGCTTCCGTTGTTACAACCTTTTACCCGGGAAATGTAGAAACGGGCTAACTTTGGAAGTTTTGATGGGATATGAATAAAATTTGATAGTGAGGACCCAATGGTACCCTGAACCTATCCGAGGGTGTTTAACCCCGATGACCACGGAATGACCTTCAAATGAGCTTTGGGCGTTAAGACCACAAAATTACATAGAAAGTCTCGAGGTTAACACCTGAAAGTGACGTCTTCCACTGCCCAACCCCTAGATAAGAGAATTGGTCATTTTATCGATTTGTGGGAGGAAACTTATGTATTGGGAAATGAAGCGGAAGCTGATAGATGTATAGCTTCTACATTGCAACATTGGAGCAGTAAAGTTAATTCAAAGTAGAATGGATGAGCTTTGGGATCAGCTTACATCAGAGGTTGATCTATTTATTTAAGATGATTTGTTCTTCAAAGAGATACCCCATGCTATTCCAGAAAACAGCAAAACAACAAAATTCGAACCCCCACAAATGGGAACTGAAGAAGGTAATGCCATGGCCTTAGCCTGATCAAGTTTTAGTATGTTGCAGGCCTAGTTCAGGGAAGCGTCTTTTTAGAACCCCAGGACACTCACTTCTGGTTATATGTCCTAATTAATTAAAGCCAACCCTAACTACCGGAAGTCGTTTTTGTAGGCCCCAACAAACACAAGCAGCTGAAATTTGGAGGTATGATAGGTGAGGGCAAGATACATTTGGTGTTTTATTTTGTGACATTTCCAACGAATGCATCGGAACACATTAGCATTAAATAAACTTCCGCTTAGGCAGGAAAATGACAATTTAAGCAAAAGAATCAGCGATTGTATTTTTGTTTTATTGCGGCCAAAACGCATCTTTCGACTTTTTCCTGTGATAAAAATTGTTTTCCCGGAAATTGTAAAAATGGACCTTAGAAATGGATTAACTTTTTTTAATCGGATATGTTTAATCGGATATGAATGAAACTTGGTATTGAAAACCCCATGAGACTCTGAACCTGTCCAAAGATGCTTGACTCCGAGTGACCCCTGAGTGACCTTAAGATGACAATTGGGCGTTATGGCCCGAAAATTGCATAAAAAACAGGATTATTTCCGCAAAGTGGCGTATTCCGAAGCCCAACTCCTGGAAAAGAGAATTGGTCACCTTACAAATAATTGGGGAGAACTTTAAGGTCCGAAAAAAATTGGCCCCTGAGTGAGCAACAGATTCCCTAAATGTGATCTTTGAGCGCTATGACCACAAAGTTGCATAGAAAATCTCGGGATTAACACCGGAAACTGGCTTGTTCCCCTGCCCAACCCCTGGAAATGATAATTGGTCACCTTACCTTTTGGCAGAAATTTGTATACTTGAAATTGAAGCAGAAGCTGATAGCGATATAATTTCTACATTGCAACATTGGAGCAGTAAAATAATTCAATTGAATTTGGTATATTTTGGGCTCATCTAAGCTTGGAGAGTAATCTTTGAATAGGAATACGATCAGACTAAGTAAGTAGTACAGCAAACAAAATTTCGAGCCCATGATTGTTTGAATATTCGAAAAGATAACCCAACGTATACCAGAAAAGAAAAACAACGAAATCAGTGAACTCCCTCAAGTGGGAACTGAGGAAGCTAATGCCAAGAAACTCGGTACTAGAAGGGCGGTACCAGAGATGATTTGACCCGGGCACACAAAAAACCATACTATTTAGATCCAATGGGAGCAAATCATAAAGATCCCCGGGAATCGTAAGTGGCCCTATCATAACTCGGCGTATAGCGGCATTACCGGGATCAAATATTTGTAAAGTGTCGTCCTAATTGAGGTAAGCTTAAATTTAGAAACCCAGGTACCCACTTCTGTTTTATGCCCTAAGTAAGCAAAGCCACCCCTAAATACTTTTAAGAGAAGCCGTTCTCTGTAAGCCAATGAACTCAAGCGGCTGAAATTCGGAGATATGATAGGTAATGGCAAGATACATCTGATGTTTCAGTTTGAATCTTTTCCAACGGTTGCATCGGAAGATACTAGCGTTAAATAAACTTCCGCTTAGACAGGAAAATATCGATTTACGCAAAATTTTGAGCTATTGCTTGCTGGTTTTTTTTTTGGTAATATAAAATAAATGAAAATCGCGAAATAATACTCTTGTGAAAAAAACGCATCCGTCGTTTCTTCCGCTGTTAATAATTTTTCTTGGGAAATGTAAAAACTAACCTTAAAAATGAGATAAATTGGGAAGTTTTGTTGTGATATGAATGAAAACTGATAAAAACCCTATGAGATTTTGAAGATGTCTGAAGATGCTTGACTCCGAGTGACCCCTGAATGACCTTAATATGACAATTGGGCGTTTTGGCCCGAAAATTGCAAAAAAAGGAGTAACACCGGAAAGTGGCGTATTCCTCAGCTCAACTCCTGGAAAAGAGAATTGATCATCTCACTAATAAATGGCGAGAATTATAAAATTCTCCGAATTTTGAACCCGGGTGAGCACCGGATCACCTTAATGTGAGTTTTGGGAGTTATGACCACAAAGTTGCATAGAAAATCTCGGACTAACAACGGAAAGTGGCCTATTCCCCTGCCCAACCCTTGAAAATGAGAATTCCTCACTTTAAAAATGCGGGGAGGAATTTCGTGTATTTTCGTGACAAATAATTTGGGAGAACTTTAAGTTTGCAACCGAGTGAGCAACAGATTTTCTAAATGTGATCTTTGAGCGCTATGACCACAAAGTTGCATAGAATATCTCGGGATTAACACAGGAAACTGGCTTGTTCCCCTGCCCAACCCCTGGAAATGAAAATCGGTCACATTACCTTTTGGCAGAAACTTGTATTCTTGAAACTAAAGCAGAACGATATAATTTCTACATTGCAACATTGGAGCAGTATAATAATTCAAAAGAGCTTGGTAATTTTTGGGCTCATCTAAGCTTGGAGAATGATCTTTGAATAGAATTTCGATCAGACTAAGTTAAGTAGTACAGCAAACAAAGTGTCGAGCCCGAAATAAATTGAACCTTCGATGAAAGAGCCCAATCTATGCCAGAAAACAGAAAAACGAAAAATCGGCAAACAAACCCCTCCCCCCCCCCCCCCCCCGATATGGGAAATGAGAAAGCTAATGCCATGAAACTCGGCACTAGAAGGGCGGTACAAGAGATGATTTGATTCGGTTATAAGAAAGAGGACTTCGTCCCCGGGAGGCTAAATGGCCCTATCAAAACTTGGCAACTAGCGGCATATACGAATTTAAAACTTAGTAAGTTTTAGGCCAAATTGAGTGAAGGTTAAATTCAGAAACACCAGGACCTCACTTCTTGTTTTATGCCCTACTTAACTAAACCACTCATGATTTCCGGGAGTCGTTTTTCAGGCCCCAATGAATGGAGGCAGCTGAATCTTGGAGGTACGGCAGGTAGTGGCCAGATACATCTAGTGTTTGATTTTAAATCAGTTCCAACGGTTGCATTGAAACATACTAGCATTAACAAACACCACATTAGACAGGAACATATCAATTTACGCAAAATAACAAGCAAGTGCATGCTGGTTTTTGCAAAATAAAAATTAAATGCAAAGCGCGAAAAAACCCTTGCGAGTAAAAGGAATTCGGCGATTGCTTCCGTTGTTACAACCTTTTACCCGGGAAATGTAGAAACGGGCTAACTTTGGAAGTTTTGATGGGATATGAATAAAATTTGTTAGTGAGGACCCAATGGTACCCTGAACCTATCCGAGGGTGTTTAACCCCGATGACCACGGAATGACCTTCAAATGAGCTTTGGGCGTTAAGACCACAAAATTACATAGAAAGTCTCGAGGTTAACACCTGAAAGTGACGTCTTCCACTGCCCAACCCCTAGATAAGAGAATTGGTCATTTTATCGATTTGTGGGAGGAAACTTATGTATTGGGAAATGAAGCGGAAGCTGATAGATGTATAGCTTCTACATTGCAACATTGGAGCAGTAAAGTTAATTCAAAGTAGAATGGATGAGCTTTGGGATCAGCTTACATCAGAGGTTGATCTATTTATTTAAGATGATTTGTTCTTCAAAGAGATACCCCATGCTATTCCAGAAAACAGCAAAACAACAAAATTCGAACCCCCACAAATGGGAACTGAAGAAGGTAATGCCATGGCCTTAGCCTGATCAAGTTTTAGTATGTTGCAGGCCTAGTTCAGGGAAGCGTCTTTTTAGAACCCCAGGACACTCACTTCTGGTTATATGTCCTAATTAATTAAAGCCAACCCTAACTACCGGAAGTCGTTTTTGTAGGCCCCAACAAACACAAGCAGCTGAAATTTGGAGGTATGATAGGTGAGGGCAAGATACATTTGGTGTTTTATTTTGTGACATTTCCAACGAATGCATCGGAACACATTAGCATTAAATAAACTTCCGCTTAGGCAGGAAAATGACAATTTAAGCAAAAGAATCAGCGATTGTATTTTTGTTTTATTGCGGCCAAAACGCATCTTTCGACTTTTTCCTGTGATAAAAATTGTTTTCCCGGAAATTGTAAAAATGGACCTTAGAAATGGATTAACTTTTTTTAATCGGATATGTTTTAATCGGATATGAATGAAACTTGGTATTGAAAATCCCATGAGACTCTGAACCTGTCCAAAGATGCTTGACTCCGAGTGACCCCTGAGTGACCTTAAGATGACAATTGGGCGTTATGGCCCGAAAATTGCATAAAAAACAGGATTATTTCCGCAAAGTGGCGTATTCCGAAGCCCAACTCCTGGAAAAGAGAATTGGTCACCTTACAAATAATTGGGGAGAACTTTAAGGTCCGAAAAAAATTGGCCCCTGAGTGAGCAACAGATTCCTAAATGTGATCTTTGAGCGCTATGACCACAAAGTTGCATAGAAAATCTCGGGATTAACACCGGAAACTGGCTTGTTCCCCTGCCCAACCCCTGGAAATGAGAATTGATCACCCTACCTTTTGGCAGAAATTTGTATACTTGAAATTGAAGCAGAAGCTGATAGCGATATAATTTCTATATTGCAACATTGGAGCAGTAAAATAATTCAAGTGAACTTGGTAATTTTTGGGCTCATCTAAGCTTGGAGAGTAATCTTTGAATAGGAATACGATCAGACTAAGTAAGTAGTAAAACAACAAAATTTCGAGCCCTTGATAATTTGAATATTCGAAAAGATAACCAAACCTATACCAGAAAATAGAAAAACATGGAAATCAGCGAACTCCCTCAAATGGGAACTGAGGAAGCTACTGCCATGAAACTCTTTACTAGAAGGGCGGTACCAGAGATGATTTGACCCGGGCACACAAAAAACAATACTATTTAGATCCAATGGGAGCAAATCATAAAGATCCCCGGGAATCGTAAGTGGCCCTGTCATAACTCGGCGTATAGCGGCATTACCGGAATCAAATGTTTGTAAAGTGTCGTCCTAATTGAGGTAAGCTTAAATTTAGAAGCCCAGGTACCCCACTTCTGTTTTATGCCCTAAGTAAGCAAAGCCACCCCTAAATACTTGAAGGGAAGCCGTTCTCTGTAAGCCAATGAACTCAAGCGGCTAAAATTCGGAGATATGATAGGTAAAGGCAAGATACATCTGATGTTTCAGTTTGAATATTTTCCAACGGTTGCATCGGAAGATACTAGCGTTAAATAAACTTCCGCTTAGACAGGAAAATATCGATTTACGCAAAATTTTGAGCTAGTCCTTGCTGGCTTTTTTGGCAATAGAAAATAAATGAAAATCGCGAAAAAAAATACCCCTGTTAAAAAAACGCATCCGTCGTTTCTTCCGCTGTTAATACTTTTTCCTGGGAAATGTAAAAATGAACCTTAGAAATGGGATAAATTGGGAAGTTTTGTTGTGATATGAATGAAAATTGATGAAGACTCTATGAGATTTTGAAGATGTCCGAAGATGCTTGACTCCGAGTGACCCCTGAATGACCTTAATATGACAATTGGGCGTTATGGCTCGAAAATTGCAAAAAAAAGGAGTAACACCGGAAAGTGGCGTATTCCTCAGCCCAACTCCTGGAAAAAAGAATTAGTCATCTCACCAATAAATGACGAGAATTATAAAGTTCTAAGAATTTTGACCCCGGGTGAGCACCGGATCACCTTAAGGTGAGTTTTGGGAGTTAAGACCACAAAGTTGCATAGAAAATTTCGGGATTAACAACGGAAAGTGACCTATTCCCCTGCCCAACCCTTGAAAATGGGTTTTGATCACCTTAAAAATGCGGGGAGGAATTTCGTGTGTTCTGAACTGAAGCAAAAATTGACAGCGACACAGCTTCTATATTGCAAATTTGGAATAGTAGAGTTAATTCAAAGTGAACTTGGTAATTTTTGGGCTCGTCTAAGCTTGGAGAATGATCTTTGAATAGAGTTTCGATCAGACTAAGTTAAGTAGTCCAGCAAACAAAGTGTCGAACCCGAAATAATTTGATCCTTCGATGAGAAAGCCCAACCTATGCCAGAAAACAGAGAAACGAAAAATCGGCAAACAAACCCTTCCCCACCCGAAATGGGAAATGAGAAAGCTAATTCCATGAAACGCGGCACTAGAAGGGCGGTACTAGAGATGATTTGTTCCGGTTATAAGAAAGAGGACTTCGTCCCCGGGAGGCTAAATGGCCCTATCAAAACTTGGCAACTAGCGGCATATACGAATTTGAAACTTAGTAAGTTTTAGGCCAAATTGAGTGAAGGTTAAATTCAGAAACCTCACTTCTAGTTTTATGCCCTATGTAACAAAACCACACCTGATTTCCGGAAGTCGTTTTTAAGGCCCCAATGAATGGAGGCAGCTGAATCTTGGAGGTACGACAGGTAGTGGCCAGATACATCTAGTGTTTGATTTTAAATCAATTCCAACGGTTGCATTGAAACATACTAGCATTAAAAAACACCACATTAGACAGGAACATATCAATTTACGCAAAATAACAAGAAAGTGCATGCTGGTTTTTTGCAAAATAAAAATTAAATGCAAAGCCCGAAAAAACCCTTGCGAGTAAAAGGCATCCGGCGATTGCTTCCGTTGTTACAACCTTTTACCCGGGAAATGTAGAAATGGACAGTAGAAATAGGTTAACTTGGGAAGTTTTGATGGGATATGAATAAAAATTGATAGTGAGGACCCAATGGTACCCTGAACTTATCCGAGGGTGTTTAACCCCTATGACCACGGAATGACCTTCAAATGAGCTTTGGGCGTTAAGACCACAAAATTACATAGAATGTCTCGAGGTTAACACCTGAAAGTGACGTCTTCCACTGCCCAACCCCTAGATAAGATAATTGGTCACTTTATCGATTTTTAGGAGGAAACTTATGTATTGGGAATTAAAGCCGAAGCTGATAGATGTATAGCTTCTACATTGCAACATTGGAGCAGTAGAGTTAATTCAAAGTAGAATGGTTGAGCTTTGGGATCAGCTTACCTCGGAGATTGATCTATTTATTTAAGACGATTTGTTCTTCAAAGAGATACCCCATGCTATTCCTGAAAAAAGCAAAACAACAAAATTCGAACCCCCGCAACTGGGAACTGAAGAAGCTAATGTCATGAAAGTATTGTCTCGGTTGTAGAAGGACGATACTAGAGATGAATTGACCATGGAATACGAAAAACTGGACCCCTCAACCCTATGGAGGGCAATTGATGAAGTTCCAGGAAAGTGTAAAGAGACCTATCAGGAGTCGACAACAAGCGGCCTTAACCGGATCAAAATTTAGTATGTTGCAGGCCTAGTTGAGGGAAGCTTCTTCTTAGAACCCCAGGAACCCCACTTCTGGTTATATGTCCTAAGTAAGTGAGGCCAACCCTAACTACCGGAAGTCGTTTTTGTGGGCCCCAACAAACACAAGCAGCTGAAGTTTGGAGGTATGATAGGTAGGGGCAAGATACATCTGGTGTTTTAATTTGAGACATTTTCAACGAATGCATCGGAACATATTAGCATTTAATAATCTTCCGGTTAGGCAGGAAAATGACAGTTTAAGCAAAATAATCACGGTTTGTGTATTTGTTTTACTGCGGCAAAATAATTGGATGCAAGACCCAAAATATGGTTCCTGTGAGTAAAACATATCTTTCGACTTTTTTCCGTGATAAAACTCTTTTCCCGGGAATTGTAAAATGGACCATAGAAATGGAATAACTTGGAATGTTTTAATGGGATAGAAATGAAACTCGGTATTGAAGACCCATTTGACACTGAACCTGTCCAAAGATGCTTGACCCCGAGTGACCCCTGAATGACCTTAATACGACAATTGGGCATTATGCATTAAAAAAAATTGCATTAAAAAACAGGATTACTTCCGCAAAGTGGCGTATTCCGAAGCCCAACTCCTGGAAAGGAGAATTGGTCACCTTACAAAAAAATGGGGAGAGCTTTAAGGTCCGAGGAAGTTTGGCCCCGAGTGAGTAACAGATTTCCTAAAGATGACCTTTCAGCGCTATGACCACAATCTTGCATAGAAAATCTCGGGATTAATACCGGAAACTCGCGTGTTCCTCTGCCCAACCCCTGGAAATGAGAATTGGTCACCTTACCTTTTGGCAGAAATTTGTATACTTGAAACTGAAGCAGAAGCTGATAGCGATATAATTTCTACATTGCAACATTGGAGCAGTAAAAATAATTCAAAGTGATTTTGGTAGTTTTTGGGCTCATCTAAGCTTGGAGGATAATCTTTCAACAGAAACTCGTTCAGACTAAGTTAAGTAGTTTAGCAAACAAAGATTCGAGCCCATGAAAATTTGAATATTCAAAAAGATAACCCAACGTATGCCAGAAAATAGAAAAACAACGAAATCAGCGAACCCCCTCAACGAAATGGGAACTGAGGAAGCTAATGCCATGAAACTCGGTACTAGAAGGGCGGTACCAGAGATGATTTGACCCGGGCACACAAAAAACAGCACTATTTAGACCCAATGGGAGCAGCAAATGATAAAGATCTCCGGGAAGTGTAAGTGGCCCTATCAGAAATCCGCAAATAGCGGCATTACCGGGATCAAATATTTATAAATTGTCGTCCTAATTGAGGTATGCTTAAATTTAGAAACCCAAGACCCCCACTTCTGTTTTACGCCCTAAGTAAGCTAAGCCACCCTTAAATAGTGGAAGCCGTTCTCTGTAATCCAATGAACTCAAGCGGCTGTAATTTGGAGCTATGATAGGTAAAAGATACATCTGATGTTTAAATTTGAATCTTTTCCAACGGTTGCATTGGAAGATACTAGCGTTAAATCAACTTCCGCTTAGACAGGAAAGAATCAATTTACGCAAAACTTTGAGCTAGTGCTTGCTGGTTTTGTTGTGGCACTAGAAAATAAATGAAAATCGCGAAAAAAGACCCCTGTGAAAAAAACGCATCCGAAGTTCCTTCCGCTGCTAATACTCATTCTTGGGAAATGTAAAAATGGACCTTAGAAATGAGATAAATTGGGAAATTTTATTGGGATGTGAATGAAAAGTGATAGTGAAGACCCTATGAGATTCTGGAGATATCCGAAGATGTTTGACCTGAGTGACCCCTTGATGACCTTAAATTAATATTCGGGCGTTATGATCCCAAAATTGCATTAAAAAAAACAGGATTAACACCGGAAAGTGGCAGATTCCCCAGCCCAACTCCTGGAAAAAAGAATTGGTCAACTCACTAATAAACGGAGAGAAATACAAAGTTCTAAGAATTTTGACCCCGGTTGAGCACCGTATCACCTTAAAGTGAGTTTTGGGAGTTATTACCACAAAGAAAATCTCAGGATGAACACCAGAAAGTGGCCTATTCCCCTGCCCGATCGCTAGAAATGAGATTTGATCACCTTAAAACTTTGGTGAGGAGTTTCGTGTATTTGGAACTGAAGCAGAATCTGATAGCGCCATAGCTTCTATATTGCAAATTTGGAGCAGTAGAGTTAATTCGAAGTGGACGAGGTATATTTTGGGTTCAGCCTAGCCTGGAGAAAGATCTTTTAATAGTAATTTAATTAGGTTAATTTAAGCAGTAGAGTAAACAAAGTGCTGAGTCCACAATAATTTGAATCTTCGAAAAAAACACCCAACCTATGCCATAAAATAGAAAAACAACAAAATCAGCAAACCCCACAAATGAGAACTGAGTAAGCTAATGCCAAGAAACTCGGTTTTGGAAGGGTGGTACTAGAGATGATTTGACCAGGGCATACCAAAAACGTGACTGCTGGGACCCATCGAGGGCAAATTATCAACGTCCCCAGGAATCTAAATAGCTTATCAGCACTCGGCGACCAGCGACATTAACTGGATCAAATATCAGTATGTTGTAGGCCTAGTTGAGGGAAGCCTAAAATTAGAACCCCAGGACCCCACTTCTGGTTTTATGCCCTAAGTAAACAAAGCCAAAACTTACTTCGGAAAGCTGTTTTGTTCTCTGAGCCCCAATGAACTCAAGCAGTTGAAACTTGGAGGTTTGTATCAGGAAAATATCAATTCAAGCAAAATAAACAGCGAAGGTATATTGGTTTTATTGCGGCAACAAGAATTAGAAAAAAGATTCCTGTGAGTAAAACGCATCCGGCGACTGATTCCCGTGTTAATATTTTTTTCACGGGAATGTTAAAAATGGACCTTAAAAACGGGATAACATGGGATGTTTTAATGGGATATGAATGAAACTGGGAATTGAAGACGCCATGTGACTCTGAAACTGTCCGAAGATGCTTGACCCCGCGTGACTCCTGAATGACCTTAAATGGACAATTGGGCGTTATGGCCCCAAAATTGCATAAGAAAAAACAGGATTAACACCGGAAAGTGGCGTATTCCCCAGCCCAACTGCAAATGAGAAATAGTCACTACAAAAAAATGAAAAGAAAATAAAGTTCGAGGAAATGTGAATCCGCGTGAACACCGGATTACTTTAAGATGACCCTTGAGCCGTACAACCACAAAGTTGCATAGAAAATCTCGGGATAAACACCAGAAAGTCGCCTAATCCCCTGCCTAAACCCGGATAAGGAGTTTTGGTCACCTTACTAGTTTTTGGCAGGAAAAGAAAACTTGTTTATTGGGAACAGAAGCAGGAGCTGACAGTGGTCTAGCTTCTACATTGCAACATTGGAGCAGTAGGTTTTACTCAAATTAGACTTGGTAATTTTTGGGTTCAGGGTTTGGAGAATGATTTTTTAATAGCAGTTCAATCAGACTAGACTAAGTAGTACAGCAAACAAAAAATTTGAGGAGACGAAGATATTTGAGTTTTTCAAAAGATAGCCCCTCCTCTGCCAGAAAAAAAAATCAGCGAACCCCCTCAAATGGAAGAGAGGAAACTTATGCTATGAAACTATGTACTAGAGATGATTTGACCCGGCCATCAAAGTAAGGGGCCCCTCAAGCCCCGGGGGCAAACGACAAAGTACCCGAAAGTTTCAATGGCCCTTTCAGAACAAGGCAACTAGCGGCATTAACGGGACTAAAGTTTAGTATGGTTTAGGGCTAGTTGCGGGAAGCTTAAAATGAGAAACCCAAGACCCCCACTTCTGGTTTATGCCCCAACTCAACGAAGCCACCCGAAACTTCCGCAAGTCATTTTTTTGTCCCAACAAACACAAGCAGCTGAAACTTGGAGCTATGATAGGTAGTGGCAAAATACATCTGGTGTTTTAATTCGAATCATTTCCAACAGTTGCATCGAAATTGTTAGCATTAAAAACATCCCCTTAGACAGGAAATAATCAATTTACGCAAAATAATGAATGAGTTCATACTGGTGTTATTGTGGCAAAAGTATTTGGATGAAAACCCCGAAAAAAGAACCCTGTGAGCAAATTGAGTTCGGTGACTCCTGCTGGTAATACCTTTTTACCGGGAAATGTAAAAATAGACCTTAGAAACGGGATAATTTTGGAAGTTATAATTGCAATTGAATGAAACCTATTAGTGAAGACTACATGGGACTCTGAACCTGACTGAAGATGTATGACACCAAGTGACCCCCCGATAATCTTAAGTTGACATTTGGGCGTTATGACCCCAAAAATGCATAAAAAAACAACGATTAACACCGGAAAGTGTCGTATTCCCCAACCCAACTCCCGGAAGTGAGATTTGGTCACTTTAATAATCATTGGGAGGAACTTAAGGTCCGAGGAAGTTTGACCCCGAGTAAACACCGGATTACCTGTTAAGACCAAAGTAGCATAGAAAATTTCAAGACTAACTCCTAAAAGTGGCGTACTCCCCTGTCCAACCCTTGGAAATCAGATTTGGTCACCTTACTATTTTTCTGTAGGAAATTTGTGTATTGGAATCTAAAGTGCTGATAGCGAGATAGCTTCTACATTGAAACAATAGTGCAAAAGAAATAATTCAAAAAGAACTTGGTAAATTTTGGGTTCAGCTTAGCTTGGAAAATAATCTATTAATAGCAATTCAATCAGACTAAGTTAAGTGCTAGAGCAGACAAAGTGTCGAGCCCAAGATGGTTTAAATATTCAAAAAGATAGGCCATTTTATGCCAGAAAAAAAAGAAAAACAACAAAACCGGCGAATCCTATAAATGGGAACTGAGTAAGCTAATGCCATGAAACTCGGTATTAAAAGGACTGTAATAGAGATGATTTGACCCGGGCATAGAAAATACGGGGCCCCTCAAGCCCCAGGGGCAAACGACAAAAGTAACCGGATGTTTCAACGGCCCAATCAGAACTAGGTAACTTGCGGCATTAACGGGACCAAAAATTAGTATGTTTTAGGGCTAGTTGATGGAAGCTTAAAATTAAAGCCCCAAGAACCACAAAATGCATAGAAAATATCAATTTACTCAGTAGGTTGGGAGGAAATTGGTCACTTTAATAATCATTGGGTTCAGCTTAGGGTTCAGCTTGACATGGGGTGTGCCTTAAGCCCACCCCATGAAACAATACCGGGAAGTTGCGTATTCCCCTGCCCAGCACCTGATAATGAGAACTGGTCACCTATTAGTTTTTGGGAGGAAAAGGAAACTTGTTTAATGGGAACTGAAGCAGTAGCTGACAGGGATCTAGCTTCTACCTTGCAACATTGGAGCAGTAGATTCTATTCAAAGTGGACTTGGCAAAATTTGGGTTCAGCTTAGCTTGGAGAGTGATCTTTTAATAGCAGTTAAATCAGACTAGGTTAAGTAGTACAGCAAAAGAAGTCTTGAGACGAAGATAGTTTGAAATTTCGAACAGATAGCCCCTTCTATGCCAGAAAACAAAAAAAACTACAAAATCGGCAAACCCCCTCAAATGGAAACTGAAGAAACTAATGTCATGAAACTCGGTATTAAAAGGGCTGTAAATGAGATTATTAAACCCGGGCATACAAAATACGACAAATGTACCCGGAATTTTTAATGTTCCTATCAGAACCTGGCAACTAGCGGCAATAACGGGACCAAAAATTAATATGTTTTAGGGCTACTTGAGGGAAACTTAAAATTAGAACACCAAGACCCCCACTTCTGGTTTTATGCCTTAAGTAAACAAAGCCACCCATAACTTCCGGAAGTCATTTTTCGGTCAAGCAGCTGAAACTTGGAGGTATGATTGAAAATAGCAAAATACATCTGGTGTTAAAATTCGAATCTTTCAACGGTTGCATCGGAATTTATTTGCTTTAAAAACATCCCCTTAGACAGGAAATTATCAATTTACGCAAAATAATGAATTAGTGCATACTGGTGTTATTGTGGCAAAGAAAATTAGAGGCAAACTCCGAAAAAAGAACCCTGTGAGCAAATTGAATCCGGTGACTCCTTCTGCTGTTATTACCTTTTTCCCAGGAAAAATAAAAATGGACCATAGAAGCGGTATAATTTGGGAGGTTTTAATTGAAAATGAATGAAACCTTTTAGTGAAGACCGCATGAGACTCTGAGCCTGTTCAAAATTGTATGACACCGAGTGACCCCTGGATGATCTTGTAGTGACATTTGGGCGTTATGATCCCGAAATTGCATCGGAAAGTGGCGTATTCCCCAACCCAGCTCCTGAAAGTGAGAAATGATCACTTTCCTTATCAATGGGGAGAAACTTAAGGTCCGAGGAAGTTTGAACCCGGGTGAACACCGGATTACCTGAAGGTGAACTTTGGGCGTTATGACCAAGAAGTAGTATACAAAATCTTGGGACTAACACCGGAAAGTGGCGTATTCCCCTGCCCAACACCTGGAAATCAGGTTGGCCACCTTACTATTTTTCTGGAGGAAATTTGTGTATTGGGAACTAAAGTAGATGCTGATAGCGACATAGCTTCTACATTGAAACATTAGTGCAGTAGAATTAATTCAAAGTGGAGTTGGTAAATCTTGGGTTCAGTTTAGCTTGGAGAATGAAATATTAATAGCAATTCGTTCAGACTTAGTTAAGTGCTAGAGCAATCAAAGTGTCGAGCCCAAGGTGGTTTGAACCTTCAAAAAGATAGCCCATTCTATTCCAGAAAATAGAAAAACAGCGAAATTGGCGCTTCAAATGGGAACTGAGTAAGTTAATGCTATGAAAATCGGTACTAGGAGGGCGTTAGCAGAGATAATTTGAGCCGGGCACACAAAAAACAGGAAAACTTAGACCCAATGGGAGCAATCGTTAAATATCACCGGGAAATGTAGGTGGCCCTATCTGAACTCGAGGTAAAAGATAGGTAAAAGATGATGATAGGTAAAAGATACATCTGATGTTTAAATTTGAATCTTTTCCAACGGTTGCATTGGAAGATACTAGCGTTAAATCAACTTCCGCTTAGACAGGAAATAATCAATTTACGCAAAACTTTGAGCTAGTGCTTGCTGGTTTTGTTGTGGCACTAGAAAATAAATGAAAATCGCGAAAAAAGACCCCTGTGAAAAAAACGCATCCGAAGTTCCTTCCGCTGCTAATACTCATTCTTGGGAAATGTAAAAATGGACCTTAGAAATGAGATAAATTGGGAAATTTTATTGGGATGTGAATGAAAAGTGATAGTGAAGACCCTATGAGATTCTGGAGATATCCGAAGATGTTTGACCTGAGTGACCCCTTGATGACCTTAAATTAATATTCGGGCGTTATGATCCCGAAATTGCATTAAAAAAAACAGGATTAACACCGGAAAGTGGCAGATTCCCCAGCCCAACTCCTGGAAAAAAGAATTGGTCAACTCACTAATAAACGGAGAGAAATACAAAGTTCTAAGAATTTTGACCCCGGTTGAGCACCGTATCACCTTAAAGTGAGTTTTGGGAGTTATTACCACAAAGAAAATCTCAGGATGAACACCAGAAAGTGGCCTATTCCCCTGCCCGATCGCTAGAAATGAGATTTGATCACCTTAAAACTTTGGTGAGGAGTTTCGTGTATTTGGAACTGAAGCAGAATCTGATAGCGCCATAGCTTCTATATTGCAAATTTGGAGCAGTAGAGTTAATTCGAAGTGGACGAGGTATATTTTGGGTTCAGCCTAGCCTGGAGAAAGATCTTTTAATAGTAATTTAATTAGGTTAATTTAAGCAGTAGAGTAAACAAAGTGCTGAGTCCACAATAATTTGAATCTTCGAAAAAAACACCCAACCTATGCCATAAAATAGAAAAACAACAAAATCAGCAAACCCCACAAATGAGAACTGAGTAAGCTAATGCCAAGAAACTCGGTTTTGGAAGGGTGGTACTAGAGATGATTTGACCAGGGCATACCAAAAACGTGACTGCTGGGACCCATCGAGGGCAAATTATCAACGTCCCCAGGAATCTAAATAGCTTATCAGCACTCGGCGACCAGCGAAATTAACTGGATCAAATATCAGTATGTTGTAGGCCTAGTTGAGGGAAGCCTAAAATTAGAACCCCAGGACCCCACTTCTGGTTTTATGCCCTAAGTAAACAAAGCCAAAACTTACTTCGGAAAGCTGTTTTGTTCTCTGAGCCCCAATGAACTCAAGCAGTTGAAACTTGGAGGTTTGTATCAGGAAAATATCAATTCAAGCAAAATAAACAGCGAAGGTATATTGGTTTTATTGCGGCAACAAGAATTAGAAAAAAGATTCCTGTGAGTAAAACGCATCCGGCGACTGATTCCCGTGTTAATATTTTTTTCACGGGAATGTTAAAAATGGACCTTAAAAACGGGATAACATGGGATGTTTTAATGGGATATGAATGAAACTGGGAATTGAAGACGCCATGTGACTCTGAAACTGTCCGAAGATGCTTGACCCCGTGTGACTCCTGAATGACCTTAAATGGACAATTGGGCGTTATGGCCCCAAAATTGCATAAGAAAAAACAGGATTAACACCGGAAAGTGGCGTATTCCCCAGCCCAACTGCAAATGAGAAATAGTCACTACAAAAAAATGGAAAGAAAATAAAGTTCGAGGAAATGTGAATCCGCGTGAACACCGGATTACTTTAAGATGACCCTTGAGCCGTACAACCACAAAGTTGCATAGAAAATCTCGGGATAAACACCAGAAAGTCGCCTAATCCCCTGCCTAAACCCGGATAAGGAGTTTTGGTCACCTTACTAGTTTTTGGCAGGAAAAGAAAACTTGTTTATTGGGAACAGAAGCAGGAGCTGACAGTGGTCTAGCTTCTACATTGCAACATTGGAGCAGGAGGTTTTACTCAAATTAGACTTGGTAATTTTTGGGTTCAGGGTTTGGAGAATGATTTTTTAATAGCAGTTCAATCAGACTAGACTAAGTAGTACAGCAAACAAAAAATTTGAGGAGACGAAGATATTTGAGTTTTTCAAAAGATAGCCCCTCCTCTGCCAGAAAAAAAAATCAGCGAACCCCCTCAAATGGAAGAGAGGAAACTTATGCTATGAAACTATGTACTAGAGATGATTTGACCCGGCCATCAAAGTAAGGGGCCCCTCAAGCCCCGGGGGCAAACGACAAAGTACCCGAAAGTTTCAATGGCCCTTTCAGAACAAGGCAACTCGCGGCATTAACGGGACTAAAGTTTAGTATGGTTTAGGGCTAGTTGCGGGAAGCTTAAAATGAGAAACCCAAGACCCCCACTTCTGGTTTATGCCCCAACTCAACGAAGCCACCCGAAACTTCCGCAAGTCATTTTTCTGTCCCAACAAACACAAGCAGCTGAAACTTGGAGCTATGATAGGTAGTGGCAAAATACATCTGGTGTTTTAATTCGAATCATTTCCAACAGTTGCATCGGAAATTGTTAGCATTAAAAACATCCCCTTAGACAGGAAATAATCAATTTACGCAAAATAATGAATGAGTTCATACTGGTGTTATTGTGGCAAAAGTATTTGGATGAAAACCCCGAAAAAAGAACCCTGTGAGCAAATTGAGTTCGGTGACTCCTGCTGGTAATACCTTTTTACCGGGAAATGTAAAAATAGACCTTAGAAACGGGATAATTTTGGAAGTTATAATTGCAATTGAATGAAACCTATTAGTGAAGACTACATGGGACTCTGAACCTGACTGAAGATGTATGACACCAAGTGACCCCCCGATAATCTTAAGTTGACATTTGGGCGTTATGACCCCAAAAATGCATAAAAAAACAACGATTAACACCGGAAAGTGTCGTATTCCCCAACCCAACTCCCGGAAGTGAGATTTGGTCACTTTAATAATCATTGGGAGGAACTTAAGGTCCGAGGAAGTTTGACCCCGAGTAAACACCGGATTACCTGTTAAGACCAAAGTAGCATAGAAAATTTCAAGACTAACTCCTAAAAGTGGCGTACTCCCCTGTCCAACCCTTGGAAATCAGATTTGGTCACCTTACTATTTTTCTGTAGGAAATTTGTGTATTGGAATCTAAAGTGCTGATAGCGAGATAGCTTCTACATTGAAACAATAGTGCAAAAGAAATAATTCAAAAAGAACTTGGTAAATTTTGGGTTCAGCTTAGCTTGGAAAATAATCTATTAATCGCAATTCAATCAGACTAAGTTAAGTGCTAGAGCAGACAAAGTGTCGAGCCCAAGATGGTTTAAATATTCAAAAAGATAGGCCATTTTATGCCAGAAAAAAAAGAAAAACAACAAAACCGGCGAATCCTATAAATGGGAACTGAGTAAGCTAATGCCATGAAACTCGGTATTAAAAGGACTGTAATAGAGATGATTTGACCCGGGCATAGAAAATACGGGGCCCCTCAAGCCCCAGGGGCAAACGACAAAAGTAACCGGATGTTTCAACGGCCCAATCAGAACTAGGTAACTTGCGGCATTAACGGGACCAAAAATTAGTATGTTTTAGGGCTAGTTGATGGAAGCTTAAAATTAAAGCCCCAAGAACCACAAAATGCATAGAAAATATCAATTTACTCAGTAGGTTGGGAGGAAATTGGTCACTTTAATAATCATTGGGTTCAGCTTAGGGTTCAGCTTGACATGGGGTGTGCCTTAAGCCCACCCAATGAAACAATACCGGGAAGTTGCGTATTCCCCTGCCCAGCACCTGATAATGAGAACTGGTCACCTATTAGTTTTTGGGAGGAAAAGGAAACTTGTTTAATGGGAACTGAAGCAGTAGCTGACAGGGATCTAGCTTCTACCTTGCAACATTGGAGCAGTAGATTCTATTCAAAGTGGACTTGGCAAAATTTGGGTTCAGCTTAGCTTGGAGAATGATCTTTTAATAGCAGTTAAATCAGACTAGGTTAAGTAGTACAGCAAAAGAAGTCTTGAGACGAAGATAGTTTGAAATTTCGAACAGATAGCCCCTTCTATGCCAGAAAACAAAAAAAACTACAAAATCGGCAAACCCCCTCAAATGGAAACTGAAGAAACTAATGTCATGAAACTCGGTATTAAAAGGGCTGTAAATGAGATTATTAAACCCGGGCATACAAAATACGACAAATGTACCCGGAATTTTTAATGTTCTTATCAGAACCTGGCAACTAGCGGCAATAACGGGACCAAAAATTAATATGTTTTAGGGCTACTTGAGGGAAACTTAAAATTAGAACACCAAGACCCCCACTTCTGGTTTTATGCCTTAAGTAAACAAAGCCACCCATAACTTCCGGAAGTCATTTTTCGGTCAAGCAGCTGAAACTTGGAGGTATGATTGAAAATAGCAAAATACATCTGGTGTTAAAATTCGAATCTTTCAACGGTTGCATCGGAATTTATTTGCTTTAAAAACATCCCCTTAGACAGGAAATTATCAATTTACGCAAAATAATGAATTAGTGCATACTGGTGTTATTGTGGCAAAGAAAATTAGAGGCAAACTCCGAAAAAAGAACCCTGTGAGCAAATTGAATCCGGTGACTCCTTCTGCTGTTATTACCTTTTTCCCAGGAAAAATAAAAATGGACCATAGAAGCGGTATAATTTGGGAGGTTTTAATTGAAAATGAATGAAACCTTTTAGTGAAGACCGCATGAGACTCTGAGCCTGTCCAAAATTGTATGACACCGAGTGACCCCTGGATGATCTTGTAGCGACATTTGGGCGTTATGATCCCGAAATTGCATCGGAAAGTGGCGTATTCCCCAACCCAGCTCCTGAAAGTGAGAAATGATCACTTTCCTTATCAATGGGGAGAAACTTAAGGTCCGAGGAAGTTTGAACCCGGGTGAACACCGGATTACCTGAAGGTGAACTTTGGGCGTTATGACCAAGAAGTAGTATACAAAATCTTGGGACTAACACCGGAAAGTGGCGTATTCCCCTGCCCAACACCTGGAAATCAGGTTGGCCACCTTACTATTTTTCTGGAGGAAATTTGTGTATTGGGAACTAAAGTAGATGCTGATAGCGACATAGCTTCTACATTGAAACATTAGTGCAGTAGAATTAATTCAAAGTGGAGTTGGTAAATCTTGGGTTCAGTTTAGCTTGGAGAATGAAATATTAATAGCAATTCGTTCAGACTTAGTTAAGTGCTAGAGCAATCAAAGTGTCGAGCCCAAGGTGGTTTGAACCTTCAAAAAGATAGCCCATTCTATTCCAGAAAATAGAAAAACAGCGAAATTGGCGCTTCAAATGGGAACTGAGTAAGTTAATGCTATGAAAATCGGTACTAGGAGGGCGTTAGCAGAGATAATTTGAGCCGGGCACACAAAAAACAGGAAAACTTAGACCCAATGGGAGCAATCGTTAAATATCACCGGGAAATGTAGGTGGCCCTATCTGAACTCGGCAAAGAGCGGCATCACCAGGATCAAATACTAGTAAAGTGTAGGTCGAATTGAGATGAGCTTCAATTTAGAAACCCAGAACCCCCACTTCTGTTTTAAGCCCTAAGTAAAAAAGGCCACTCCTAACTACTGAAAGCCATTCTCTGGATCCCAATAAATTCAAGCAGCTGAAACTTGGAGTTATGATTTGTAGTGGCAAGATACGTTTGATGTTTCAATTTGAATCATTTTAAAGGGTTGCATCTGAAGATACTAGTCTTAAAAAAACACCCCCTTAGACAGGAAATTATCAAATCACGCAAACTGAAGAGCAAGTTTATGCTGGTTTATTGAGACAAAAAAGAATAGATGCAAACCCCGAAATAAGACTCCTGTGAGTAAAACGCATCCGGCGACTCCTTGCATTGTTAATACCATTTTCCCGGAAAATGTGAAAATGGACCTTAGAAATGGGATTACTTGGGCAATTTTATTTGGAAATGAATGAAACTTGATGGCCGAGACCCCCTGGGATTCTGAGCCTGTCCCAAGATATTTGACACCGACTGACTACTAGATGACGTTAAGTTCACCTTTGGTGATTATGAACCCAAAATTGCATTTAAAAAAAGAATTAACACCGGAAAGAGGCGTTTTCTCCAGTTCGTTTCCTGGAAGTGAAAATTGGTCACCTTACTGATCATTGGGGAGAGACTTAAGGTCCGAGGAAGCTTGATCCCGTGTGAACAATGGGTTACCTGAATGTGGCCTTTGGGAGTTTTGACCAAAAAGTTGCATAGAAAATCTCGGGACTGACACCGGAAAGTGGCGTATTCCCCTGCCCAACCCCTGGAGATAAGAACTGGTCACGTTCCTATTTTTGGAGAGCAAATTTGTGTTTTTGGAACTCAAGCAGAATCTGATAGCGACATATCTTCTATATTGCCACATTGAAGCAGTAGAGTTATTTCAAAATGGACATGTTGTTCTTGGGTTCAGCTTAGCTTGGAGAAAGATCTATTAAAAGCCATTCAATCAGGTTAACTTAAGTAGTAGAGCAAACTAAGTGTACAGCCCAAAATGATTTGAATTTCAAAAATATAGCCCGTCCTATGCCAGAAAAAAAAATCAGTGAACCCCTTAAATGGGAACTGAGTAAGCTAATGCCATAAAATTGGTACTAGAAAGGCGGTAATAGAGATGATTTGACCCGGGCACACAAAAAACAGGACTACTAAGACCCAATGGGAGCAAATGATAAAGATCCCCGGGAATTGTAGGTGGCCCTATCAAAACTCGGCAACAGGCTGCATTACCGGGATCAAATATTAGTAAATGGTAGACCTAATTGAGTTAAGCTTACATTTAGAACCCCTGGACCGCCACTTTTGGTTCATGCACTAAGTAAACAAAGCCATCCCTAACTACTGGAAGCCGTTCTCTAGAACCCAATAAACACAAGCAGCTGAAACTTGGAGGTATGATAAGTTATGGCAAGATTTATCTAAAGTTTCAATTTGAATCATTTCCAACTGTTGCATCAGAAGATACTAGCTTTAAAAAAATACCCCCTTAAACAGGAAAAAATCAGTTGACATTTAGGCGTTATGACCCAAAATTGCTTAACGAATCTGGAATTAACATTGGAAAGTGGCGTATTTCCCAACCCAACTCCTGGAAGTGAGATTTGGTCACTTTACTAATCAGTGGAGAGAAACTTAAGGTCCGAGGGAGTTTGACCCCGGTTGAACACGGGATTACCTGAAGGTGACCTTTGGGCGTTATGGCCACAAAATTGCTTAGAAAATCTAGGGACTTACAACGGAAAGTGGCGTATTCACCTGCCCAACCCCTGGAAATCAGAATTGGTCATCTTACTAGTTTTTGGGAGGAAACATGTATGTTGGTAACTGAGGTAGAAGCTGATGGCGACATAGCTTCTACATTGAAACATTGAAGCAGTAGAGTTAATTCAAAGTGGACATGGTAAATTTTGCGTTCAGCTTAGCTTGGAGAATTGTCTATAATGAGCAATTCAATCGGACTAGAGAAATGTAGTTCAAGAATAAATTGGCAGTATCAGGGCGCGGCATAAAATTAAGCCTCCTAATTATTGTGAGCGGATGAGGAATTTATCTGGCTCCCCCGAGACGGTTTTAGCTAAATAGATTACATGGAATAGATTACTTGGAAATTTTAGATGCATAAATTGAATAAGCTTCCCATGGAAAGGGTTTCCTCTTACCCTTGGGAGGTCAGAACGTTAACGGGGTAATCAACTTAATACCCTGGGAAGATCACTTGAGTAAGTATAGTATGATATGGAGGCTGAGTGGAACTCCAGGACTAGAGTTCACGAAGTTCAGGAATTACTTGATTAGGATCGCATGACATCTGTTTGCTGGGTCGAATTGTGACACCCACTGCATACCGGGTATCTAATAAGCGTGAGGAGGTTGATAAAAGAAATCGGGCTCGGCACGTGGCATTGTTGACAAGAGGGAGGGACGTAAGAAATAAAAAAAATGAGCAAACAAGAGAATTCAGTGGATGCCAGGACTAATAGTGAATGGATGACGTGACTTCACTTAAACTAAGTGTAAGTAAAGATACCGGAGAGCCTTCGAAAGTTAGAATACTTACGCTAAGAGAGCAAACGGTTGGTTCTCAAAAATAGTAAGAGAACTATTGAGCAAGCCGAGAATAGTTGGTCCGTGGAGAGCGCTATCGCTTGAAGCAAAGCTAGTTGTGTCTCACAGTTGTTAGTTAATTAGTTTAGCTGATTTGAACCCGAGTTTAGTGGCGGGTTGAATTAGTTGTGTGAGCGAGTTGTGCTTGAAATCGAGTTTAGTACCGGGTTGAATTAGTTTTGTGAGCGAGTTGCGCTTGAACCCGAGTTTAGTACCGGATTGAGTTAGTTGTCAGAGCGAGTTGCGCTACTGGAGTAGGCGAGTTTGGAATGGCGTCTAGCGAGGATTGACGATGGAAATGACGAGGCTGTGGGCTAACGGAACTAAACGCTGGCTCCGTTTTAGAAGTTGTTAATAGTAGTTAGCTCATTAGTAAAAATGCTAGATAGCAATGTTAATTGCTCTAACTCTTTTGAGGTTGACAGTTTACTTATTTTGTCCACAATTTGCTGAACTAGCTAGAATCTCAAGAGGAGAGCCAAAAGAGCACAAACCAAGGTGGAAAATGCGTAATCGTTTGATCGGCCGATTTAGTCTGACCATCAACCCAAGCCTTTCGGTTTTGTGGATAACATCGTGTCTTAATGCCCCCCACTACTCTTACACGGTATAAATGGCAAAAATTCTGCAACCCTAAGTAGAATGAAAGCGTACTTAGAGGATACGACTCCCCGATATTTCACTAACGCGACTTAGAATGTCACTGCCTAGCAGCCATTTGGTCATAGCTTTTCAAACTGTTTGACTACTTATTGAGCATGTCATGCTAGGTTTTATTAGTAGCAAGTAGCATAGAATGATTCGACCATAAGCTTAAAAAATACAACAAAGTTTTGTATCAATGGGGATGTCTCTTGGGTTAAAAATAGCAAAAATTTTAACCCGGGGTAGTTCAATGCTTCAATAAAGCTCAATGATACAACTTTAACGCAATTAAGTAAAACTGAACAAAAAAAGTTAGTTGTCTTCAATTTTTTTTAAATAAAATATTGTTTGATGTTAAAATCCATTAGCAAGAAATTGAATATGCGGGAAAAAATAGCTAAAACTGAGTATGGATTTATTGGATTGCCTTGAATTCTACAGTGATTTTGTGTCCGAAACTAAATTGGAAATGAGATTGAATAAGGCCATCAATTATTGATGAGGCGAAATTGCCTAGAAAAATCATTGAAATTGTATTTGCCTCGCTTATGTCTATTTCCTGTTTAAATGCAAAGAAATATATATCTGAAATCGTCAGAATAAATGCTTTTTTTTAAAATTTTATACGAAACTTCGAAAATTCTAGCATTTTATGAAAAGAAGCCTCTAAATTGGGCTTTTGAGGTGACTAAACTTCTAATCGACCACCTTCAAATGGTTGAGCTAAACCTTCAAAAAAAATTATTATCCACAAACAGCTAAACTTCAAATGGTCGAGTCTAACCTCTAGACCGGCTGTGAATGGAAGGCTTGCTCCCTAATCTGTGCAAAACCTGCTGACTATAAAATTCCACCCATAAAACCGTGTTTGTTCAATAGGGGCGCCTGCAATAAAGGTGTGAACAAAAGTGATGGATAGCAAAACCTAATGAATCAAAACAAGACAACAATAGATTAATGCATTTTTTATGACCATAAATAAAAAGTCCCAGAGTCTGTTTCAATTAGCCGTAAAAAAGAGCATTATTGCCATCCTTCAGTTGTGATACATTTTAACGAGCAAAACACTTGTGCAATTTTATGTTATTTTCCGCCCTGTTGTTGAAATTCAACCAATCTAAAATAAGAGAGAAAAAATTGAAGCTTAAGTGAATCGACAAAACATATAAGGAATTAGAAAATCAACAATATCATCAGTTTTATGAAGAAAACTTATAGCGGAATTATTTCATTGGTCTTCTCACTTGGAGAATTTATGAGTTTTTTCCCTGAACAAGAACAATCAATTTGGAGAATTGATCAAGAAGGTGCAACCACGCCTCTGTCTTAAATTAATTGGAAGAAGGGAAGAGACGAATTTGACCATTGGGTAAATTACAAAAAAATATATAATACCCATTTGGGGAAAAAAATTGAAATTGATAGAAAAATTGTAGTCTTTGTGAAGCACTTAGACCGACCGGATACAAATCACTTGAGGTCAAATAGTATACAATTTATTTCAATTTCAAAATCTCATTATTTCAACATTTTCTTCTCATCGCATCACAATGTGGTAAGTTTTTCGACTCGTAGTTACGCATTTTTTTCTTCTAAAACTGACTGCTCATCATCTGTTGTCCGAAACTAAAAGACTCCGCTATCCAGAAAACTTTATTTAACCTGAAAAATAAAACAACAAATTTCAGATTTTTTAAGCAAAATACAAAAAGTTAGAAGCATGTTGTGCATCAGGAGAATCTATACACGGCCGAAATCAACTATAACTATATCTATATCATCAGTTTAATGAAAAGAACTTATGGCTGAACTGGTTCCTTGGTCTTCCCACTTTGAGAATTTTTCAAGTTTTCCCCTTTCCCCTGAAGAAAAAAACTCAAAGAACCCCAAACACACCTCAAGAATTTGACCCCCTCCCCTTTGATGGGGCGCGCGCCAAAAAAAACCTAATTATTTGAATAACACCTTCTACAAGCTGTTTTTGTTCTATTTCGCCTGTGGCGCAGGAAATTTAGTGAAAACAGGGTCGTTATTGAATTTTAGAGAACTCGGGGAAATCAATTTGATGGATCTAAAACAATTTTTTGAAAACTTGTAAATAGATCGCCCTCACTAGATAAATTCCTAGATTCACCCCTGTCGATGCAGCTTAAAACAGGAATCAACCGTACAACCCCACGCCCCCTAAGTGACCGTAGAGTCTCTATCTAACTGTGTGTTTTCTTGGAAGATAGGTCAGTATAACATATGAATTCTGTAAAAAAAAATTTTGATATAGAATAGCCATTTTAGACGGTTCCCAATCTTGTAACCCCAAGGCTTTTAACCTTTTTCCTACCTCCATTATTATTTAACCCCCTAATCACTCAATCTTTTTTAGTTTGATCACTTTTTGAAAGAATCAAAGAAAAATAACTTTCAGGAAAAGTTTCAGGAACATAGCGTTGGTAAAAATCAAAGAGTCGATAAAGAAAAATGAGATAAAATGCGCCGCTAAATGATATGGTTCAAATTCAAAGAAAAATGGCAATATTTTTAACTTGAAACCTGGAAACGAACTTGATGAAACCTGTTTTTAACTTGATGAAACCGGGACAAGAAATCTAACTGGCAAGAATCAAATTAATAACCAAACAGGACTAAAGGTTTGAACTTTGAAAATGTCCTGCCAACAAAAGAGTTTTAAACTTGACCAAGTTTGAATAAATATTGAAAGTTTAACTGATTGTTGACAAAAAAAATAAATTAAGCTAAGTTTGTTTCAGAGAACATCCATTTTAAACTCTTAACTAATTCATTTTTTTGTTCTTACGCGAGGCTTAAACGGTTTGCCTGCCTGCTCTTTTTTGTCTCGTGATAACAGCAGTGGTTCATGGACCAAAACTTTTTAGGTCACCCGGGTCCAGATCCCGCTCAAAAACCGCTCAAGATATGAGCGGTTTGAGCGGTTTTCCAGCAAGATTTGAGCGGTTTGGGCGGTTTTTTTGGAAAAACCGCTCAAACCGCTCAAATCTTGCTTAAAAAACCACTCATTTCTTGCGGTGATTTTTGAACGGTTTTTCAAGCAATATTTGAGCGGTTTTTAAGCGGTTTTTAAGCGGTTTTTGAACGGTGGTCTTATACAAAAAACCGATTAAAACCAACATAAAGGCCTGAAAAGGTAATGTGACGCTAAGATGCAGTTGAAATACTATCTACAATTTGAAAAAAGTGCTTAACCGTTCTCAAATCAAGCGAGATTTTTTTCGATGTCTTGACCAAAAACAATGTGAGCGGGTTTTTTCAAATGCTCGAGCAAAATAACTACTGGAAAATATGTAAGTATGTGTATGTATGCATTGAAAAAATGGTGCCCGAGTCGAGATTTTTCTCCTAAATTGAAGCAAGGTTTGAGCGGTTTTTTAGACAATTACGCTCAAAATCTTGCTTCAAAATGAGCAGCTTGAGAGGTTTTTGAACAGTTTATATTAAAAAAAACGCTCAAAAACCGCGCAAGATTTGAACGGTTTTTGAGCGGTTTATCTAAAAAAAAAAACGCTCAAAAACCGCGCAAGATTTGCACGGTTTTTGAGCCGTTTTTTTAGATAAACCGCTCAAAACCGTTCAAATCTTGCGCGGTTTTTGAGCGGTTTTTTTTAGATAAACCATTCAAAAACAGCTCAAACCGCTCATTTGAAGCAAGATTTTGAGCGCAATTTTCTAAAAAAAAAAAAGCTCAAACCGCTCAAATCTTGCTTCAAATTAGGTGATAAATCTCGACTCGGGCACCTTTTTTTCAATGCTAATCAAGACGTTGCGTTTCCTACATCTTCGCGATGCTGCAAAGAAAGTTTTCCATATTAAAGATGACAAAACGAGATTTTATTTGAATTTTATTAGCATAGTGATAGATGAGGCTGGTTGTGTATCACAGTTGTTAGTTAATTAGTTTAGCTGATTTGAACCCCAATTTACTGGCGGGTTGAATTAAATGTGTGTGAGCGAGTTGTGCTTGAAACTGACTTTAATACCGGGCTGAGTTAGCTGTCAGAGCGAGTTGCGCTACTGGAATAGGCGAGTTTGGAATGGCGTCTAGCGAGGGTTGACGATAGAGTTGACGAGGTGGTGGGCTAACGGAACGAAACGCGGGCTTCGTTATAGAAGTTCTTAATTTTAAACAGCATTTTAAATAGCTTTTATTTCTTTTGCGATTGAGAAATTACTTATTTTGTCCACAATTAGCTGAACTAGCTAGAAACTCAAGAGGAGAGACAAAAGAGCACAAACCAAGGTGGAAGTTGCGTAATCCTTTGATCGGCCGATTTAGTCTGACCACCAACGCAAGCTTTTCGGTGGTGTGGATAGCATCGTGTCTTAGTGCCCCCCACTACTATTACACGGTATAAATGGCACAAAGTCTGCAATCGTTAAATAGGGTGAATACGACTCCTCGATATTTAACTAACTCGACTTAGAATGTCACTGCCAAGCAGCCATTTGTTCATAGATTTTCAAATTGTTTAACTAACCATTGAGTATGTCATGCTAAGTTTTATTAGGACCACGGACACTTTTCTGAAGAAACTAGACGGTTGTCTAGATCGCTTTTGCTTTAGCTGGATGCGTTCATCCTCGCAGCATAAGCGCCGTGTACTTTTTGTTCCGCCCAAATGCCTTGACAAGCAGACTCGTTCTATCCATTTTTGTTTACCGTCATGGGCTCTTGCTTACCTGCATATTTAACAAGAGCAATTACTAGAAGGCACCAGTTTATGTACTTAACGAGAGCGCATCAGCAAGGAGTGCTTAGCAGGGAGCGAGAAAAAATTTAAGATGGTTACTATGCAAGTAGCACAGAATGTTCCGACCATAAACTTAAAAAATAATAACTAAAAACCAAACAGGACTAAAGATTTTGAACTTTGAAAATAGTTTTGATTAAGTCCTGCCAACGAAAGAGTTTGAATAAATTTTGAGATTTTAACTGTTTGTTGACAAAAAATTAAATTAAACTAAGTTTGTTTCAGAGAACATCCATTTTAAACTCTCAACTATTTCGTTTTTTTTTTGCCTTGTCTTGTCTGTTATTATTCGTCTCGTGAAAACAGCAGTAGTTCACGCACCAAAACTGTTGAAGTCACATTTTTTTCAATGCGAATCAAGACATTGCGTTTCCTACATCTGCGCGATGCTGCAAGTAAAGTGTTTTACACAAAAGATGACAAAACGAGGTTTTATTTGAGTTTTATTTCAAAAGTGATAGATGATCTCGGGCTATTTACTTTATTGATTTTTCTATATCTTCTTTTTTATCAAAAGAAAAAAAATTTTTGAGTGCTAAAGCAGTTTCGTGGTTGATTTCATACTTTTTCAATCTGCTTTTTGCAATATATCTTATGTAACTTTGAGAGAGATGAAAAAAGCATCCAGACATCATGTACTCTTGCAAAAATCTTTGAAAACACTGGAATAGCGGACTGCTGAAAATCATGAAAAAAATATCAGCAACTGTGAGGGGCTATCAGGGGCTAGTATTTTTAGGGGTTTGAAAGTATCGTTTTTTTTTTTCAATTCAACTACATGAATACTCGTGGAAATTTTCACTGAAAAAATAACATATATAAAGTAAGCAGATATAACAATTTAGGGGCGAATTTGCTGCATGCTGTCAGCCAACTAACTTCTTGACTTTATAAGCTCGCCTAGCATTTCAGGATCCCAATTAAATTCAACGTTTTTGAAAGGTTTTTGAAGGGTTTAGGTCTTCGAAATTTCTGAATGCTGGAGAGATTAGTATTTCCTGATCTCGTTGTTTGCTCAAGCGTTTTGCATCTGGAAAGACTTCTCTAGCTTGTAGTTCGTGGCATTGTCGCCTGTTATGCGCTGAATTGAATGGCAACTGCGATTATTACGTTAATATTTTTGCTCAGCTCTTTGACGTTTTTTTTTAAAACTACTCCAGCATCGTGTTTTCCAGCAGAAGTATTATGGTTATTCTGACCCCTTCTTTCTTCTAGCAACTAAGTAATTGAGGACAAATTATCCTTTATAAATAAACTTGATGCTTTCAGTCACACCAAAAGTGTTGCCGTTTGATTAAACTAAAGAAATATTTTCTAGTTTTCGGAAAAACCAGAAACTATTTCTATAGTTTAATCAAACTGCAACCCTTTTCGTGTGACTGAAAGCATCAAGCTTATCTAAAAAGGATAATTTGTCCTCAATTAGTATATCAAATTCTAAAACTGCAATAGGTGAAAAACTAATTTATTCTAAAACAATTTGTCGGTTTCGAAACGGGATAAAATTAAAGTTGGACTACCTTGTTATCGGGTGATAAGTTAACGGAAGACAAACAGGGGATGACATAACATGGTGTCAAAGAATGAGACACCTGGTTACACACTGTTTGTTAGTCAATGCAATTATTAACGGTATACTTTTGCTATGGAAGTTTTTTCGTAATTGAACCAGATTGTGTTATGCTCAAAGTCATTTTCTGAAAGAACAAAAATATTTTTCTATCCTCTAAATCAACTAGAGGGAGAGTTTCCACAAATTTCGATAAAATTTTGGAGCGTATTAGATAAATGTGAGCAAATTTGTTTCTCAATTTATAGGAAGTTCCAATTTTTAGCTTCATTTAAATCGATAAAAAATCAAATCGATAAAAAAAGAAGAAAACTAATAACCTAATTAAAAAGTTGTTCTGGTGTTGAGAAAAAATGGTGAGCTGTTCCATTTTTCAGGTTTTTTGAATTCAGAAGGCTGAGTGACAGAGTGAACCTCTTTTCTAATTCTACTAGACTTTAAATTGTATTTTAGCTATGACTATTATTTTTATTGAGTCATGTACAACCTAATATTAGTTTTGGAAAAAAAAATTTCAACACAAAACTCAAAGAGGTTGCTTGTAACTTTGTGCGCTACTTGCACATAGACCGGCTATCCGCGTCCCATATTGTTATGTCTGCAAAAAAAATCAAAAAGGTAGAAAATAAGAAATAATTGACAAAAAAAAAATTTGTATTGACAGGGGCCCATTTTTACTCAAATCACTATCTTAAATGTGTGTCAATATCGATAAAGCAATCCTTAATTTTGTTTTTAATTATCACATTTGACAGAAACATGACAGAACTAAAATAAAATACATTTAACATCAAATCTTACCTTTTTAGGTTTGGCAATTTTAATTGACTGCGTGTCTTCAGCTGACTTGTGTTATCTTAGTTTTGCTGGTTTAACAATTTTTTTGGCAGATTTCTCTCAAAAAATTTGATAAGAATTATCTTCCTTTATGTTTTCATATCGTTGTGGATACCATATGCTGATTGTTTGTAAAATTTTACATTTATTGTTCACAACCTTGTATAAAATAATTGCTATCAAAATTTCTTCTATAATTTTAGTTTTAAAAAAACCTCTAAAAATCAAGTTCGATAATGTTATATTTAAAAAAAAAACACTTATGCAAGAACAAGTTGGTATGTTGCACTGTTTCGGTGCGCATTTAGTTAGCAACAATGAATGTTTTGATGTGAAATCTGCGATTGGTAACTTGTCACAAGGCTTGCCCTATGCGCTCTGTGATCATAACTCATTTATTGCGTTATGATTTTTCATTGGCTCTAGGTTAGCAACCAAATAACAATGCATCAGCACGTGTAGGGTTCAGTAGTAAACAAATATAACGGAACATAGAGGCATACGGAAGTGTAAGAAACGCTAAAACACTACCTTATTCTACCAATGTTTGGAAAAGTGTGCGACATTTCAGAACAAAATTTTTAAATTACAAGGCTGCTCAAATCAGGGAAAGCCCTTTAACGTTTCTGCCCTTTCATGTGGTAGTTTTTCTTAAGTAAAAATGATATTTTGCTGCTGGTAAGACAAAATCTGAATTAATTATATAGTCTCGGTTCAATCTGGAAAAGTTTTCGTGTTGAATTAATTCACCGATAAAGTTACGCGTTGATACAAAGCTCGAAATTTTGAGCTTGTTTTTCATTCCAACTAAACCAAACTGGCGAATTTCAAATTCTCGTAGATTTGCAAAAATGAATGCATACTTTTCAGGTTTTGTTCTCAGGGCATCAATATCTTTCAGATGGCGTACAAAAATTCCGTCAAAAAAGGTAGTTGAAATCTCTTTTTACTAATTGAGCTCAAATTGAAGCAGAAGGTAAACCCTGAATAATCTAACGGCCTTTTAAAGTCCATGAGGTGGTATTCGCTTTCAAAAAAATGTTAAAACTTTCACTTTCAAAATAAAAAAGAAAAAATTCAAAATTTTTTTAGATTTTATTTTTGAAAATCATTCCCCCGCACGCTATTTACACAAGCAAAACTTGTGTGAAAATAAGAACTCTTTTTTTTTCTAACCAAAGCAGCAAATAGTAGTGTTCATTTTTCTCAATGACCAGCTATTAAGTACAGCCAATGTTAAAGATTTTAACACACACCATTACATTACAAATAGCGCTTAGCTTCATGGCATCATAGATGTGTAGCGTAGAGGTAGGGAAGGAGACCCGCAACAAATTAAGAGGGTTCGAACCTGGGCAGGGTCGGATGTTTTCAATGAATTTTTTCGTATACTATTTAAAATGCGTCCGCTCTATAAATTGAGGCAATTTAGTTGGTATATTTCTTTTTTTTTTTTAAATTGACTAGTACTGCTAATGCGTCATTATTGGCTTGCGTCATTTAACAATTACGTAGACCCATAATTGGTGTGCGCTTGTTAAGAAACTTTGAAGACTCAAAATTTGACTCAGTCATTTTTTCCTTATCCGTCATATTTTTGATTGTGTATGCGAAATGCAACTTCGCCTCTACGTCAAAAAATAGTGTTATATTTCACATATGGCAAAGTGTTAAATATACCAATTAGAAAGCTTCAATGCAATTTGTATCGCGCGGTAATTGTCCAAAACTGGCATAATTGGCAATTCTTAGACCCCTGTAACTTTATCAAAAATGACTAATGTAGAAAAAAGTTTTAAAATTTGAGCTCAAGACAACAAAAATATTTGAATGACAGAAATTAATTTGTCAAAAATTCTTCAAAAGTCGGAATAAATAACATACATCATATAATCATTGAACTTGCTATTCAGACTAAGCAACAAATGAGACCATAGGTGTCCAGCAAATAAAGCTCCAGTTGTTGCGAGAGTTATTGCTTTGTTGTAAGTTTACCCGCATCTTAGAAAAATGAAAAAAAAAATCAAATATAACGAATTTTTGTGGTCTAAAAGGTATCAAAGTACCCAATTCCATTGTTGCACTCAGACAACAAATTGGAGTAAAAAATTGATTAAAATCAACTGTTTTAATCAATTTTAAATTTTATTATAAAATTATGTGCTTTGAAACATCTCACCAAAAGTGAAAAAATTTATCAAATTGAATTTTTATTGTTTTTTTTCTATCCAAAGAATTCCATTGCGGGTAAAACGGAACGGCTATTTTTCCTTTTTTTCCTCCCACCAATTTCACAAGTAATTTCTCTGTTCTCATTGTCCAATTGTTTCAAATTTTGGCATGCGTACTAATGAAACTATGTCACTTCTAACCTCGTAAAACCCCTCGTTACAACAGAAAATGAATGCTTATATGAGGTGACGAAAGAAGGCTGGCGAAGAAGGCTAGACAGGATGTTAATTATGATTATTACACACATTTTACCTAAATTTTATCTCCGCACACACATACTTAGTCCCACACATACAACACACGTAACGTTAACCTTGCTACACATGTAGACAAAAAATTGAAAACAAAAGCAATACAATAAAAATTCATTTCAAAAACTTGCTCAATTTTTAATGACAATAGAACAGTTTTAACAATTCAGTGATTGAAAAGGCCATTGTCTCTTTTCCGTTCTATCAGGGAATTAATATTTGCTTGCCAAGCGCCGGAGGGGGTCCTTCATGTCCAAAAAACTTTTTTGACCAACAAAATTCAGTTTTCGAAAATCTGAGTAAAATAAGCTGCAAACTAAGTCATTTTGAGACAATTTCAGAAATCTTGATTGGTTCCACACAATGGGTTCTTTTATCAAAAAAAGGACCCACCTGAAATCAGATAGCATTGCTAAAACAATTGAAAATTTGCTATCCAATCGATTTTTAAACCTAAACTTTCTCAAAATGCAGAACAACTCCATTCACGCTCCCCCCTATTATATATCCTTTTGCCCCCTTGCAATCCCCCATCCCATCCCAATGTATGCCCCTTCGCCCCCATACCTGAACCAAATCCCCCCCCCCATCTGAACCATCGCACCCACCTGTTCAGTTGAAGGAACGAGTGATTCGGCTCTGTTTTCTTTTCTTACCATCTGCAAAGTTTTAAAAATAAAGTTTTGTTCTTTTATCCACATTGTTCGGTTGTAATGGTAATTGACATACGGACTAATTAGGCCATGGCAATCATATTATGTCACATAATTAACTTTGATCTACCACTCGTTACACCATAAAATTGATGCTCGTATGATGTCGGGATAAATGGAAAAGAGCCGGTGATGCAGCTGGGGGTGGCGTGGTGTGTACAATTCCCCTGAGTTGCACAACCGAACCCCCCGGTGCTCATTGGAAACAGCATTAAGCGTTTTAATGTGACGATATAAGCAGAAAAGAGGGTGAGACTGTTCCGGAATTTTCAATTTTCAAAATTTCAACTTGGAATCCAGTATTTTTCTGTAACGCCAAAATTGCCATTTTAATCGGTTACAACACGTCAAACGTACAACAGCCGAATAAGACACGACTAAAACAATAGATATAATCAAAGCCTCCAGACATCACACGCGTGCGTGATAAACCACTTAACCACGAGATCAAGTGAAGCCTGAGGAGTTATTGGCGTATTCGAGACGGATTCGAACCATCCGGAGCAGAGATGAGGAAAAGATAACAACGTTATCTCTCGATGAGATTGGAATTGGCGGTCGGTGTCTATTGACTGTTTCTCAAACAATGACTGTTTCTCAAACTGTTTCTCAACCTTAAGCCGCTATAATTTCTTGAATGGTTTCAATTTAATTCAAAAGTAATTGTTTATTCAGAGCGTGAGTAGTTGAGGGCGAAAAAGAGTCAATCCATTTCTAATGGATCCCATATATACCGCTCACTAAAAATGTCTATAGTTATCCTTTTAGCCATATTTTCAGTAGTAATCACATTGTCTGGGGATCCGAGTTTCAGCTATTTGGTTATTTTCATATGTAGACAAAATCTAAGGAAACTAAAAGCTGTAACTCAATGATTGGCCCTAAAATAGGCCAAAAATCAACAGAATAGGTTGAGACAATGAAGAACGCATAAAATTAAGGCAACTGACATCAGCCAGACGTCAAGCAGGACTTTTGTAACTTTCGTCAATGTGTAAAATCTGGGCGAATGTGACATTGATTCATGCAAGGCGCTGATGGGGTAATGGGATTTAAGGGGCAAATTATGGGGGTGCAGGAATTCAAGGGGGCAAAGGGGCAAACATTAGGGGGAGGGAATGGAGTGATCGGAATCGTTTTGCAATTTGAAAAACTTTGGTAAATTGAACCACAAGTAACCAACTTTAGTTTAAAACGTAGAAACTATTTTATCTACTTTGAAACATCTCAAAAAAGTGGAAAAAATATAATGGGTGAAATTACATTTTGAAAATCTGTAATTACAGTACAACAATCTGTAACAAATTGTATTGTAAAACACACAAAAAATGAAAAAATCAGTCTATTTTCCTAGTCAAGTTGCAAAAGTTAAGCAATTAAAAGCATCCAATTAATCAGGGGTGAAATTAGGGTGAAGCTAGAGGACAGACGCTATAAATTGGTCAAAATATTCGAAAAAAAAAACTTAATTTGGCAAGTTTCCTTCAAAATTTAGTTTGCGTTCTAGACTTTAGTTAAACAGTGTCTTCTTAAAGTTTCGGGATAGAGAGAGAGAGAGAGAGAAAAAAAAAGAGAGTCGGAAAACCAATTAGGTCGATCTAAAAGAAACTGGACAAATTTTTCTGTTTTAAAAGAACCACTCTATCCCGCAAGAACACCCGATCCCAACCGTGCTGTCTGTTACCAAAAACTTGGTTCAACTCGGCGAAGGAGAAAAAGAAAAGACCAGGCAGAATCTAAGTTATTATTTTAACACTCACTTTACTTAAATCTAACCCCGCACACTCAATCTTAGCCCCGCACATGCAACACACACGTAACATTAACCTTGCTCCAAATGAATACAAAAAAATTAAAACCAAAAACAAAAAGCAAAAATAAAAAATCAATTCGAAAACTTGCTCATTTTTTAATGACAATAAAACAGTTTTAAATGTGAACTAAATTTGTTGATTGAAAATGCCACTGTTCCCTTTTCCGTATGAAAATGCAATTGTATTTCGTTGCACCACTGAATTTAATTTTTGCTTGCCGAGTGCCGGATGTAATTTTTCTTTTACCGAAGCAAAGTTCAGTATTCGAAAATCTAAGCTCAAAAAACTGCAAACTTAGTCAGTTTGAGACAGTTTAAAAAATCGTAGTTGGTTTCACGATTATTGTTTCACGTAATTGGTTTCAAAAATTTTTATTTTAAAAAATTTTAAAAAAATTATACGAAAAAATTGACGTTTAAATAATTTAAGTCAGAATGGTTTATCGCAGTTTTAGTACAGATTAAGAAAAACTGTTATAACCTACCTCACAAAAGTTTCTTGTTCATGCTCGGGGTAGTTTTTTTCAGACGAATTTCAGACGACTTTTTAACCAGCCATTTTTTACGAAGTTTGTCCTTGTATCTTCAAATAATGAAGTTTTCAGCTCGAACTTAGAAAAAAATTCTTGTTACCCATTTTTAAAAGTTATGTGGGTTTGAAATTTGAGATAATTTACACGCAAGGTTTTTTGTAAATTTTTTTTTCGATGATATGATCAGTTTTTAATAAATGTTATCGACTTGAAACGGCTGTCGAAACAATTAAGGCTTAACCACGATACGAGCAGTCTTTTTTGTTTGCACTTGGTTTTTTTGAAAATTCAGCGTTTTTTGTTTTTTGATTGAAAACTTTCATCAATTTTAATATAATTGAAATGTTTCTGTCAGAGACTATTCTTTCAGTCATTTCATTATAGCGATAAAAAATAATGGCGGCCATGGTCATCGAATTCACAGTTTTTTTGAATATCTCATCAAAATAAAAAGGTAGGTTAAAAGTCCCCATTACTTCCCATCTTCAGTTTGTCTTCATTTGTCTGGGTTGCTTTTGGAATACTTCTGCTGTATTGAATTAACCTTAGTTGCATAATTGTGACACTTTTAGCAAAAATAACTTCTTTTGCGTAGTTGTTTTGAAATATTCCACAAATCGGCGATTCTTTTTTCAACTGTAGTACATATGGTTGAAATCAACTCAATCAAGTCTGCCCGTATCACGGCGGCGCTTTGAATTTTCTCACTGCCCTTTAACTTCTACGGTGTAGAATTCTACCTAAGACAACTGATGGAATTTTAAAAAGTACAAACGAAAAAGGTTTCCTCTAGATGTTACTTGTCAAAAACCTTATTACCCCATACGGTATTCAAACTTCCTTACGACATAATAAACAAATTTTAGGCATAAATTAGACAAATAGCAAGTCTCAATTGGTTTGGGAAATATTTTTCAGCCAGATCATTTCGCCTCTTGCGCGTTGATTATACCAATTTTGCCAAGCTGGCAATTTTCATACCCTAAAAACTTTTTCGAGAAATAGCCACAGGTAAAATATTATTATTAATTTTTTGATATTAAGACTGCAGAATGTGTTTTTATTTGTTTTTTTTCAGAATGTTTTCACAATGTTTTTTTTCAGACAGCAGAATTTGTTTTTTTCAGATTTTTTTCATAAACCTGTCTAAAACGATTAATTATAATTAGAACTATGTCTGGAGAAAAAAACCACCCGGAGTGCAAATATTCCATCATTTTTTTCAAATATGGAAAAAAAACAGCGCTTGATTTCAATCAGTGCAAGTAACTAAGCTCTCACCAAAAAAATTAAAAAGCTAATCGAAACAACTATTTGAAGAATGAGACGAAATAAACAAAAAAAATAAAAACAGGAAACTAATTCACTTCAAATTTGAAATAAAATTTTTCCAATGGTTGATTGTTGAGAGTTACAGCTTCAACCAAGGTCGTCTGGTCTTGTTTTCGAGATAAAATTTTGCTTTAAGCCCGAAGTGTTAACTTAAAGTGCCTGTGTAGGATCGGTGATCCTAACATTTTTCGACAAACTTAGAGTTCAATTGGGAGTTTACCCTGAGAAATGCATGCAGTGTAGTGAAGGTTAATGAGTAGTACCTAGCTCGGTATTGACGAATCAATACGATAAGTAGTGAAGTAAACAATTGGTCAAGTTGCAAAGTCGACCAAAACAAACAAAGACTAATCAGGATTTGAAGCGGTGTCGGTTTTGCAAACCCCCCCCCAAATGGAAACTACCGGGGCTAGCTTTATGAAACTCATAGGACGGATACTAGAGATGATTTGACCCGGGCATGCAAAAATCCAGACCCCTCGGACCGCGGGCCCCAAGTGATAACGGTCCCCGGAAGTGTAAAGGACCCTATCAGAACTCGGAAACCAGCGGCGGCCGAAACTAGGCTCAAATTTTAGTATGCTGTAGGCCTAGTTGAGGGAAGCTTAAGTTTGGAACCCCAGACCCCTAGGACCCCCACTTCCGTTTTTATGCCCTAAGTAAACAAACCCACCCTAATTTCCGGAAGTCGTTTCTCGGCCTCCAATGAGTGCAGGGAGCTGAAATTTGGAGGGATGATAGGTAGGAAATTTGGAGGGAGTTGGACCAAATCCGGCAGTTGGATCGGAAGCTATTAGCACTCGAAAAAACACCCCCTAGACCGGAAATAGGCAATTTACGCGAAATGATAAAGGGGGGCATAATGATTTTATTGCGGCAATGGACATAAGATACAAAACCCGAAAAAAGACCCCGTGTGAGTGAAAAGCCTCCGGTGACTCCTTCCGGTGTTAATAGCCTTTTTCCGGAAAAAGTGATAATGGACCTTAGAAATGGGATAACTTGTGAAGTATCAATGGGATATGAATGAAACTTGGTAGTTAGGACCCCCATGCCATTCTGAACCCAATTATAGAACTTTGACCACGGTTGACCCCTGTTTGACCTCAAGATGACCTTTGGGCGTCTTGACCCCAAAATTGCATGGAAAAGCTCGAGATTAGCACCGGAAAGTGGCGTATTCCCCAGCTCAACCCCTGGAAAAGAGAATGGGCCACCTTGCCAAAAGTTGAGAGAAAAACTTATATTTTGGGAAGTAGAGCAGAAGCTGATAGAGATATATCTTTTACATTGCAACCTTGGAGTAGTAGAGTTAATTCAAAGTGGACTTGGTAAACATTGGGTTCAGTTTAGTTTGGCGAGTGATCTATTAATAGCAATTCAACTAGACTAAAGAAAAGTAGTCCTAGAGGAAATTGATAGTAATAGGACCTTAGCATGAGAATTAAGTCTCCTAAATAGTATGAACGAACGGGGAATTTACTTGGTTTCCCGGAGATGACATGAAAAGGGTCTCCCCCTACCCTTAGGAGGTCGGAACGTTAATGGGATAGTTAAAATAAAGACCTTGGGAGGGTCACTGAGTAAATATAGCATGGTTTGGAAATTGAGTTGAACTCGAGGGCTGAAGTCACGATTTGAATCATATGACATTTGTTTGCTTTGACAAATTGTGACACCTACCGCATACCGGGTACCTAATAAGCGTGAAAAGATTGATAAAAGAACCCGAATTTTGCACGTCGTAGAGTTGACAGGGGGAGGAATATAGTCTTAAACAGGTGATTTATTCGGATATCAGGACTGATAGGGAATGGCGTGGCTTAACTAAAACTAAAGTGTAAAGAAAGATAAGGAATCGGAGGGTACCGGAGAGCCTGTAAGAGTCAGAACAGTGTTAGCTACTATTAGAAGTAGTTGGTTCTCAGTAAGAGAAGAGAACAATTATTGCTAGCGAATCGAGTAGTTGGTTCTCAGTCAGAGAAGAGAGAAATTGATACTGAGAGAGAGTATAGTTGGTTCTCCGTTAGTAGGAGAGAACAATTATTGCTAGTTAGTCAGGTATTGGGTTCTCGGAGTAAGAGACCAGTAGATAGTTAGTTGTCACTAGAGATTCTCTAGAGAGAGAAAGAAGAGTTAAATATAAGTGGAGCTAATTGGAAACTTTTTGCAATTAGGCAATTTGGCCGAAAAATCGCGGACCATTTCATTTTGATTTGATTGTTAGATTATATCCTGGCCACTCAGAGCCTTCTGTAAATGGACATATAATCAATTAAATTAATTTATCATTGGAAATTCTTGCAATTGTGTCGAGTAGACGAGACAAGACAGCCGAAGAGCAATACACAGAGGGGGCAAGCAACATAATACATTACAGAATAGTTGTCATCAAAATAACCCTTTCGGGATTGTAGATAGTAGTGAATCTCGGTCGCCCCGCTGAATTCACTGCCAAGGGACGACTTTGCGGTGTCGTTAGGAAAAAGAGACCGAACCTAGAGAAGAAATCCCGTAAATCTACCTGTACTATTTTGACATTAACGTAATGATTCAATTTTTTTCCGTGCCACGCTAACAGTGCTTGATCCCCTCTTTTAAGTTGAAATGATTGCATTCGGAATATTTTGCTATTACTTGAAAAAAAATAACCCTCCCTAGGTTTGCAGTCAACGAGAACAAGTATAGTGTGTTTTTACAAGAACAGAATAAAAACGTTTTCAGATATTTTTAGTTTAGAGCATATCAAGCATCAAGTTCCTACACTCAATGTAATTGAAATTAATGCCCTAAAGCAGCTGCGTAAATAAAATTTTTGATTTTCACCTAGATAATTAAATATAGCTGTGGTATATGAAAACTAAGTGAAAGTTATTTTCTTTTACAGAAAAAATAATAAACAGTTCAGTCACTATAAACACTCCACTCGAACTCTGAAATAAATTTCTTGACACAAAGCATGGTCGTTTTTAAACATGACACGCAAGCTGTCAAATACTCAAGATTTAATGAATAAAAATATCCTTTCGGTTATGCCCACCCGCTAAATTAGTGAAAAACGAACCTATAAATTATTACGAAAACATTTCTAAATCATTTTTAACTAATGAAGAACCATGACACCGGGAGCCGGGCAAACCATGTCACCTAAAAAAGCCTCAAAATTGTTCTTCATAAAAAGATGAGTCAAATGCGATTGCTGTTGCCGTTTCTTGGGTTTTGCAGTTTTCCGCGTTGATTCATCGTCATCAGTAACAGCACCGGTATTAGGATCAACAAAGCTGCCTTTGTTTCAATATCACCAAATTTTGAGACAATTTATCTATTAGGCTAAATATCACCCGCTTTACTTTCGTGTTTTTTGCTCATTTTGTTGGCAACAAATTTTTCCAATTGATTAAATTAACATTATAAAAAGATTGACATAACGCTTGCTAATTTAGTAATGCAATTGAACACGAACTTCAACACACGAAGCTCATTTAGATATTGAAAGAATTTAAAAACATTTTGAATTTGCTTAAACTAGTTAAAAAACTGCCCGTATATTGTTTTGCATTTTGGCAAAGTTGAGCTTTCTCTCGTACCAAAAGCAATTCCGCTCATATCTGATTGATTATTTAGTGGTTTTGACGGATTAAAAATTGTATTAACGAATATAGTCCGGGAGATATTGAACTAAATGATTTTTTTGGTTGAAAATTATTCACTCTCAAGTTCAATGGGGTATAAAAATATTAATTCAAAAAATGTATCACCAGCAACTGTTTTTGGTAAAATTTTTGAGGAAAATTGTTATTTTGGTCAAGTTCTTGAAAAAGTTTATGCGGACATTTAAGGAGATGGCTACACAGTAATGACGATCCGTTGAACGATCAATTACTTTTTTTAAAACTAAACGCTGAATCTTTAGTAAAGATAACAAGACTGTTCGTATCAGGGCGAAGCCCTGAATGTTCCGACTGCCTTTTAAGGTTTATGGGGCAGTAATAACATAAAAAAGTTAAATGTAATAAAACAAGATGAAAATTTTTTTCTTCTAATTTGAAATTTTTTTATGAAAATCATCCCCCCACACGCCATATAAAATACAAAAGGATAGATTTTGCTCCTTGTAACAAATCAATTATGGCAAATAAGCTTCTTTCAAAATTTGGAACGATTTATAAGACGGATTAAATCTACGCTTACGCGTTAATAGCGCGAAATATATCGCGCGTTAATTGTCCCAAATTGGCCAAAATGGCAATCTTTAAACCCTATGACTTTACGAAAAGAGATCACAGATGAAATATCTTTTCAAGCTCAGGACAACAATACCTTTTGAATGATATAAAAAAATTCCGTCAAAAATTGCTAGTTAAAAAGTCGAAATTTGTCTGAAGAAAAAAAACCCATCTGGAGCACAAATATTCCGTTACTTTCGTATCGAAAGTCGGAACAATAATATAAACTAATTACAAATACTATTTTGTTTTAAATGTTCATTTTTACTTTACAGCATACAGTTTTCATGTGCATGCTTAATATTCACGTTTCATGTTTAAGTTTTCTTTTTGACTAAATTTGATTACTTTTGTGTTTACTATTGTTTTTGAAAAAAAAAATCAACTAAAAATTCATCAATATTCTTTATTGTTCCAATTTTCCTAACGAAAGTAACGGAATAATTGTGCTCGGGTGGGTTTTTTTTCTTCAGACAAATTTCGACCTTTTTACTAGCCATTTTAACGGATTTTTTTCCTGAGCTTAAATTTGAAAAGATATTTCACCAATGATCCTTTTTCATAAATTTATGGGGGATTAAACATTGCCATTCTGGTTAATTTGGGACAATTAACGCGCGATATATTTGGCGCTATTATTGGGTAAGCGAAGATTTAATCTATCTGAGAAATCATTTCGAATTGGTTGAAGGAAGCTTATTTGCCATAATTGAATTGTTACTAGGAGCGAAATCTATCACTTTGTACTTTATATGGCGTGTGGTTGGATGATTTTTTCAAATTTAAAAAATCATTTTATTTATTACATATAATTTTTCATGCTATTGCTACTCCGTAGACCTGAAAAGGCAGTCGAAACTTTCAGGTCTTGTTTTAATTGATACTCGATAATTTTTGTATATTGATATCTCTTTGCTGAGTATGATTTAAATTTCAATTATCAAATATTTTAGACAGTTTGTGTACTTTTACTAAAGAAATTTTTTAAACTGCTGTATCAAAGGTTTTAAAGAGATCAATAAGTTTGCATGGTACAATTTCTTGGCAGATGCCTACAAATTTTTTTATCTTTTTATTCTTACCTTCATTTGACCTTATGAACACTCTGATATAGTTTTTTCGCTGAAACTCAGAGTGGAAAAAACCAAGTGATCGTTTATTGCTATAAAAATATTGTGATATCCAAATGATATATTACAGAGAATTGGTTATTAGAATCAACAGTTTTAAGCAAGTGTTGTTTAGAAAAAATTATACTCCTTACTTTATTTTTTCACCAAATCAAAAAGTTTTGCCAAATCAAAGTTTTGAAATATGGGGAGGGGGCGGGGGGAGATTGAAATTGTATAAGAGGAAAAAATATAAATATTTAAATAATGAGTGTCAACAAATTGGTACTAAAAAAGGAAAATCAAAAATTAATAATTGAAATGTTTACAAATTGTACGGCCGCAAAAACGTCATGAATGGATAGGCAACTGCTTGCCAAAGGCTGCTTCAGTCCTTTCAGTCTTGGGTATCTAGTTAGATAGATCCCCTAAGCTTATTTACTGTATTAATTCTTCTTACGGTTTTTTCGCTCTATGAAATTTTGGTTTCTATCAAAAATTAATGATCATTGAAAATTCCATTTATGTGACTTCGTAGACGCTGTCATTTAACGCTTCATAAATTTTAATAGTTCAAGATAATCTATATTTTCTGAGACAGACAAACCTAATTTAGAAGGTTCTAACAAACTGATGCAATTATGTTGTATACTTGATTTTTTTGAGTTGCCATTAAATTATTAAATTGTTTTTGGGATATAGATCAAGAACAATTGATTGCTATTAGGATAGCCGGTTGAGAATCAAGTGGATTATCTTTTTCCGATTTGTGAATTATTGACAACAAAATCACTGGATTTTGAGTTAAGATTCTTATAAGAACTGAAAGTTTTAGTAGAAAAATTATATCAATTAATGTGATTTAAAGCAAAGGTCTCATAAGACAATTTAGTTTCATTTTTTCAATTTTATTTCAAAAATGCAAAAAAAAATTATAAAAAATTTCCGCTACGTGAGTTGACAATCGCAAAAACTGCCCAATTTTTTGTTTCATTAAAAATGAGAAACACGACTGACTAGTTCAGATAGAGGATTTTTTTGCCATCATTCTTCTTACGCTTTTAAGGGTGTTATTGGATTCAGCTTGAAATCGCCAGTACATTTTCTAACTATTGTATTTGAACGATTAATGGGAAAAGTAAATACTGCAACCCAAATAGTCGAATATCATATCATACAGAAAAAAATGCGAATCTAAAGTTTCTTTAGGAATATTGAGTTTCAGAAAACATTTTTGTTAAAATTCAAACTTTTAAATCAATGTTTATTGTTTTGCAATGATTTCATCAAATTTTAACTGAAAATCTTGAAGGGAGGCCAGATCAAGTTAGTGCGCTCAGAAATCATTCCAAATTGAGTTTTAGCTAGCTTTTTGATCCAAACATTGCGTTAAAAGATGTCAAGTTTATCATTTTGTACTTGAGAGTTTCAGGGAATAATTGAGAGTGGTGGATAATTAAAATTTCTCCAAAAGATACAGAAAAAGATTGAAGAGAAACCGGGATCTCGATCGCTTTTCCCTGCTATGTATAAAAATTTGAAAGTTTTGCAGCCCCATTTGATATCGCCTGATCATTCACGCAGTAAGACTTTCTATATTTACCAGCTCTTATAATATCGAAATGGAGGTAGCAAGAAAATTGTTCTAGAAATCTTGAAAGTTATTCTGAGCATCCCTTTTCTTTAGTTTTTCCCTCAACTGTTTGACTATTTTTTTTGTTAGTTTCATCGATATAGTATAATATATTTTTGAACCGTAAAAATTTTCTGGAAGTAGCTTTGCTGCTTCTTTTAAAGATACTTTTTAGCTTTAAGTGATAGTTATTATCCTAATGGTACTTTGTTCAGTTCTAATTTAAAAATGTTTAGTTCATTTTCAACAGTTTGGAGCGAGTGCCCAATCAGCTGAATTTTGAATTGAGAGGGTAACTTCCCAAATGGCATAATGAAATTTTTCGCAAAAGGCACAAAATTCAAGTTTTCATTGTAGTTCAAATGTTTTCTATCAATTTAAATTTCTAAACATTCGTCTTGCACAAAAACATGTGAAAAAAGTTTAATTACTAGGCCAAACTGTGCATTTTGTGAATTCAAAGCGAATTAGAATTTTCTGGAATCCGCAATATTGCTGCTATTGTTTGATCTTCTTTGCTGTTTTGAATTGCACAAGCAAATAGCTAAAACACTGTACCGCTCAAAATCACTCCAAAAATAGTCGAAATTGCGAAATCCGCAACAGTATTTGCGAAATCTGGAACAGGTTGTGGAATCCACGAACAAATATTTTAGAAAAATTAATTTAAAAAAAAATGTTCTGTTGCGAAAACCGCATCTGTAAGCGGAAACCGCAAAATATGAGCGGAATCCGCAAAATGTAAGCGGAGGCCGCACATTTTGTTTGCAGATTCCAGTAACATGTAATTACGTCTTGAAAGAACATTTGTTGTAATTTTGTGGGTCATCTGTAGGACTGTCCAAGAGTTCAATCTCAATTACTGCCAACAGTTTGAACTCACCAGCTAAATTTCAAATTCTGAAAAAAGGAACACCTATCCGATCTCAAATACTGAAAGAATGTATACTTTTCTGACCTCAATAACTAAAGAATGAACACTTTTCTGATCTCAAACACTAAAACAATGAACACCTTTCCGATCTCATTTAATGGAAGAATGAAAAAGGCTGAGTCTTTTTTACACATTAAAAGGGTACATGCACAATTTCAGTTGAACAAAGATGCAAATTTTGTTTCTGCAATGGCTAGATAACCTTAATAACTAGATAACGCAAAGTCCACTGAAATTTTGTTTGTGGAATCCACTTACATTTTGGAACATTTTTACAGAAGTGTCTGTGGAATCCAGGAACAGGCAGACACCAAATTCCGCGTCCATCTAGTTCACAGTTTGACCTCGCGTTGCAATTATTTGCAACAAAACATTTCTGTTTGAAACATTGACTAGAAGACGCGTATTATTAACCGCAAGCTGATACTTTTTGTTTTTTGATAAAAACTAAAAAATATTTTGAAAATGATATGTCAATCACCAAATGAACTGAAAAATTGACTACTTTTCTCACCTTGTTCACAAGAAAGAAATATCTCGATTTTTCTAAGCAAACTTTCGTAGGAAATTTATGCCATTTGGGAAACTTTTCTTGTTTTATGCTTTTTGGGACTTTTATCATTTGAGACGTAATCAATTGAGAGTCGAACTCGACTGCTATTAGAGTAGTCGACTGCCATAAAAACGGCCGTTTGAGAATCAAGTAAGTATTATTGTTCCGTTTCGCTGATAATCATTGACTGATATGTTAATTGAATTTGATAGGCTAAGCTTCGAAGCAGCAGTAATTTAAAGAGCGCTAGAACGCACAAGTTTATAAAAAAAATCCAAAGACTACGCAATTTTTTTGGTCATTATTAGCATGAGTTCAATCCGGTTTTAATTCATCACTGATAAACAAAAATTATGATGTGGGTATAGGAGAGTTTGGATTCTTTTATTGAGCTAAATAACAATAAAATAGCAAATTTGCATTACACTGATTTGTTTTTGTGTCTGTATTTGAAAAGGTTAATTGAGTGAGAACTTTTCTTCTCTTGTGGCTGTTTGAAAAATTAAATTTATATTTTAACGACTTTGAGCTTTTATTGTTTTTTTTCTACGCTAATTAAGTTGCATGTACAAAAAAACTGCTTTTATAAGGGCGAAGCTTTGATTCTCCGACTGCTCTTTAGGGTGTTCGTTTTGAAAAAAATGATGATTTTTTCATAAAAAGAAAAAGTGAAAAGATAAATTTTTTGAGTTTTGAGTTGAAAAACTTAACAAAGTAAATTCTTTTGCATTTAGATTGAGAAGCTTTGATTAAGGAGCTTAAATAGATTAAGAAGCTTACGTCAATTCATCTTGGAAAGATTTCTGAGATGAGCTGAAACTCCTTTTAGGCGTTAATGGGGCGAGTTATATCGCGCGTTAATTGTTCCGAATTGACCAAATTGGCAATTTTTAAACCACCGTAACATTATATAAAATAATCAAAGGTGAAATATGTAAACCTATATATTCACATATCTATATAAATTTAACTATATTTATGTATATATATATTAATTTGAGCTCAAGACAAAGAGTGAATAACAATTTGTCAAAAATGTACTAAAAAAGTCGAATTTTGGCTGTAGTAAAAAACCACCCGATCACAATTATTCTGTCAATTTCTTCAAAAGTCACAGCAAAATGCTGCTTGTTTGGCATCAATTTTCACTATAGATATTGTTTGTGATCCGTGTTTTCACCCACGTCACTGCAAGTTCACCGACACTAATGACCAGCTGCTGCGTAAGTAGCACAAAATTTTCAAAAAACAATCGTTTTGGCGAAAATACGAATTAGCAAATCAATTTTTTTTTCAAAGTTACTCGTTTTGTTTGAAAATTGTTAAATTTATGTGAACAGTGATAATATTTTTACAGATCAACGAAACTGTGAGCAATTTTGTGAATAAACCGTTTTCGTTGATGAAATGAGTCTGAACCCTTAAATTGATTTTTCACTAGAAAAAAAATAACAAAGCAATCTGATCAACGTTTTGATCCTCAGAAAATTTTCTTGACTTTTACTTTAGAATATGAAACAAAACTGAAAGGGCTTGAATTAATTGTTATACTAACCTCTGTGAGTTTATTTTGAAGTAGTCAAAATTTATCTGCAGCTAAAAATCAACAGTTTTTTCTAATTTACAAACAAAATTCAACAAATAAAAACCAATGCCGGTCAATTAGTTTTAAGGCATTATGTTATTGAACATGTGCAAAGCCTTCGTACATAGATATCTTTTGGCACTGTTGAACTTTTTTTAGCACCTTCGTATCAAATGTTTTTACCGAAAAAATATTAGACCAATAAAAAATGGTTTTTAGTTGTATATCAGTTTTTAATGATGCTAACATGTACTGGGGTTTGAACACCTAATTGGCTCCGATACAACTTTCAATTGAAATGATTTTTTGATTAAAGTGATGGATCATTTGTGCTCGGGCTGGTTTTTCTTCTCACGGAATTTTTTATACAATCAAAAAACATTCTTATCTTGATTTCAATTTAAGAAAAAAATTATTTCACTTGTTATCTTTTTTATAAAATTGTGGGGGGCTTAAATATTGTCAACTTGGCCAATTTGAGATAATCAAATTGCGATAGATCTCGTGCTATAGCGTTTAAGCGGAAACAATACGCCTGAAAAATTGTTCCAACTTGAATTGACACATGCCATTAAGTCTGTTTATGACTTTGCTACATGCGAAAGGTATCATTTTGTTCTTTACATTGCATGTGGGGTCACGATTTTCAAAAAACATCTCTTTTTTTTGAAAAATTATATTTTTTGAAATCTTCATCATTCTTAAAGGGGAAACTACTGCACAGACCATGAAAAGCAGTCATTGAAGATCCGAGCATTCCTGTTATAACATGGTTTGGATCTCTAAGGAGTGACTGCAAGAAAAACTAGAAAAGTTTGATTGCTCTGTAAAAGCAGATACACGTGTATTACTACAGCAAAAACACAGACGAGAATCAATCTAAATTATATGGCACCGTTGCTCTCAAAGAGTTTGCCACGTGGGCCATCAAAACTGAAGAACTAGCATAATTCTCTGAATTGAATAGGATATCAGTAGTTTTTTAATCCAACAAAAAAGTAGTTTTAATCCAGTTCTGTTATTTGGCGAGAATGGGGGCAACGGGGGTTACGGGGCATCTGATTTCTTCTTTTTTTTAAAAAATGAAAAACCACAGCCAATAGGGATCCAATTCGGTCTTATTTCACAAAAGCATTACTTATCAAACAACCCTTCAGGTTTTCCCAAAAATATGATAAAATTTCATATCTGCCAAACACATTTCGCAAGTTTGAGTTGAACTGGTCCAAATTTTGATCAACCTTTAATTGTGACTACACAAATAAAGAAGAGGACAAATGGGACTATATATGAGTTTTTGGAGTGCTCTGTTGCCCAGTTTTTTTAGCTACAAAAAATTTGCAAATGCTTTGAAAATGTTTGCAAAAAAAACACCAAAAACGTGAACCCCACCTGTATTAGCTTTTAAAACTTGAGTCTCATTAATTTCATTAGATTAATATTAAGGCAAAGCAAGATGCAGTAATGCCGCTTCTCTTCAATGTTATCATAATACTCAACCGACAAAAATTTTATATAATTGATCCCACGTATAATTGATCATTCGACAATTTCTAGTTTTTAACGAACAGTTTGAGACAGATTTTCATACAGAAAGTTAATCAGGCTCAGAAATTGTTTGCATTTCAATGAAGGCTATCAATAAAAAAAACTTTTATAATCTATTATAATTGATATTTTTTTTGTTTTTAAAACTAAAGTCAATTATTTTTGCAGAAATTTTTGCAAATTTTAAGATAAATTTTTTGTCATTTTTACAGTCATATAAAGCAAAACACGTAAAAATTAAATTACGTTCAACCGAAGTGATCCGATGTTTTAAAAAGTTTACCACCACACCCACCCTCCCCCACCTAGTTTACAGTTTGCTCCCCCCGCCCTTCAAGTTTTTTTGCCATCGAGCGGGGGAAAAATTAATCAACGTGAACTCCACCTGTTTTACTACAGCAACAACACAGACGAGAATCAATCTAAACTATATGGCACCGTTGCTCTCAAAGAGTTGCCACGTGGGCCATCAAAACTGAAGAACTAACATAATTCTCTGAATTGAATAGGATATCAGTCGTTTTTTTTATTTAATTTAACAAAAAAAAATAATTTTGATCTAGTTTGAGATAATTAGAAATTTCCTTTATGCGAAATGTAAAAATTTGTATTTAACATAGCGTGTGGGAAGTGCGAAGAAGATTTCAAAAAAATCTTTGAGTTTTTTGCCATTTTTTAAATTTTTTTTTGTTTCAGTTTCGCTATTTTTTGAAGAACATGCTTTAAAGAAATTTTTTAACTTCATTTTATAACATTTAAATTTTTCATGTTATTACTGCTCCATAGACATTAAAAAGCACGGAACACCCAGAGCTTTGCCCTGATACGAGCAGTCCTTTTCAAAATTGAAATGGAGTGCACAAAATTGAATCTAATTTTAGGCCAAAGTGAAATTTGTTTTTCCGTAATAAAATTTTCCTTGAAAATTTAGACTATTTTGTGTTTTTTTTTCAATAAACACCAATTTAAAGCAATTATCGCATGCTAATCAGCCCTTGTTGCTCATTCTTAATCTCCTCCATTCTTTCTTAAAAATCCATCGCAACCTGAACAAAAACTATTGAGCAACAAAAGAAAAAGACAACCGTTAATCGGCTTTAATCTAGCGTTTTCTCTGTTGCTTCGCTTCTTACCATTTTTAACGACGCGGGTTAATGAAACAATAGCACAAACTATTGGCGTACGAGCTAATTGAGCTTCGCTATGATACAATTTAGGACAGCCATGTTAGGCGGTACACTGAACTACAATGTAAACAAATATCATAACTTACCAGTGTACTTTATATATTCTATAGCTTTGCTTTAATAGATTTTAAGTTTTCCAATTATAAGTGATAAGCAAATTTTCGCCCTCTCAAATCAGTTTTTTTGCCCTCCGGACAATTGCTTTTCCACCACCCACTCACGATTTACGATGGTGACAAAGTCTCTTGTTAATAAAGGTGTCAGAGTCGTAAATTTTTGACAACTTCCTATCGCCTCTGACAGTAAGATCTTTGTCTCCTCAAATTGCTTTAGGTTAGAAACTACTTCGCTCAATCACCAAGTCATCAATCAAAACTTGTTTGACATTTTGATTGTTATAGACAGCAGTTGCAGTAATTATTTCAGGGCCGCATTTGAAACTGAGATTCAATTATTTTTTAAAACACAAAAAAGCCTTAAGAAATTGGATCTTACTGTAATTTTAGAAACGAATTTAACTCAATGGAATTAATCAATCGAATGACAAACAAGAATAGGTGAAGCTAGGCGAACCTATCAAAAGTGATCGTTAAAAATACTCTTACGTCACAAACTTATATTAGTCCAATTGGTTTGTAAAGGGGAAGCTAATTACTTTGGGCTGTGAAGTTGCCTTCCCCTTCACTTTTTAAAGGCTCGTTTTGGTTTCATCAAGCAACATAAGTTCCTAGGTGACAAACCAGTCAATGTTCCGGAGATGCTTTTCTAATTAATAGCACATTTGCTGCTACAGTTATAGTGGTGAAGTAGTCAAAAGGAAAATTTCACGGAAGACAAATTTTGTGGTGACGCAGGTTGAGAATTTACGGCGACGATTTCTGAATAAGTCTACTCAGTGCAAAGCCATTCATAGCTGACCGTTTCAGAAGATTGATTACAGTTCTCAGGCGACATCGAGGAAACATTCATTAAAGTCAGCTTAGTCTAAAAGTCAGATATTTCTGAACTCAATTTCTCGCGAGATTTTCCTTATAAGCCCCTCCCCTATAGAAAAGAAGAGGTTTGGTTGTTGGGTTCAAGATTTGTAACGATAAGTAGTTGTTTTAGTCTTTTATAGGGATGGAGATTCACTACTATTTACCCATGAGGAGGGGGGTGGGTGTTAAACTGATGATACGGAAATGAGCTTTGTCTCCGTTGTGATCTTTTTACTGATTTTAATATCCTTTTTCTAAACAGCGCTTGCCAATCAAACTTTTCTTGACAACTTTTTTTCACTAGTCGATTTATCGGGAGGCAATTTCTCGGCTACTTTTTGAAAGAACGTTTTTCTTATCTTTAAAAGAAATGAAAAAAAAAGCAAAATTCGAAATATTGATATGTATTTTAAATTAAGTTTATTGTCTGTTGTCTTACAGCTGTCAAGAAATCTCAAATATTGATCAAAAATGTGAAGCACAGTGGAGAAGATCAAATTAAAAAAAACTTAATCGAGGAATGAGTTCTTATTTATCCTAGCATAACTTACTAATTCTAATTTTTAAAAAAATTATAATTTATTAATTTAGGAACTCGCTTGTAGCATAACTATGCTTTTTATGAGTCAATTCTATGTTGCTTCAATTATTTTTATCAATACTTGAGATTCGTTAACAGCTGTAAGACCAACATATAACAAAACATATACCAACTATTTCAGTCCAAAAGCAAAACTGCTCGTACAGGCAAAGCTCTAAAAGTTCCAACTGCCGTTTAACTGGTCCCGACTGCAGAGTCGGATTGGTATGGCGGTGCCCCGCCCCTCTTCCCGCTGGGATAACGGAGATAGATCACTTGGTTAATTTCTCTACTAAGCAACTCTGAATGAAAACACCATCCTAAGCGAATCGGAAGTCGAAATCATTGGTACAATTTAAAGAAAATTTTAAAATTTTCAATCCAATAGCAAAACAAACGCTTACTGTCTATTCTCTGGTAGAAAATTTCCTTCAAACTGTGGCATGCTTTAGAGAACCGCCACTTGACTCAAATTTAGAAGCATCAATTTCGCCAAAAAAATGATCGATTTTTATGCTTATGATTTTTGGTAGGACCGGCCTAAAAGATACTTGAGATTCCTTAACAGCTGTAAGACCAACATATAACACAAACATATACCAACTTTTTCAGTGTCCAAAAGCAAAACTGCTGGTATACCAGGCAAAGCTCTAAAAGTTCCAACTTCCGTTTAACTGGTCCCGACTGCAGAGTCGGATTACTATTAGGATACTATTAAGACCATTTATCCACGGGGGAAAGGACCAACACAAGAGCTGTACAGCTCATCACGGCGAACCGCTGCTGTGCCCTGTTTAAGAACTACATGTAATTTTTTTGGTTATTTTTCTGGGCTGGGTAATGTTGCTTCACCCTCAAGCAACGAGCACGGATCATGGTGGGCCTCGAACATCGACCTTTCGATTGAGAGGCGGAGACGTAACCACTTCACCACCGCTCCCCGATTGGTATGGCGGTTGGTATGGCGGTGCCCCGCGATTGGTATGGCGGTGCCCCGCCCCTCTTCCCGCTGGGATAACGGAGATAGATCACTTGGTTAATCTCTCTAGTAAGCAATTCTGAATGAAAAAACCATCTTAAGCGAATCGGAAGTCGAAATCATTAGTACAATTTAAAGAAAATATTAAAGTTTTAAGTCCAATTGCAAAACAAACGCTTACTGTCTGTTCTCTGGTAGAAAAATTTTTCAAACTGTGCTATGCTTTAAAGAACCGCCACTTGACTCAAATTTAGAAGCATCAATTTTGCCAAAAAATGATTGATTTTTATGCTTTATGATTTTTGGTAGACCTGCCTAACAGATTTGTTATTGATCCGACTTTCGAAGAAAGTGATGGAGTATTTGTGCTCGGGTTTTTTAGTCCAGACACATCGAGTTTTTAATTGGAAAATTTTGCCGGGTTTTTTTCCTATCATCAGAAAATAATTGTTGTCTTGAGTTCAAGATTAAAAAGATATTTCACCTGCGATCATTTTTCGTAAAATTCTGGGGTTTTTAAGATCGCTAATTGTGATTGCCTATTAAAGGGTGAGCTGAAAATTAAACCGTCTTAAAAGTCGTCCCAAGTAGAAATCAGGCATGATCTATTCAAAACTTTGCTGTATGGAAAAAAAATAGTTTGGCACTCTACATAGCATATTGGGGATGGTTTTAAGAAAAAAATTTAGTTTTTTTTTTGAAAATTTTTACCATTTTTGTAAGGCAAACACTGCTCCATGGAGCTTAGAAAACAGTTGCAGCATTTAGAGTTTTATCCTAATACGAGCAGTTTGGTTACCTTGAAC
>NC_087062.1:74355981-74532207 GCF_963678635.1 Symsagittifera roscoffensis | reverse complement strand
CTAGATATTTTGTTTTGGTAAATGGACAGTTTAATTTTCAGTCGCATTTAAAAAAGCATCAAGCTAAGGTTTCTCTTTTTGTACCAAAAACCTTTTTTGTTAAAAGTTGGTATTATTGGGACAGAGAAGTTTGTGATGTTTCAGGGAAAGTACTTAGACAGGAAATCAAGAATCGCAAAAAAAAAAACAATTCAGGTACTGGTCAAAGTGGTTTGCATTGAGGTTCAAATAGTCAAAACTAACTCTAAAACTTATTCTTATAAAAAGTTCATAACTTTATTACGATAATTTTTTGTTGCTGAAATTGTCATCTGTACTTCACAGCATAAAATGTTTATATCTTGATCAATTCTTAAGCTTTATCAAATGAACCTGCAAAGGAGAAGTTGATTTTCACCTGTGAAGAAGTTTTTCATGATTATCAAAATTAGGCGTCCAGAAAATGGTTCAAAATTAAAAATATAATTTTTAATTGTTTCCAAATTTATAGTCATTATTTGGGACATGGTGAAATTTTGTTTGAGCTAAATTTCTCTGTTTCTTCGAAATTCGATTGATATATTAATTTTCCATCACCTCTGATTTTCTAATCTACAGTATTTGTAAAGGTAAACTGGAATTAGGAAACTCTTGTTTCATTCTTACAACAGGGCTCAATTAGAGCAAAAGCTATTGGTTCCTAAAGCAACCTAACTGAAATTTCGAGTTTTTGAAGATACTGATAAGTAATTTGATCTTATAAGAAAACGTTGAATCGATCTTTCGTTTCTCTCTTGTCGTCTGTGAGACAACCCTCCAACTAGCGTTCCGCTGTGCTTTTTAAAGCCCAAACTGAACCTTGAGCAACACCACACTCAATTGTATTCAAAACTAACATGTCGCATGCTAATTTAACATCTTGGGCTCTGTTTCACTGTGCAACTGTTGGTCTATAAATCATTAATTTTTCAATGACAATCTAAAGTTTTTTGTTTCAAAATCTAAGCATGTCTTCTGCTAGTTTTTTCCAATTTCCTTGATCAAATCTTTCAATTCGAATGGTTTTATTTTTTCTTTTGAAACTTGGGCCAAAAAGTTTTTTTGCTAGAGAAAACAAAATGTTTGACTTATTTCTTGACTGCTTGGCTTTGAATTAAAAAAACTAACAGTTGATATATCTAAATTTTTTCTACAGTTTTTTTATGGAAAATTATCTGACAAATTCTTTATATCCTTGTTTTTAAGTACTGTTTTAGAAATCACTTTTTTGCAACATAATTTTTTCACCTTCAGTTTACGCAGTTCACCTTCTGTTTTACGTTTTCTAATTTCGATCTATTACGTTCAATGATACTGTTTTGTTTAAATTTTCTGCGATTTCATCTAGTGACTATTGTATTGATTGAGTTCTTCGAGTAAGCCTGTAATTAATGAAAAACTCAAGTCTAACCCAATTTCTTTTTTGTCTCAATGTTTGAAGTTTTAGTCTGAACAAAAATTTTTCTTCCATACATCTATTCATTTTCAAAAAAATTGTTGAAGAAAACACCTTGATAGTCTGATAGGGCGGAAACTTTTCTTTCCAGCAGCGACTTGAAAATCGCAATCAAAAGAACAATTCAGGTATTGATCAAAGTGGTTAAAATAGTCAAATTTAACTCTAAAGCTTGTTCTAATAGCGTATTCCACATATTTTTACAATTATTTTTGCAGCAAACTCGCTGTTTTATGTATGTTTACGTTGTACGACTGCAATAAATCAAAAAGTGGTCTGTTCAAACAGACAGGAGACATTTTTGAACTGAAATTGAAAGCATTAGGTGCAGATAAGGCAATCTTCAGTTATCTTGGATAAAATAACCTTCTCTCGGAGCAGTAAAAAAAATTCACCGGCATAAAATAACCTTGAGAAGGAGTTATTTAAGCGAGGCTCATAAAATTGTCACTTGGTCATTTCCAGGAGCACAAATTTTATTACACAGACAGATAGCAAAAAACATCTCAGACAAAAAATGCTTCTGATGTTGGTTAGCTTGGCTGTATTCAGTTCAAATAAATGGTTGATTGGTTTGAATAAAGGTTTATTGTTTTTCGGCTTCAGGTTTTATAGTTTAATTGCATCAGTGGTAGCCATTTTAAACGGTTTCATTAAACTGGTGAGCAGTGACATGCGCCAAAGGAAATTTTGACAAGCGTTGGGAGAATTATAAATTTTGCTGGGTTCAACTTGCAGTAAATGAAACTAGCCTAACTTTTTCGCCTTTTCAACTCCTAGGCGTAACAATCTAGCCTAGCGAAACTATGGTTTTTGCGCAAGTTTTTTCCCAGGCTAAGTGTAAGCGCAGAAAACAAAGCGTTCTTAACTTACCAATTTCGTTTTTGGTTCTTGTTAATAATTTCTTCACTTAATTCGTTTTTCAAAAATTCAATTTTGGCTGCCACATTTTCAGTGCTTTAAAAAAAGTTTCAGATAATATATTTATTTAAAAGTCCTTATGTATGGAACTATGTATTATATAAATAGGGGTAAAAGAAATACTCGAAAATGAAAACCCAATTATTTGGTGACATTTTTGAAATGCATAGTTTATACAGAAATGGTTGTCGAACATAATACATGCAACGGGAAGAAAAACAGTTAACAAGATACAAAAAGCTCTAAGAATGTTGGAAGATTGGAACTTTTTCTTAAAAGAAGGTTGTAAAATAGTGAGTTCTTGATAAAAAAAAGTTGTAAGATAGGAAATTTTCCTACAAAATATTTCCTTTATTAATTTGAATGTTTATTTTTTTAAATTTTTTATAGCCAGTTTAAGAGTTCTTCTCGTAGCTTACTTGCACATGAGTTTTTTTGATAAACCCATTAAATTTATAGGGTTAGTATTTTGCTGATAACTGAAAATTTCATCGGAAAAAAATTCTAGATAAAACTAGATTCATCGGAAAGAATTCAAATTTTTCGTTTCGAAATTTTTTGTTTGCAATGCATTCATTATAAATAGTATCTTAAAATTTTACAGGCTTAAAACTGAAAAAAAAACTTTCCAGAATTGATTTTTATCTGTTAATAGAGTATAGACAGACATTCAAAGTTTTTTTTTGCAGTTTTTGAATTTTGGGAAAAAGTTGCTACCTTGGGACTTTTCGTCAAAGAAATTTGAAAGATAGCAGAAAATTCTTACAAAACTTATAAGAAGCTCTAAGATAGGGAAATTTTTTGTAGGATGGTCTGCCCGGGTATAATCGATTTTGAAAAATTTATTGTTTAATTTATCAATAAAATCATTTTGCTCGAGTTTGATGTAGTTAAACTTGAATCTAAATTTCTTGCATTTCTTGCGCGTCAATGTTTTTTCTGCGACTGTTAGTTGTATATTGTGCCATGTTTGTTCCGATTTTCCGACAAAATGACGGAGTCTTTGTGCTCGCGGTTTACTTAATCGAAAAACTGAACTATAAGTTATCTCGTGACAGGACCTTTTATACCAACTAAAAAGGATGTTTCAAGCTTTAATTTGAAAACATATGCATTTGGTTTGACAATTGGCAATTTTGCCAATTTGAGATAGTTTTTGCACGCTTTTTAGCAAATTTTACAAACGCATAGCGTAACCATCAAAATCACTGGGCTCAAAGTCAGTCGGAATAAAATTGTGGAATGTTAATTGATCATCATAACTCGTAACTAGTTGCGAAATTTATCTTTTTGTGCTTAACATTGCGCGAGGGTGAAAGCTTGTTCAAAAAAAATAACCTTCATTTTTTTTCAAAATGTATCTTATATTAAGCAAAACATTTTCATATACCTTAAAAGGCAGTCAGATCATCCAGGTTTCCAGACTGATACGAGCAGTCTCGTTTATTGGTAATCGTTGTCTGCTTTTTCTGAATTGTACGTGGCTTTTTCTGAAACGTGCTTTTATGCGTGGAAGATTTTCTACTTGTTAATCAAATAAAAAATTTAACAAAAACTAGAGTAATCAGAAGTATTCAAATTCAATCTATTAAACAATTTCGAACTAGGATGAAATTTTCAAGTCTGTTTACTCTGAATTTTGCAAAAAAAAACTTCCTTTTTACTACATTTTAAGCTAGTGCAATTGTTTAAAAATCAAAAATCAAAAAAAGGCAAAAAAAAATCCGCAAAAAAAAAAGATTTTGAAAACCAGACAAGATTTACCGTATAAAGGCAAAGCCTTGAATATTCCGACTGCCTTCAACTGTCTTGATTGATTTCTAAAAAAGGGAAAAGTTATTGGAAAGCTGTAGGTTTTGGAATACGAGACTTAGGTTGGTTTTTACTTATCTCGAGTACTATTAACTAGAGTAGCAGGGAATGAATGTGTTCAATTAGCTTACCGTAATTTGAAAAAAAAACATTGCGGAAAAATTCGCCGCGCATGAATAACTAGCGCTTATTCGTTATCTTAGGCAAACTTCTAAAAACGCACATAAATTAGGCCAGTTTTACACAAACACCCGAGTTATACCGAGAGTTTAACCAAAAATGATTGCTGATCATTTTTTTTTCATGAATTCTGGATTATTCGAATAGCCGAAAATGTGAGAAAAACTACTCCATTTTTAAAGAAAATTTTGCACAGTATTTGATTAATCTTGTTTGCTGTCTCCAAATACTAATCAAGACCGTAAAAAAAACACGTTATAAAAAACACAAAATTGATTTTGCCAGTGTACTTTAAACTTTGCGTTCTAAAATCTCGATGAATTGTTTCTTAAACAAGTAGACCAGGCAATCGATATGAATCAAAGTGGCAGACAAAATCGATAGCCTTATTGATTGACCGCAAGATAAGACAAAGTGGCATTCATGAAGATGAAATGCGTCTTCGTTTAGTAGACCCAGATTAGAAAGCAACCAACATGAAAAAGTAATGTGCTGGCACTGAAGTTGAAATACTTTTTGTAACTAACCCCACTTTAATTAACAAGCTGTTGTATGAAGTTAGCTCAATTAAACAGGGTAAAAAGATTATAGTTCAATATATACATCATCTAACAGTGCTGATTTAAATTATCAGGACAAAACGAACAAAACTTGAACTTTCAAACGCGTTTTTCTCAAATTGGGTTAAGATTAGACAAAAAGTGAAGAGAACAAAAGTTGCTTAGAATTTCACCAGAACTAATATGGTGCCATTTTTTCTCCGGAATTCTTAACGAACATTTTACACCAAAAATGGGTCATTTTGGCTTTTTTCAATTAGTCAAGAATTACGCCGAAACTACTTGGTTAATTGATGAGAAAGTTATATCACAGGAAGCCTCTTACGCAGTTCAACAAAGTTGAAGCAGGGTTAAATGTCCAAAAATTTGCGCAAATTGTTTAAAATTTTTTTTTAAACAGAGATTCTGGGTTTTATATAGTAAAAATCACATTTAATGAATATCAAGTGAAAATTTTTTCTCTTATACTGGTTTTTGGAGATTTAACCCTTCTTAAATTTTGTTGAACTGCGTAAGAGGCTTCCTGCGATATAATTTTCTTATCAATTAAGCAGGTAGTTTCAGCGTATTTCTTGATTAATTGAAAAAAGCCAAAATGATCCATTTTTGGGGTAAAATGTTTGTTAAGAATTTCGGAGAAAAAATGGCACCATATTAATTCTGGTGAAATTCTAAGCAACTTTTGTTCTCTTCAATTTTTGTCTAATCTTAACCCAATTTGAGAAAAACGCGTTTGAAAGTTCAAGTTTTGTTCGTTTTGTCCGGATAATTTAAATCAGCACTGTATTCATAATGTGAATAATTTTTCAGATGCATAACTTGAAAAGGCGGTAAAATCCAATTCATAAATAATAAATTACCGGAGTTTGATCACAGTTTTGATTGATATAGTGATTGTATTTTGGGCAACTTAACGAAGACAATTTAAGATATATGTACCTTCAATCATAAAAATCATCCAAAGTTCGACTCATCACGCACTAACATTTTTTTAAAAGCACAGGCGAAGCTGCACTTCGCAAACGCTTGCGAAAACATGACAAAAAGCATCTTTATAAAGTGAAATAAAAAATATAGAAATAAAATCAAGTTGGTAAAACTTTGCTACATATCGGATTCGAACCAGCGACTTCATTTGGAGACTCACGCCCTGCCCTCTTTGATACGGACGCTCAATAATCGGTAAACTCTAAACACAAATGAAGCAGCTACATATGCTAATGAAATGCAAATTCGATGCAGCAAAAGTGGCATCAAATACAAACAGACACAGTTTGTAATAATTTGGAATATAATAAACTGAAGGCATCCGCACTCAGTTTGCATGAAACAAATTCGAAAGCTTCAAATTACATTGGGTATAAACTATGCATTTCAAAAAACTGCAAGATGTTTTGAGTTAAAAATTTTCTGAAATCGAGTTTTTACACAGAGGCGAAGCGGAGCTTTGCACCACCTGCAAAACAACACCACAGTCATAAAAAAGCACAAAAAGTTTGTATGCCTCGATGAAAGAAACCTAGGGCCCAACTAAAGCTGGAGGCACGTGATTGACTTTTATGAACTTGCTATACTAATGCGGGATGAGATGCGCGATTTCAAAATCTGAACTTTAACAGTGTCTCTAATAAAATAAGTGAAAAAAGCAAAAATTTTCGAGATTTTGCAAAGACTTTGCAAAAACTTTTGTTCGCGCAACCGCTTCTTTCGATTGAATTTTTTATCTGAGATTTGATAGTTCAAAAGAATGATTTCCCGAAATCTAAAACTATTTCTGCGAAATAAGATTGTGGTCGATAAATTAGAAAATACTCCCAGAATCGGGTTTCTCGGTTGAAAACTTAACCTGAGTAAAAAAATCTAAAAAGTATCATTCTTGTGTGAAGGCAATAGCTTCTTCCTTTTACAAACTGGGCATAGCCAGTTATACAGGTAGGCTTTCAACGACCTGTTCTTTCGATTAAACCTATGATATTAGATTTGGCAGGATAGTTAGCGAGAAAAGTTCTATAAAAGTTCAACGAACCAGAAAATTGTCCTTTCCGAGAATCATAGTTTTGTTTTTAAAGGACAGGTTGTTCACCTGTCAACGTAGCCGCTTATGCAGAATAAAATGACTTAACCTGTAATTTCTACTGAACCCAAAAATCTAGGATTGGCAGGGGAGTTCTCAAGAGAAGTCAAAAACATTCAAACAACAGTTAAAAGCTTACTGTTCTTAAGGCCATAGTTGTGTCAAAAAAAATTGGACATAGCCGAGTATGCAAAGAAGACCCTAAATACTGGTTGTTTGTAGTGAGCCCAAAACCTCAGATATGGAAGATATTCTAAGGAAAAATTCATAAGTAGAAAAAAAAAACGCTCAAAATTTTTTTAAAAATGACTTTGCCAAGGACGATAAACTGTTGTCAAAAAATTGTGAGTGACCACTCATGCAGGAGAGCTTTTTAGTACCCCTTATCTACACTGAACCCACAAGATCAGATTTGAGACGCTAGCTTTTGAGAAAATTCAGAAACGTTCACAATGCGGTGAAAAATAAAAATTTGACTATTCCGAGAGCCATACTTTTGTGTTAGAAAAATTTGAGGGTAGTCGCGAATGCAAAGGAGCTTCTCACCACCCATTCGTTGGATTGAAGCCAAAACCTCAGTTATGGAAAGTATTTTTCTGTAAAGCTCATAAAACGTAGAAAAAAAAACGCTCAAAAAATCAAATATTGACTTTTCCGAGAAGGATAACTTTTTGTGTAAAAAAATGTTGAGTGGCCGCTCATGCAGTGGAACTTTGCACTACTAGTTATCTCCATTGAACCCAAAACCTCAGGCTCCGGAAGTTAGTTTTCGGGAAAAGTGAAAAGAAGGTTCAAAAAATTCAAAAGTTTGACCGAGGGCCGTACTTTAATGTGTAAATAAATTTAGGCGTAGCTGCTTATGAAGGGGAGCTTTGAAAAACCCGCTCAGTAAAATCCGTTTTAAAACTTTAAATCTCCAGTTTGGTTGGTTAGTTTTTGAGAAAACGAAAAAAATCAAAAATATTGGTTAAAAATTCCTCCCACATACCTTTTCGAAGGCTGTAGACAAAGGGGTAAAGCAAAATTTTTAGGAGAGTATTCAGGCATACAAAAACTTAAGCGGTTTTTCTATGGATACACTTTTTGTGAACCGTTAGAATGGTGTTCGAGAAAACACCTGAAGTTTTTTAGAAAGTGATAAAATGTTTCAAAGCGTCTCAAATGATAAAACAAAAAACCCAATCCCATCCATTTTTATAATAAACGTTTTTATCAAACAGGAATTCTAGGCAGACATGCCAATTCAGACATTTGAAATTCAACTTAGCAACTGAAAAAAACCTTATGAAGCGGAAGCAAGGCTGATAATTTTTGAGTAGACACCAGTTGAGGCGGAAAAAAAAATAATTTTCTTTCAAAAAAATCTGTAAGTTTCAGTGGCCCTTGAAACTACAACGAACTACACATAAATTTTTCTTATAGCACAAGAAAAATCCTGGATGTCATAACTGTAGTTTTTTGTGCCAAAATGCGAGATATACTGAATTGGAAATTTTCTTAAATCCGGGTTTCATTATTGTAATGTTGTTTCAATTAAATAGTTTTTCATTTAATTCATTTGATTCAAACAACTGTGTTATATTTTTACTAACAGAATGCCAAGCACATACTATTGAAAAGCCGTAAAAGTGGAACCAATATTTGCGACTTAGCTCGGAAAAAAATAATCGTGCATTAACACTAACGCTCACTGAAGTTAGCAAGTGTAATCATTTGCTGTATGAAGCCAGTTATCATCAAACTGCGGCAACATAAACGCTTTAATTAAGTCCAATGCAAATGTCTGATTGTAAAGCTCAAGAAGATAGCAAACTCCAGCAAAATAAGGAATGAAATCAAAAAAGTACCCTTAGTTGAAATAGAGAGGTAGAGTTTCAAACAAATGGTACAAAGAATCAGTTATTAAAATGCGAGATTTTTTAAATTGTAATATTAAAATCAAAATCAGGCAATGACCAAGATTCGGGAAAATTGACATAATTTTTTCTAGCTCAAATGGTTTAATCCTAGGATTTTAAATAAATATTTTACGATCATTTAGATAATTAGTTGATAACAATCAATATCCATTTTCAATTTTACAACGGATTTTTTTTACAAAGGATCGTGACCCTTTTTTTTTAAATTGAAACAGTGGGCTGATGTGTTTTACGAAAATCAAAGTTAAATTTTTATGTGGACGCAAAAGAGTCTAAAAAATCTTAAAAGCATCTTTAACTTGTAACATATGTCATAAAACCCGCAGCTTTTGAGAACAAAAAGTCATAAAGTTCCAGAACTGAAACAGTTTTTGGATTTACTATTTCAGTTGTCAAAAACGGACGTTTTATTATCCTTATTGAAGACAAATGATATTGGTGGGGAACTATTCTCCTGATCGAAAATTTTACAACAGTAGAAATTGTCAAACACCGCAAAATTTCTCGGTGAGCGCCGATAACCGCAAGGCGTTTCCATAAACAGTTTGTGTCTCGGCTCTGGAAAGCTTGCACCACATGTCAGCCCACCTAAGCCATCTACTGATTTTGCATTTGGTTAACAAATTATTTGATACCTGAACTTATTGACTTTGTGACATATTTGCAAAAAAAGTTTCATAGCCCATTGATAATGCCAGCAAAACTGCTTAAAAAATTTCAAATTTTTACCTCCAAATATTATGTAACCTAAGTAATTTAAATTTTTGCAAAAGAACAGAAATATTTGTGAGGCCGTTTTTGAAAAATAATTTGCTTTCAAAACAGTTTGAAGGAAAAAAACAAACGTGATTATCGCAAAGTATTAATTTAAAAATAAAAAAATAAAGATTCTATAAAAAAATAATTAAAAATGTTTTTATCTGAAATCTTCATCTTTCATTTTTAGCTCGCAGTCAAGGCCAAATTGTATATGCCATTATTACAGAAAAAATGTATTTTTGCTTACAATAGTCGAAATTTTAGTATAGAAATTGACAACAATTGTTTGTACCAGTCAAAAAGAAGTATAAAATTTTATTGAAAGAAGAGGCGGTTGCAGTAATCGTAGTTAAAGTTCACAGAAAATTTAAATGCTGTTTTTAAATATTGTTTTTTAAAATACAAAATTACAGTCAAAAATTTTAACTTAGTAATTGAAGGTTTGAAAATTGGTTATTGAAGATTTGGTGCAATAAATAACACCTAGTTTAAAAACCTCGCTCCTTATTGCATTTTTTAAGAAAAATGAAAGTAGCTCAAGCCATGTTTCTTAGGACTTAAAATATGACAAAGAACTTGATTTTATTACCGAAAAAATCAGAACTGCAGGCAATTTCTTACAAAAAGGCGAAACTGCAATTTGGAAGGTAATAACTCAAATTGGTTGGTAAAGGCACGTCTTTGTGTGTAAACTGTGCATTTCAAATTCTCGCGAAACATTGTTTCAAAAAATTTCTGAAACTTACTTTCTACACATAAGCAAACCAACAAATCAAAAAAAAAACATTGCAGTTTAAGATGCTGATAGAAAAAAGAAGTTTTTGAAAAATTAGGCTGAAAAAATGAGTCGAGAAATTATATCTACATAAATTTCATATCGTTGGCTCTGATGATGTTCATGAACAGCCTCAAAAACATTGAAAAATCTTTGAACGAGTGTCAACAAAGGCTGAAAAAGTTGAATCGACTCTAATTTAACCGAAAGCGAAACTATAGCTATAAAAAATTTCAAATCATACATTTGATGAAACCAAAATTTTACAGAACCATCCCTCCATTTAAAAACTACCTCCTGAAACAACGCAACTCAACCTGGCTAATCCGATAAAACCTAAAATGAACTTGTTCAACCGAAAAAAATCAATCAACTTATTAAAATCAGAGTTGGTTAATTACCAAGTACAGACAACGTTCAGTTGTAAGAAAAACTAGGAGCCCAGCTTAAACCGGAGGTAATTGATTGATAATTTTAGAGAAGTTTTTACTAATGCGGGATGAATTGCGTTAATTTCATGAAACAAAAGCTTGGTCCTTTCTCTACCAAAATAAGTGATTAGCAGCTGGTGTAGACTTTTCAAGCAATCTGTTTTTCTTATCGAAAACCTGACTGCAAATCGGGAAGATTCCCATATTCTGTTTTTGCGATTGAGTTCTAGATCTCCTATTTTTTCGGGTAGTTTTTGAGGAGAGTGAATAAATCTTCTGAAAAACAACAAGAATGTGATTCTTGATGTTTCGCAAAATTTAAGGAGTCGACGTTTTTGCAGGAAAAAATTTCTGCATGGCCGGTTTATTGATTCAATCTCATATTGGGCGCGGTAGTTGTCAAAAAATCAAAAAAAAAAACTGCCATAAAAAGCATCAAGTTTGACCTTTTTTTAGTGTCATAGTCTTTTATAAACAAATATAGTTCATACCGGTTTGTGTAGAAAAGAAGCTCGCACTCCATTTTTTCAGTTGAACCGTTAATCTGAAAATTGGCGGATCAGTTGTCCAGAAAAGCTGAAAAAATCCAAAAAGTGGTCAAAAGTTCAAAATTTTGACTTTTCGAGAGGCCATAGCAGGGCAGATTCCCTTTTTTTTTAGTTTTTGCATTGGACTCAAAACTTGAATTTTGAAACGGGAGTTTTTAAAACAGGTAAAAATGGAAAAGGTAAAAAAGATACTCACATTCCAGTTTTCGATTGAGCCCAAAAACTGAGTTTTGAGAGGGTAGTGTTTGATAATGCTAAAAAAGGAACATTTGATTTTTCCGAGGGCTGTAATTTCTTGTTCTGACCATTTGAAAATTTTCAAACATGTGTTTCACTTTTTTTTCTTTTTGTTTTCCAAGCAAAATCAGGTACCACAAATAATCATGGGAATGAGTCGAGCGATATGTCATACTACAGCCCGTCATTATACTTTCAGTCTTAATTCATTCGAACGACATTGATTAATTTAATTAACAAACATTTTCCCAGTGTTGAGAAAAAACCAGGCCTAAAAATTTTAAGTTTCAGTCCAATTCCCGAGCGAGTAAAGAGTTCGAGTAACGTTCGCTTTATATTAGTTATGGCCATTCAGGCTACAAAAAACTTCATTTTACTATTAAAAAAATAGTTTTGGAAGCTTCATTAAGCGTTTTCTTGTCCTTAAAAAATTTCGGAGAAATTGAAAATTTGTGCAAAAAATTAGGAAACATTTCAGATTTTTTTTTTTGATTTTTATGCTTAGTTTTTTAAAAAATTTTTTTAATACAAATGTATTGTTCTATGCCTAACTCTAATTTGAAGATAAAAAAAACAATTTTGTAGTTTTTTACAATCGTGATCGGCTCATTCTGCCGTACTAGCACAGTAATCGGCTATTCTTGTTGTTTAAATGAATTTGGACGTAGCCGCAAATTCAGGAGTTTTCACACAATCTGATCTACCGATCTCTGATTTGGGAGAGTATTTTTCGAGCCAGGACTAAGTTTCTAAAAAAAGATCAAAAAACTTTTCTGAGTGTAATAACTTTTAGAGCCAAAAAATTTATCGTAGCCGCTTAATCAGACGAGATCTCCACAATCTTTGCTTTCGATTAAACCCAAAATCTCAGATTTGGGCAAGTAATTATCAAAAAAATGAAAAACTTCAAAAAATTGGGTGAAAAATTCCTTCTACACAATATTTCAAAGGCTGTTACAATTATGGTAAGAAAGTGGGGGTAAGAGAAACCCGGGTTGACCCCCATAAACCGAAAATGCTTATCTTACATTTCCCCACACCGAAAATGCTTATCATACAATTGCCTACATCAAATGTATGGAAAAATGCTAATCATACAATTTTCATACAATTTTTGAAAAAATTTCCAAGTAAAATTGAAATTGCCCCAAAAATTTTTTCGTTCTTTTCAACCCCAAATCGAATTTTGTACTCAAACAAACATTTTCCAAAAAAATTAGAGTTTTTTCCGTTTCGCTGGATAACTTTTTTTAAACAGGCTAAAAACTCCTGTTTTTTTTTGTATGGCATGTTTATATATGCCTTGATCAATGTCTGATAAGTTGAAAATTCAATTTAAAAAAATTCATCTTTGAAAAATTTGCCAAAAATTAAAAGTTAGATGCTTTCACTATATGATTTGTGAAGTAATCACATTTACAATTCAGATCGTTTCCAATGCATTGTCAATGACAGACGATCAACCTTTTGGGAACTCTAGTGTTGAGTACACCATGGGTTTAGCCACTTGTGTTCGCTCACGAACACATCCCAAAAACTTTGAGAAATAAAATTTAGAAAAAATCAATTTTTTGGTTTATGAAAAAATGCTTATCCTACACTTTTCATTTATGAAAAAATGCTTATCCTAGAGTTTTTTTTTTTACAATTTCTGAGTCTATGAAACTGTAGAAAATTGTAGGATAAGCATTTTTTCATATATGGAAATTGTAGGACAAGCATTTTTGGTCAACCCGGGAACACTGAAAATAGCAAAAAAAAATTCAAATCGTCTTAAAAAAAATTTAAAATGCAAATTCCATACATTTTCAGAATGCCTGTTTATATCAAACAGGAATTGTTCGAATCCAAAATTAAAAAAACCTCAAGTTTATGAAAAAAACACTGCTTGAAAAGCGTACCAGGTAATAAAAAATCATTTGAAAACACACTGGAATTCCACCGACAGAAATTTGGTGGAAAACCACAAATCCGAAAAAATCAACATGTTTTAATAATAACGATTGAAAAAAAAGGTGCTACCTCAACTGAATTAAGAAGTAGTTTTTTTTGAATTTTCGAGAAATTGAGCTTGTCAGCAGAATTGAAGCAGATATGTGCAAGAAAAGTTGTTTAAGGGAAAAATGTCAAGTTCCCGATTACAAGTCACTTGCTCTCGCAGGTGACATGATTATACTGTTATATGAAGCAAATTGGTTTTGCATCAGTGTTGACTCATTTGTAAACGATTTTCAAAGCACATGCTATTCATTGCCATTGCTGCTTGCTCCATGAGAGAAGTACAAATCTTTGCGAGTGGGGTTAGAAAAAAGTTTCTTCGCAGTTAAACACTACGGTCAGAAACAAAAGCCAAAAACCTATTTTGAGCCATTTTGGATATTTTCCGATGCTATTAGAAATGAATGTCCCACGTTTCGCCCCACACACATTTCGCCCCTCTTAAATCTAGTGGAACATTTCACCCCTCACACATTTCTCCCTTAATATTATCACACATTTGGTCCTCACACGTTTCGCCTTACACAGTTAATTAACCGCCGCTTTCTTAATGTACAATTTGTGGGGGCCAAATGTGTGGAGGCGAAATATGTGTGGCGAAATGTGCCAGTAATTTATTAGGGGCGAAACGTGTGAGGGGCGAAATGTGTGAATACCATTAGAAATCACATGCATAAGAAAAATCCTTTTTCACTTCGCTGTGTAAACACATTTACCCTTGTCTGTTTTAGATTCCATGCAGTTTTGGCGCCCCGTGCAAGAGACCCGGCTCGAGAGACTTTGCGTGCAAATGTTCGGCTGTCAGCTCTGCTTGTTGGGCGGTGAGCAAATTCTCAGAGGCGAAGTGTCACTTCACGAACCCCAACTTCGGAGTATTTTTTGTGCAACCCTAATGAACTGTCAGATTCTCATGAAAAAGAGCGGAGCTATAGCAGAATATTAAAACATATCAAATAAAGAGTAATACTTTTGATGTGTGAGCGACTGAGGCAAATTGAAAAAAAAATTTCAAATTTCCAACTTCTCAAATCTAGATTTGTAATTTCTAAATTTGCCTCCATGCGTTTACAACGCGTTTTCAATAAATAATGTACAATGTTTAACTGCGACACAATCTAAATAGCGGCAAGGGATTGTAAATTACGTGAACCATACAAGTGAATCTTAACTGAATGTCAACTATAAATTAAGAAACAGAAATGTATTTTTTCATCTTTTGAAAAACCAACACATACACATGAAAAAAGTTGATGCAGAACAAAGCAACTTTTAATCAGCAAGCCTTTAGTGCGCCCCGTTGGGTTCGGGGGTAATTCAATGGGTACTTAAAGCATATTTGTAACCACTTAAAAATAGTTTCAATTGCATGACATTTGTAACAACTTAAAAATAGTTTCAATTGTATGACATTTTGTTGAGGATAATTTGTAGCAAATACGACTAGTCGTAATAAGGCAAAATCTTCAATGTTTTGCTTGCCTTTTCACGGGTCTCGAAGAACTTTGGCAAAGAAAACATTAATAGATTACAAATTTTGAAGTTTCTTTTTTCTACCAACAGCTAAAATCTAAAAGTCATTGCTATAATTTGAGTCGTATAGGGAGTTAGCACGACTAATTACCTTGCCGCAATCCTGTTCAAAATGATTTTGAGAACGGGATGACTCGACACTCTGAAATATTTTGTTCTTACGCTTTCATCATCATAAAATAAAATTTCAAAAGCCCGCAAAAACTAGTCCCTAACCTGTCAAAGTGACAATTTTCAAACCCCCATCACCTCACCAAAAATGATTGCATGTTTTTATATTTGATTTCAGGGAGTCGATATCTACGTTGGAGTAAAAAAAATGTTTTTTTGAAAAAAATTATTTCGATCGCTGAAGATGGTCTAAAAAAAATTAAATATGATTACACGAGCTTCTGTTAGCAGATCGATTATTTGCAACCAAAAATGATGATAACATTAAAAAATTTCTCTCATGAAGACCAAAATGTTCTCACTGCTTTTTTCTCTTGTCTGAAAGTTTTGCTGATGAAACTTGAAACAAAATAATTTCTTTTTTGTTCGCATTATTTGCAAAACTGGCTGCCTCATACGCAAGGCAAAACAAAAAGTGGTATACTTTGCGTACGATGTAGAGGTTTTTTAACCGATTTCCTTGCCTCCAGGGGGAAAATTCAGGGTAGGGACATTCCCCCGCCCCCTCAGGATTCTGACACTTTCGCCGACCAAAAGGTTTTCGTTTGCTGCTACTCCAAAACAGCAATTTTCCGGCGAGCGGTTCTTAGATTTCTCTGAAGGCACTTTCGATGACAGCATCTGCTAACGTTTTTTAGGTTAAAAGCGTGGTAAAGAACCCCAAAACGGGGAGAAACGCAATTTTTGTTCAAACCTTCTAAAACGAACATAACCACATTTTTAACCTCTTTTCTCAAAAACTCGCCTGCGGCGCAGATACGTTGGACAAAAACTGGTTTTTAAGAGCTCGGAAAACGATTCAATCGGCAAAGAAATAAAAGAACAAAAAATGTGTTGTTATTTTTTGATAATCTGTCCTCGAGAAACTCCTAAATCTACCCTTGATTGCCTCAGATGATGGAAAAAGATCTGAGCGAATATATTTCACGGGCATGATTTTGCGTTAATTGAGAACTCCCATAAGTTGACCATAAAATGAAATTGAAAACTTTTTAACATTGTGAAATCAAGACATCAATATCTTCTGAAAATCTTTGAAGCCAAAGATTTAATAAAAAACACACCAGGCACAGCTATTTATCTGTTTTCTTGGAAAAAAGGACTCCTATCACATGAATTTAAAAACTACTATGGAACAGAAACGCTAATTCTTTAACCAATTAAGCGCAATTTATTTAATGGGCGCAAAGAAACCACTAATGAATATCTCGGAAGAAATTTCCGAAGAAAAAAATATTCACGTTGAATTTCAAATACTGTTTCTGATGGACACTTTTTGGTAAAATTATTATGGTAGAATAGTTTTTGTTCAAACCTTCTAAAATGAGCATAACCGCATTTTTAACCTCTTTTCTCAAAAACTAGCCTGCGGCGCAGATACATTGGACAAAAACTGGTTTTTAAGAGCTCGGAAAACGATTCAATCGGCAAAGAAACAATAGAACAAAAAATATGTTTTTATTTTTTGATAATCTGTCCTCGAGAAACTCCTAGATCTACCCTTGATTGCCTCAGATGATGGAAAAAGATCTGAGCTGATCTATTTCACGGGCATGATTTTGCGTTAATTGAGAACTCCCATAAGTTGACCATAAAACGCATTTGAAAATTTCTTAACACTGAAATCAAGACATCAATATCTTCTGAATTTTTTGAAGCCAAAGATTTAATAAAAAACACACCAGGCACAGCTATTTATCTGTTTTCTTGGAAAGAAGGACTCCTATCTCATGAATTAAAAAACTACTATGGAACAGAAACGCTAATTCTTTAACCAATTAAGCGCAATTTATTTAATGGGCGCAAAGAAACCACTAATGAATATCTCGGAAGAAATTTCGGAAGAAAAAAATATTCACGTTGAAGCTCTTTGAATTTCAAATACTGTTTCTGATGGACACTTTTTGGTAAAATTATTATGGTAGAATAATTTTTGTTCAAACCTTCTTAAATGAGCATAACCGCATTTTTAAACTCTTTTCTCAAAAACTCGCCTGCTGCGAAGATACATTGGACAAAAACTGGTTTTTGAGAGCTCGGAAAACGATTCAATCGGCAAAGAAAAAATAGAACAAAAAATATGTTGTTATTTTTTGATAATCTGTCCTCGAGAAACTCCTAGATCTACCCTTGATTGCCTCAGATGATGGAAAAAGATCTGAGCTAATCTATTTCACGGGCATGATTTTGCGTTAATTGAGAACTCCCATAAGTTGACCATAAAATGCATTTGAAAATTTCTTAACATTGTGAAATCAAGACATCAATATCTTCTGAATTTTTTGAAGCCAAAGATTTAATAAAAAACACACCAGGCGCAGCTATTTATCTGTTTTCTTGGAAAGAAGGACTCCTATCTTATGAATTAAAAAACTACTATGGAACAGAAACGCTAATTCTTTAACCAATTAAGCACAATTTATTTAACGGGCGCAAAGAAACCACTAATGAATATCTCGGAAGAAATTTCGGAAGAAAAAAATATTCACGTTGAAGCTCTTTGAATTTCAAATACTGTTTCTGATGGACACTTTATGGCAAAATTATACCATTTAGAGAAAATTGGATCAATAAAAAAAATCCTTTTTACGCAGGGAATTACAGGGATTATTAGAAAATTGACTGGAAAAACGAAAAAAAAATCGAAAAAAAAGTTCAGAAGCTTATTTGATTTTTTGATTCCAAAAAGGCGCTGAAATACTCAACAAGACTAACGTTACTCGAGTATAACGTCGCTCGAACTAATACCAAAAACCAATAATTTCACACCGGTTTTTCTCGGTACTGGGGAAAAAAATTTGAAATTTTTTAGGTTCGGATGACGAATGTAGGGTCTTGAATATGATATATCACTCAACTCTCTCCAGTTCTTTATTGTGATAGCTGATTTTGAGTGGAAAATAAAAAAAAACTCAAATACATCCGAATACAAAGTTTTTCATTTTTCAAATGGTGACAACAACAAGACTCAAGGCGATACAAGACTCAACAACACAACAACAAGACTTCATCGATTTGCGCCACGTTGAGCAGTTATCGACCAGTATCGCTTGATCGGTGATAAACAACTTGAAATAATTCTGTTCGCATTCTGTTTGCTGAAAATGGCAAAAATTGCAGACTAGTTAATCCCTCTAAAAATTACCCAAATTTCAAAATGAGTTTTTCATCTTCTGTATGTCTTTTGGATGCCAATTTTTAATGGGCGAATGCGGTATATAAACCTAATTCGTTTTCTTCACTTACTTACATCTCGAAAATGTCAAAACAAATAGCCAGCAGGAACACAATTGGCACTAACTACCGCAGGCGACTTTAATGTACAACCTTAAATTCATTTGAGCATTAATGAAAGAGAAAAAATTGTGATTGACAAGGGCATTCCACATAGAACACGGGTCAAATCATAAAATTCCCAAAAAAACTCAGGAACATTCTTAATACAAAAAATTAGAAACCATTTTTTTAAAAGTTTATTTTAGTTTATTTTTAGATCTGACGGACGAAGTATGATGGCAGTGAAATAAATCCTGTTTTTTTTTCAATAAGTCCCCAGTTTTCAATATCACGTACAAAAATGAAAAAAAAAATGTACCTCATCATATCAATTCTCCTTGGAAAAACAATTACCAAAATGAGTCAAACTTTTCGGGGTCTATCCCGACAGAATTGGAGAACGCTTGTAATCGATGGCCAAGAGTTTACCAAGAAACTGGAAACAAAATATGGAAACATTCACTGGAAGTGTTCGAGTTGGATTTCCCATAGATGCAAAACGACAGCAATATTCCGAACCTGAGATGCTATTTCTGTAGAAAAGAACACACTCACGAAGTATTTCCTGATCGATCAGATGCATGGCTTCTCGTGCAGAAAATGAAACAGGATATTACAATTCAGCAAGTATCAGTCATTAACAGCACTATAGCAAACCGCCTGCAATCTTTGTCCGAAGCAAAAGCCGTTCAATTAGCTCTTCCTTGCAGTCGCCGATTAATCGGGCCCTCAATTGACAGAAGGTAAATGAGCGATCCATAGTGCTTCCAATAGTCGACAGACGTTTTCAGATACCGAAGCAACACGAGGAATTTTGCGTCTTCGATAGCGGCATTGAAGATCTAGAAAGAGTGCTAAATTTAAGAGATCGTGACTATATTCCAAATCTGGTAATACGTCGAGATGTTTAGCTAAAATGACGGAACATTCAAAATTTGCCCCACTCAGTTTTATCAACTTTACTCTTTACAAATTCAACTCGCTGGATTTCACTCCTTCCCTGCATTTATGCCTTGTTGCCAAACAAAGAGAACACATACAAAAAGCTACGGAAGGTCTTATCAGCCATCACCAAAAACAACGAGCCTCATCGCCTTCTCAATTTTGAACATGCAGCACTTAATGTTTTCGCTAGTCATCATACCTGAGCGTTGCTTAAAAGATGTTATTTTCATTTATGTTAAGTTTTCAATCGGAAAATAAACGAAGTGAGACCAAAACGACTGTATGAAACTAGTCACGAACTCAATTTGTCGATGCGCCTAATTCCAGCTATAAATTTTGTGCCAATTGAAATAGTCACTGCTGCTTTCGACTTGGTTATTGAGGAGATCGAAAAATGTCTGACAACTTTGATCTCGAGGACAACAACACCGAAAAACTTGATGAGGTAACCTCATACTTCCAACGCACCTACATCAAAGGCGAAACCATCGCAAGGAACTCTCGCGATTTCTCTAGTAAACCTTTGGAACTATTCCCAAGAAGTAGCTGCTGAATTATTCAGGACAACAAATGCCGTAGAAGGTTGGCATCTTGGCGTTGCTACTCTCTTTAACGGAAACCACCCATCCATTCACATTTTTCTGGAGTAAATCAAATTGGATGCTGAAATCAAAAGTTTAATATATCGAGGACAGTGGGGGGAAACAGCAACCCCAGTCGCAAGAAGTACAGGGAATTGAATAAGAAAGTGAAAAATATTTGCAACAATTTTAGCAAAGATTCTATTTTAACATGTGTATTCTCTCGCGCAATTAAATCATTCCTGATTGCGTTGCGTTTATTGTATCAAATTTAATGCGTTTTTCGAAAAATCAATTGAATTTCTAAAAATACATTTTTTGAGGTTCCCGTGGCCGTAGAGGGCTAATTTTTTGGGAGGTGAGAGGCCTATATAAAAAGATTTTTTCGTTCTCCATCACCTCGCACCAGTACCGCCTTGGCCTGGTACTGGGGGGTCTACTCCACCTTTTATGATCAACTAATCAGAAATCGCCGCAACGCATTTCTATCAAAAAACTGGAATGAAATTTTTGCTCGTTCATGCTTTGAACTCATTTACAATTTGAACAAGCAAATTTTAGGTTGCTTTGATATGTTCACGTGAGGCAATCATTCTTCGGTCACAACTAATGGTTCTTTGATTTGTTCGGAAATATTCTGTTTCGGATTCATCAAGAGGAGGAATTAAGTTTCAATTGCTTTAATTATAGGGTAAAATGGTATAGGGTAGATTGGTATAGGATATTCTGGAACATAGAATAGAATAGTATAGGGCATATAAGATCAGGGTAGATCGGAATAAGATTGAATATCATGGAACGAAAAAAATAACTTGAAAAAAATTTTGTTTTTTTTTTGAAAAAGTATCCCACACGCAATGTAAAACACAAAATCAAACAACTTAAGTCCATTAGAAAAAACTATTTTGGGTAATTTATTTTCTTTCATTTAATTTGGAGTATTTTGCTGGCTGCGCTACGCGTTAATGAAAATTTGAATTTCGCACGAATTAATCATTTTAAACTAATAATCATCACACTTAATAATTCACAAAAAATAATCGCAGATGAATTACTTGTTGTGGACTGCAAAGAAAAAAATGTCAAAAATCGACAGTAAAAATTATTCAAAACCGCGACAGCAAATACTCGGACCCTTTCTTCAAAAGTTAGAACAATGATTTTTGAGCCAGATTCATTCACCTTTTATACGTTATGCGTTCACATGCAACTAAATAAAACCATTGATTATCTCGTCAATTAATTGTCAAAACTCAGCACACTAAAATATCCAAAAATGATCTATTGATTGAAAAAGGTTAAAAATTCTTTTTAATTCAAGATATTAAAAGCTAGGAAATCATAAAAATTTTCAGATGGCAAAGAAATTAGCAATTGCTTTATTTAATTTCACGCTAAATACTTTGCAAACACTGTAAAACTGAACAGAAGTCAAACACAAAATGTGCGATTTCGGTTGAAAAAAATTGATCTCGTAAAAAAGCATAAGCGTATGATAAGAAAATTTCATCTTTTTCCAAATTCTCTGTTTATTTTCAGGCAGTGCGCGAAGATTTAATTAGTTAATTAGGAGCACGATGTAGCTACTTAAGCTGAAACAATTTATGATCAAATCGACTCCGTATAAATTAGTCAGAAAACTGTAAGAATTAGACCAATGTGTCTCGACACTGATTTTGAATTTTTCTCATCTTGTGAATCTGAATCATGACGTATAGGCCTTGAATATGATACACACTTGACCCCCTCTTAGCTTTCTTTGAGTTGCCTAGAACCCGGAGAACCCGCTCTACGCCAAGAATTTCGCCCATGCCTTTGTAGTTGACTGCAATTTCCGCTTCAAAGAAGATTTTTACTTGGTTACAATTCCTAATGTGCAAATACAGTAAGCACAGCGGTGCTTTATAATGCATTAACGGAGCTTGAGAATGTATTTTCTAACGGATCTTTATAATGCATTACAATTCAAAAATAAATAAATGGGCTTCTGATAATAAAAATGAAGCATATGAGATCGCCACAGTAGGTGTCTAATATCCTTACAGCTGCTGTGTGCCATCTATCTACCTTCCTGACAGGAGCCATCACTAAAGCATGTGTAACCCATGCTATCAAATTGCCAAAATGAATTGGAGCATTCAACAGATATTGAAATGGAGAACTATTGTTGTAAAGGCGCGAAAAGAGATAGGTTGGGAAAATTGAACCCGTAGTATACAACGAGCGTTTGCTTGCTAAACAGGCTCTGTAATTTTTTAAACTGATAATCTGTCTCACAGACTATGACATTGTTTTGCGCAACCTTAAGTAGAGTTCGGCGTAGCTTTGCTCTTTGCCAATTTAACTGCGCGTGACTAAATTTGAGTCAATTTTCAAAAGTGTCCCTTGCAAACTGATTTGTGGGGCTAATTAAAAATCAATGCTCTAAGCTTTTGCACAAAACCGTAGAAATTCACAAAAAAAAACAGATATTCCAAAAGCATAGCCAACTGACAGTTCGATAATTGCTTATAATCATTTAACTCAGGAAAACCGGTAAAAAAAAATTTTCAAAACCTTTTCAACTTCTGAATTTCTAAGAAACACATCAGGTTAACCATCTTTAAGTCAAAAAAAAATTTTAAGAAACTTTTTTATCTGAATTTAACCGAATTAAAGAAAACTGATTCAAGAGGTAAATATTTTCATTCTGCTGGGAATTTTAAAAAAAAACCAATTTCAAAACTTAAATTCACTTTTTTTGCTCCACTTGTATTTTCGTAATAGGAGAGCGCCATTTGCCTTCTTCTCAGCAGACGAACTTGAATTGAAATAAAAATGGTCGAAAAACATGATACAAAAAAAAACAACAAATTTGAGCTTGATCAAATTTTATGACTTTTTCCTAAAAAAAAAAACGCTCATTGGCACTTAATCAACTTTCTATTTTCCAAAAAAAACAAATCTGTAAAAGCTGAATGCGAAAATAGCATCGGAAAAAGTTCACCAAACGGCAGCAAATATCTGAGCAGAAACCCTTTCAGCCGAAAAAAAATTAGCAAGACAAAGACTTCTAAAAACTTGACAAGTCCCCCTCGCCTTCAAAACTTGCTCACATACAAAACCCTATTTGCTCGTCAAATGAAAAAATAAAAGTCACTAAGCCGATATAATTTAAGCCAAAACCTAAAAAGCCAAAAAAGTAAAATTAAACAAAAAAAAACATGAAAACAATTCAAAAAAATTTAAGACTAAAGAAAAATTATCAAGCCCCCCTCCAACCTCAAAACCCACACGCACTAAAAAACATTCGTCATCGAAAGACGCAAAATGAGGCCATTACGCAGATATAATATAGGCCGAAACCAATCGAACCGAAAAAAGAAAAGAAAAAAACAAAAAGCCGAAAAAAAATTGTTGTCATGAAAAACTAGATCTATAACTACTCTTTAGACTTTAGCAATTTGTGCGACCCAGAAGTAGGCAAAAAACTACTTTTCACGTTAAACAAATCAACATTAGGTCACTAGGCCGATAAAACAAAAGCCTAGGTCCTAAGCCGTCAACTAATTTTGGCAACCAGTAGTTAATTTGAATTTTCAAGAAAATGAGCATGTTTGCAGCAGAATTGAATGCTGCACAAATGATTCAGTGATTTTGTTTAACTATTTGTTAACCCGAAAAAAATGTATACTCCGATTTGATAACGCTTGTTAATCACAAGCGTAAGTAACCAAAAAACTAGACAGAGGAGAAGCTGAACTTACTTCGTAATAACAAGAAAAACGTCAAAACAATAAAAAGACGTTCGGAACAAAAACTTATTTGAAAAATAAAAACAATTATCCGCTTACGGGTTTCGAACTAGGCACCTCTCTATTTTCGAATCGTTTGTCTTCTAAGCTATGCAATATCTCCTTACTGTATTCTGAATACCTAGCAGCAATGAATCCGTTTTGAAGACGGATAAGCACATAACTATTGAAAGGCAAACAAAAATTCTAGCAAAATGCCATTACTGAAATTTAACAAAAAATTTGAACATAAAAATGTGCATAATATGTCAGTAAAAATGTAAAATTGCCAGAAAACATGAAACTTGTACTATAAGACAGGAACTTGCTTGAGTAAAAGGTCATGATCTTTTCAATTAAGACTTTCTAAAATTTTTCAATTAAAAATTCAAATTTTTCTCAAGCAAAAGCTGAAAAGTCTTTGACTGTTTCGAATCTATAATAATTTCAAAAAAGCTATTCTAAGGAATCTGCTGAACACTCAAAAAGTATACAACAACTTTTGAAACAATAAAAAAAAACATATTTTTTGCTGAATTCTTGTTTGTTCTTGGATAACTCAATTTTTCCTCGGACAGCTCAAGTGAGCTTCAAATCAAACAAACCCCCTCAAAGGAAAAACAAAATGATTTTTGAAATGAAAAATTGAATTCTAGCCTTAGCCTAATATTCTGGTTGAGTACAAATGCTTGCACAATAAGTAGAGGAAGAAACAAATGAACTTTTGCTAAGTAGAGATAGCTGGTTTTTTAAAAAAAAAAAACAAACAAAAATAGACACTATGCAACATACTTGCAATATAGGCAATTATGTAATATTGAACAATTTTGTATTAATTGAGATATGAAAAATATATCATGAAACTATATATGTTCTGAATAAATTCGATATTTTCACTAGAATAGAGTTTTTTGTTAGTTCGCAGAGAATTAGTTGAAACTATCATAATTTTTGAATCTACGTCTACTCGATTCTGACTACTTTCAAAACTCATCGTGTTGTCTGTTGTCTCTGAAGTTTTGAGTTTCTGTAGAACTGTTCTTGGCAAGTTTCCCGACCTTGCTATCAAAACCAGAAACTCGGGAATGCAAGGAAGGGATTTGTAGTGACAGGTCGTCGATTTTCTGAATACTAGCGCACATTGTTCTCCACTGCCTGATATTGAGTCGGTGTCCGGTTGGTTGTCGAATAGATCATTCTCCGTAAATTCGAGGCCAAATTCTCCTACACTGCTATTTAAGTCCTTAGTAGAAAAAGTCAATACGTGAACTGATGCCATTCTCGATAGTGCAGCCAAAAACTCGTCAATTTTAGGCACAATAAGTTTAATCAAGCTGCTAAATTTGGCCGCAAATGTATCTGCAGCTTTCAAATCAGGTTCTTTCACGTCGAAAAAGCGCGCTTGTGCTTCTCTTAGAAAGGCTTCGATCGAAATCGGAAAGAAAAAGTCGAGAAGCATCAGAGATTCTTTCTCGTTGAGACAGGATTGGAAAATGTGACTTTGCGTAAAAACAGCTGACAATGAAGCGGAACTCTTCTTTTTCGTGTCACTGCTGTTGAACACCGAGAAAGTCTGGCCTCTGCTTGGGGGCTGGGGTTCAACAGGGAAGCTGGAACTAGTTTCCATTTTTGGACTCGTGCTGCAGTCAACAATTTTACTCAACAGCAAGTCACGGTGGAAATCTTTCTTGACACGATCCAATACGCGCTTAATCTGACAAGTACACAGTTTGTCCTGTTCTTGCAGCATATCGTTAAGATATTTTGAGCGATCTTGCTCAATTTTATTAAACTTTCGACGCTCTTCCGCGCGCAAATTTGGCTTAAACGGGTCCAATAACACATTCGGTGCTTCTATGATTTCAGAGCTCAGAATCAGGTAATATTTAATGACCAAAAACTTCTCCTTCCCAGTTTTTCCCAAATCGTATTTGCAGCAAAGTTGCTCGTCACAAATCGGCCACGCTTGTTTCCGATGTTTGTGCTCCGTTTTCTCAAAACTGTCGTGAGCGAACAGAAGAGTACACTTCAATTCCCCAACAGAAAAACTCAACGGACTTTGACTAGCTTTTACATCATAGCTTTGAGTGATCAAGGTCGTGTTTTCCAATCCCGTTTTTCCCATTGACCCTGGGACTGAAAAACACGCTATGTTATAAAGCTGTCGTCTGTCTACAAGATATTCGTAGAACTGCTTCGGGTCTATATCATCACCGACACCCAATGATACCCGAATTTCTTTACTCAGAAGTCTTTTGATAGAACTCGAGGGTGCTTTGCTGTGGTGGAAAGTGATGAAATCCTTCAAAAAATTTAACACATTTTTCTGACTTGACTCTAGCTCAGGGTATGCAATGGCCGAATTCAGCCTGTTTTTCTCTAAAATATAAGTCCAGGCCATTCTAAGTTGCAAATCGTAAGCGAAGGAGTGAACGTGTAAGTTCTGAACCAGGTAGTCCAATTTTTGATAATAATCGTCGAAAAGTTCAAAGCTGTTTGCGCCTCTCGTCGAAGAGCGTCTGAATAGAAAAGTGTTCAACTGGACGCAGAAAAAACAGTCGTACTCGTTTATGTAAAATCCGTATTTGATCACAGCAACGCCACCATAATTCACTGATCGAACAAAGTAACGCGCAAATTTAAACGAAGAGGCAGGAACATTCCGAGGTCCGGGGAAGAACAACAATTGGGACGATTGCTGGTGCAATGGATAGTTTCCACTTTGATGTTTTACTCGGGAGGTATGACTCATATTTGGGTTATGCTGGGTTATCTGGAGTTGAATTTTGCTTTCAAATCTTCTCGAAAAACCATCCATTATCTCCTCTTTGCGATCATCGTACCAAGTATTGGAAAGTTTATTTGCCTGGAAATCTGATTCTGACGGAACTTGCATCGTGTTCGAATTTTGAGCCTGTAGTTTGTGCCATGAAGAAGCAAAAAACATGGGCGTTGTTACGTAATGATACAATCTTGATCTAGACAAAATAAGTTCAAGTTCGTCACGATTAACAGCGAGGCTGTCTATCTTTTGCTCCACGTTATTTTCGAACTTTTTCAGATAATCTCGAATGTGCCGTTTTGTTCTACCATACTCATAAGTGTGAGCAAATTGTTTCAATGCTTCGACAAACGAAATTTTGACTTTGGGTGTAAATATTTGACCCAACCTTGTAGCTTTACTGAAGTTAACTTTTTCCTGTGCTGCGATTATTTTGCTGTAAATATTCGGCTGTTGTCTCATAACGTCATCAGCTTTTGAAACGTCAATTTTGGGGTCCAGAGCAACCCTGTGTTCTTTAAATTTCTCCTGAAACGCAATCGTTCTCTGCTGATTTCTGTTTCTCGAGGTTCGTTTAATTATATCTGTGAAGCATTTATGGTTGAAAATGCCCATTTTTTGTCGAACGATACAGTTCAAAATACGAGAGTCGAAGTTCATGCTTTGAGCCCTTTCGTCAAAATGACTGAAGAAATTATTCACACTTGAAATATTGTAAGCGACGGAAAAAAGTTCTCGGTTTTGGAATTTTCCGATAATAACACTTCGTCTATTGACTGTATCTACGAATATATCTTTCGGCACATGCACTACCTGGTGACGGGCGACAGAAAATTTAGACTCAGAATTTCCAGAAGCGTGGCGGCTTCGACCCGTGAAACTCCACTCGTTCGGGTTGAATGCGAGGAAGTAGTACTCGGCTAAATCAGTCTGAGGTGGCAGCACCAGTTCCGGGAAATCCAAGCCCATTTCGCCACAATTCAACGCTTTGGTCAGAGATTGATCTCTTATTTTATGCAAGTGTCCGTTTTTGTTCCGATACAACAGCCAAACAAATTCGGTTCCTTTGTTATCCTGTTTAATTGCATTTTGGACCGAGAAAAAGAACTCTGATAACCTTTGTCGGAAGTTAATCGAGCACTTATGCGTGATCACTGACATGCAACTTGATTGTTCTCGACTTTTAATTAACCACGGAAACACTTGGTTCAAGTAAAACGCAATTTTGTCAACGGACGATGCGTGGTGATGATGGTGCAGGTAAGATTCTGGAGGCAAACTGAGAAGGTCAACATGGTTCACATCCTTTGCCCCTGGACCGTCGACACCCACAGGAGCTTGGTTCAAGAGTTTGTACTCTATGTACACATCGCACAGTGCCTGAGTAATGCAACTTTCCACCACTTTGTTCAACAACTTCTCCCTGTCAATCTTTCCCGTTTCCCACACGCAGAATCGGATGTAATACTTGTCGTCTTTCATTGAATCTTTTTCAACAATTTCGCAAAAAGGTAAATTTGCCTCATCTGAGAACATGTTCAAATCGTCAGTATTTAACCTGAAAGAACGGTTCCTTTTGTCCTCCGTCGGAGAAATGATTGAAAATTCGAGCAGCGCAATCCCAGGATCACTCCTCGACCTCAGAGGCTTAGAAGACAGAGGGTTGCTTCTCAGCAAATAAGACTCGTCCTTTACATTGACAAACAGACGACAGTTCACGCTTTGACAAGACTCGCCGTTGAGCCCTTTGAAGTGAAACTCATGCTCTTCTACATTCCAGTATTTCGGTTCGACTGTGTACAAGTTCAAATTGCTCTGCAGATGCCACATGAAATGGTACAAATAACCATAGAATTCAGTCGGAATTTCGAACACATACACATTCGGGGTCACATTTCGACTCTGTAGAAGCTCAACATCAGCCGTGTACAACTTGCACTGACTTTGCAAAAAGGCAGTCCAAAGTTGAGACAAAGTTCTGTCTCTCAGAGATGCCTCCAATTGATTTTTTAGATCCACTTTGAGGAAGCAATCGAGTTGCCCAACCCCGAAAACACTCACAACCAGGGAATACTTGATTCTTGGGGTGGAGTAGGACAGAGTTTGCGAGGATTGAAACACTTCGCCGTATCGCGTACCACTATCACTCAATTTCCCCCCTCCTGTTGACTTTTTAGATGAAGTATTGTCTTCGATTGCGCACTTCAAGTAGAAAACATCTCCTTCGTCTGTTTTATACAAAGAAACTGCAGGAGGTATTCTAGCTGTTTTGATTCCTCGTTTTGCAAACACGTTTAGAACGGCAGTCGATACATTTTCGCTTCCCGATTTCGGGTTCGCAGGCTGGATGCGGACATGGATCGGAATCTCAATGCGTTTCACTTCGTCGCATTTGAACTCATCCGGATCCCATTCTGTGAAATCTGCAGTTAACATTAACTCTCGCCAATCCACTACTGGCTCAATGGAACTACCTCGTTCTCCAGTGTAATTCAACAGAATCGGAAGACTCTGCTCATGCTCGTAAAAATGGTCCAGAAGTTTGATTTGGTTCACTTTATGCACACTTTTATGAACATATTTTTCGAATTCTTGAAACGCGGGATCAGAGCAGCAGGCTGAAACGTCATTTTCACAACAAAACGGCTTGTGTAGATAAATTCTGCAGATGTAGACCTTTGGAGTCGTTTCAAGTTCAAAAACCATCCAAAAATTTTCCGCTTTTGGCCTAAAGATGTCGACAGTATCACCTTGCGACGATGTCGAGTCCATGTTGTTACTCGTGTCTCCATCGTAATCGCAACACAGTTTCAAAGTATCTACTCTCTCATCGTCGAAACTTTCGTCAAACTTATTCTCTCCCTGTACATTCGTGTTTACCTGAGGACCGCCTAGCGTATCATTTTCTGCCGGTCGGACATCTTCCAGAGATGAAGTCAGCATAGGATTATCTTGGTGCAGACATTCCTCGAATTCTTTCATGAAATCAGTCTCCAGAAGGGATTTGTCATTGTCTTCTAACACGCCACCAGTCCAGCTTCTTTTACTGCCGCTCTCGACCTTCTCGGAAACAGTTAAGCTTCTAGTACTGTCACTCTTGTCCATCTCGGAAACCTCCTGATTGGATGAAGCAACAAATCCGCCGTAATCATGGCAACAGTCACATCCTACATCTGATGTGTTTCCAGAACTGGCTTCGTTTTTTATCTGAGTTTTCACCTCTCTACGTCTCTTTAATAAAATTTTATTTTTACTACTTTTCAGGCTGGCTTCTGGATCTACAAATAAAGAGTACATAAGTTTATTTGCGCCTAATGAGCAGATTTTAAAATTTTTCCACTCAAATTTTTCAAGCTCCTTTTCAAGCAAATCAAAACTGGCAACGTCCTTTTCGACAAACTTCAAAATGAGCTCACGGAAATCTGAGTTAGAATGTCTACTTTCGTATTCCTTCACGTGTTTCTTTATCTTTTCATGCACTTGAATACCCAGAAGATTGGCTGAGCCAGTATCATGCAAACATGTGGCCACCACGTCACTAATCAACCATTTCATACGCGCCAGAAACCTTTCTTGACTGGGCACGTGATTTGGAATATCGCTCGTGTCAAGGTCTGCGCTATAAAACGAGTCAGCGTTATTAGAGTTCGGGATGTACTCATAAACTGAACTCGATGTTCGGACTCTAGATGCTCCAACAAAGTCATTTACGACGTTGAAGCAATTCTCCTTCGGCGGGAGATGCAGGAAGTAGAACTTGATACAAACCCGCAATTTCTCAATTTTCAAGGGCGCTCCTATTTTTCTCAGCCAATCAGATTCAACATTCGAGCCCTCCTCCGATATTTGGTCCTTGACTTGATTGTAGACGTTCAAGAAAATGTCTTTCAAGCAAGTCGGCAGTTTCGGACCCAAAGATATTTCACAAAATTGAGACCCATTGATTTCGGCAGCACATGCAAGTCGGAGGAATAAAGGCTCTGGTAAAACCGGCACATCTTGTAGAGCACTCATAGCTTGGAAATAATTATCCGAATCATCTTCAGCTCTTCGGAACGCTACCGAATCAAAATCCGAGGGCGAAATGTCACAACACGAATCAATTTGTTTCCAAAAGAAAATATTAGTTGCTTCATTCGGGTTCGAGATTATTTCAGGAGTTTCAATAGGCTGGTAATGTTCGTACAAAATGTCTTTAAAGCGCCCTTGAATGCATCTTCGTCTTGGATTTGTGCAAGATTCTGAATCAGAAGTCAGGGATTCTTGAATTCCTACTGGTGCGAACTTAACGTGGTCTAGAACTGAGCAATCAATTGATTCTTCGAACTTCAGTTCTTTGTTTATTCCATCCGCATCATCAGTTATGTGTGAACAATTTAGTGAAAGCATTGGCGTCAAGTTGAAATCTTTGGCATAAAAATTCTCATTCGACTGGTCCAGAATTTTGCTCAGCGCTTGAAGCTCTTTTGCCCAGTTGTACTTTGGTTTCATCTTTTTGTGCGGATAAGTTTCAGAGTTCTCGACAAACAAGTAGTATAGAACTCTGGCGTAGCTTTGATTGAAGAGATTCTGAAAAATAATTTGAACAACCTAAGCAACTAGCAAACCAAGTCACTACTATCGGTCACGCAACCTTCCGATGAGAGGAAGCTTGGTTTCCTGAAGGCGATTAAAACAAAAAAAAAGAAATTTAAACTGGTCAATTTTTGAATCGCTTATAGTAGGCTTCGAATGAAGCATGCGGCAAAAAAAGAGAGAAACGAAAAAAAAAACGCTAATCAAAAATTCCGACCAAGTAATCAAAAGATATACCTGTGCCAAGTCGAGAACAGTCAAAAAAGACTTCGTAGTCGATTCAAGACTCATGTTTACCATAGAATCATTGCTGAGTTCAGAGCTTTCAGAGTCAAACAAGGTCGGGACTCTGGTTTCACCGACACACAATGACTCAAGTCCTAAATAATTGCACTCAAAAATGAACAGCGGAAATGTATAACATGTCGCGTCTTCTTTGTTGAGAGCTTGGATATCAGCTAAGGAAAACGGTACAAAAAGATACACTAGATCAGTTTCAGTTAAGGCCACCAAATAAACTACCCAATTAGTTACTGAATTTTGCATATTTTGCTGATACGTCTTTCTGTCCAAATCATACATTAATGTGAAACATTCGGGATCCGCATGGGTCTTTCTCGAACTTTCAGGCAGATCTGTTTTCATACGATTGAAAGTGTCAGATCGCTGCAGAAGCATTTGGTCCAGCTTTTCAGCTCCACTTTGAGAAAGATAAAAGCAAAGTTGAGTTGACTTTTCCAGATAGTCGTGAAAAGTTTTCAACAGCCAGTCATTTCGTTTTTCCAAATTTCGTTCTGAGTTTTCTATAATCGAAAAGGACTTGAAAGTCATTGTGAAAAGATTGCCAAACTTGCAGAGGTTCAGAGCATCCCAGCAAAACTCTGAGGAGAAGACTGTCTTTTCTGGATATTCTGTATCTCTTCCAAAGCTGGATACCGACTCATTGTCTTGCTGCTTGCTGTTTGGCGAATCAAGATTCCAGTTGTTGATTTCAATATTTTCGTTCTTTATAAGCTCACGTGTGTACAAAAAATTCAACGTATTTTCCATCACTTTTTGGTCTTTCTGCTCAATTCTTTGCACCAGTTCTTTGTAAGAGCAGAGATCTTGCGATTCATTGTCTAAGAATGAAGTTTCAATCTGACCATGGTGCGGCTCGACCCAGCACTCAGAGCACAAAAGTAAGCTGAGAGCGCCTTCCTCCAATTTAGGTCTAAAGCAGACATACTGAATCACGGCTTTGCTTTCTAGCTCATCGCTCACTTTAACAGTCACTTCTTTTACCAACAAGTAAACTCCCTGGCTCCCGTAAACAGTTTGGAAGCCTTCACTCAACCTCAGTTGTACGATTCTTTTCATCACTTTTTCGTAACAGCTATCGACGCTGGTATTATTCACTGATAAGAGTGACTCATTTTGATCAGTAAAATTAGACATTTTTACCAAATTGGGAACCCTTTTTATCCAACGCCTGTGATACAGAAACCTGCTCAGAGTCGAATAGACGTTTAGGGATACCTTATTCTGAAAATCATCTCGAGTTTCGTCAATTAAGTATTCCAAACTCGGAGGCAAGACTACATTAAAAAAATCTGGACAATTATCATAACGAATCGAAAGCTTGTCGATGCATTTTGAAAATTTATGCACGGTTTTAACTGGTTGATTGCCTTCGTTTAATTCAAGTTTTTCCATTGAGTCTTCGAACTCGTTCAATACTATCTCGCGATCTTCTTTTGAAACCTCCAAAGGAAATGCCAGATACACAATGAAGCAATGCGTAAAGACCGACTGTATGTCAGGATTTACTCTTATTAGAACCAAGTGCTTTTTTTGGTTCTTTGAGGTTTCTAAAAAGCCGCCGTAGAGAAACAATTCTTGAATGACGACTTTGGTGAAGCTTTGCAAGTTTCCCCTTATTTGTTTCAGGGCACTTCTAGATCTGGTTGCCCCACATGGTCCGTACACTGAAAAAAGGTTGACCTTCGAGGCATCAGGTTGCATTGTGTACACCAACTTGTACACGTTGAAATACTTCTGCCATGTGTTCAGATCAAGCGAGTAAATGAAGTGAAAGAAATTCATGTGATCGAATATATCAATGTCTTCATTAGGAATACTCGTTTTCTTAGCCGAACATTGGTACTGAAGTTTGAAAAACTGCATTCCCTGGGCCATTGAGTCAGGTAAGTCCTCGCTGCTGATGAATTTCACAAATCGTCGAATATCCGTTTTGGTTTTTCTGGGCCCATTTTTGTTCAAGATTGAATACAAGATTTTCATAGTTCGTTCAACCCCTCTGATTCGGTTGTCAGACCCGACTCCGTGAAACCCGAGAGTACATGTCGGGTGGTTACACTTCGAATCGTAATGAAACAAGTCGTGAATGTATATGTAAGGTCCCTCGAGGAAAACTCCTACAACAAACTTTTCACAATCTGTGAAATTTCCTTCAAAATGCACTTCCAGTTTGACTAGACAGTCGCCTCGAACAGCCATAGACAGGACAAAACAGTTTTCAAACTCGGTTGGATCTACAATGAGCGAAAGAGAGAAGCCTTCTCTTAATTTGGATATAATGTACAGAACCAGACTTGAATCTTCAAACTTGAGACAAGAAAATTTCTGATTTACAATTCCGTCTACGCGCTTTGCGGGAGAACTAATTTGTAAACTTGACAACTTTCGTTCTTCAAAACTATCGCAAGATGTCTCTGAGAAGAAGTTTGAGATATTTTCATCGGAAAGAAAAATCTGTCCGTTTGTGTTAAACGCAAATGCTTCAAACAATGACGTATCGGGAATAAGACCATAATTGCTCAGGTAATCATTTCCTAAACAGTTTGAAAGCATCAAAAATGAACATGAAATTTGATGCAGTCGAAACAATTTCAAGAACTCGTCGAATAACTGAAGTGGTAATGAATTAGTCATATCACTAATTATAACTACATCTTTGAAATCGCAGATATCGGGCGCTAAAATGGAGGTTAACAAAGCGTTTCTGAAAACTAAATTAATCGCAACCTCCGGCTCGCATAAACCATACAACTCATGTGGAACTAAATGCAACAATCTATCCCAGAAAGATTTCAGAGTTTTCATTACATAGTCAACATCTTCTGACGTTATGAGGGGCACACAATGACATAATGTCTGTGAACTGGGGTAACTGATTTGCGAAAGTGTAGCCACGAGTGACACCAATTTGATCCCCTGTGCAGCTTGAAGTGAGTCGAGGAAAGACAGGAGACGAGGCTCAATCTGTTTTAATAAAAGCTTGTTCGCTACGTATTGAAATGCGGATGTCGAAATATCAAGAACAATGGTGAACAATTGGCTTCTTTCAGCCTGTTTGTTCGGAAATATAAGCCCATTTTTTAGCGCTTGAAGTGTTATCTGTTCCATTTTGTATGTTAATACTGGATATTCGAATTCTTATACACTCCAAACTTTATGAAGTTCCAGCGCGTGCGCATTTGGTATCTAAAATCATAATTATAGGATGAAAGTTGCACCAGAAATTTCTGAAGATCAGTCAATCTATTTGGAAGCTTGTAGTATTAATTCAGACATCAAAAAAAATTTTGAAAACCTTTTTATTGCAAATGAGTTTTCGATGAAATTCTTTTCTACTAAGCTATGAAATAATAGCAAAACAATGACAGCAAAACAATCTTTTGGACATGATTTATTCAGCTCGAGCTCGACACCACCTTTTTTAGACACCGTAGGACCAAAAGGTGACCTGGTATTAATGCTCACGCTTCACCCTTGTAAAATAATTCTTTGAAAGGACAGAAAACCAAAAAAAAAACACTATCTCCCAAAGCAATTGAAATACCGGTTTTTCAGACATTACCTTTGAAGGCAAAATAAATCGCTCTAATTAACACAGAGTGAAGCGGAGTTTCGCATCACTTGCGATACAACACAAACATAAAAAACATAAGTCGGAAAAAAATTGAAATTGAAAAAAATTAGGTGGATCAAATATTTGTATAACTAGATAAAAAACAATTAGGTGCCCAGTTTAAGTTGGAGGTATGTGTTTGATGTTGAATGCATTTGCTATTGTGATGCGTCACGAAAAATGTGATTTTAAAAATTGGACTTTACCTAAGCCTTAATTGTTTCTCTTACTAAAACAGAGTAAAACAATTTTGAGATAATCAACTTTCCCATGGAGATAACATTTCCCTACCAAAAAATTAAGGAGTTGCCGCTTGTGAAGGAACTACAATCGCAACCGGTTCTTTCAATTGAACTTTTCATCTCAGATTTGATGGTATAAATTTTAAGAAAAATCAAAAGTTTCTAAAAACGGTCAAAAGTTCTACAAAACAGTCAAAAGGATTTCGATAGTCAATGACTTTTTCATGCGAAGAGTATATTAAGGCCCCTGAAGCTGACAAGATACAGAAAACCGGGTTTTAGATTAACAAACTGAGAATTGGCACGGTAGTTTTGGCGGTCAAAAAGTTTGCAAAAACTGTCAAAGCTGCAAAACTTCGACTTGTTTGAAGTCCATAACTTTTTTCTTAACAAAATGGGCACAGCCAGTTTTAAAAATAGGCTTTCAACAATCGGTTGTTTCGATTAAACAAAAGATATCAGATTTAGCAGGTTTGTTGGCGAGAAAAATGTTAAAAAGACGGTCCACTTATCAAAAATTTGACATTTCGGGGAATCATAGCTTTTTGGGTGAAAAAAGGGCATAGCCGGTTATGCAGAAGATATTTACTCAACCTATAATTTCGATTGAGCCCAAACTCAGCAGTTCTCGAGAAATGACAAAAACTTTAAAAAACATCAAAAACAAAAATTTTTTTTTTTTTTGCGAGAGCCATAACTTTTGGTGCCAGAAAAATTTGGGAAGATCTACATGAGCAAATGAGCTTCGCACAACCTCTTCGAAATGAGCCCATAACCTCAAATATGGCATAGAAGTTTTCGAGATTATTCGAAGAGATTCAAAAAATGGTCAAAAATCAAAAATTTGACTATTCCGAGGGCCATAACTTTATGTGTAGGAAAATTTGGGCGTAGCCATTCATGCAGAGAATTTTTTGATACCATTTTATTCATTGACACCAAAACTCAGATTTGAGAAAGGTATTTTTTGAGACAACAATAAAATCAAAAAGATATGGGTCAAATATCCTCCCACAGACTTTTTCGAAGGCTGTAGACAGAGGGCTTAAGTGAAACGAGACTCTAGGGGAGTGCACATGCACACAGGGGAGTAGCCAGTCTTTCAATAATACCCTTTTTTTTGAAAATCAGTAGAAGTTTTCCATAATATAAACATGAAAAGAGCGGAGGGGAATGTTCAAATTGTGTTTCCCATGAAACGACTCGAAAATAGGTAGAAGGAAAAAATAATTGTTGTATTGAAAAACTTTGAACTATACATTCTATTCTAAAACATTTAGCATTTTGTTCGATCCTGAACGAAGCATAAATGAAACTAGCCCATCCCGAAAAGAAATGGACCGAGGAAATTTTTTAAGCGAAACAAAAAAACAAAGGAAATACGAAATCAAGGTAAGTAAAATTTTAAATTGTAGAAGTAAATCAAGCAACATTAAAGCAAAATGCGCACAGCAAAAAAATGATTTCAAGATGTAACAACTAAGCCGACAACAGATAACCAGACAAATAATTGGCCGACAATTTCATTTGAAACAGAATATTTCCAGTTTGAAAAAAAAACAGGTCCCGGTCAGATTTGAACCCAGGACCTTTGCCGTCCCAGGCATATTCGTTTCCTCCAGGCTAAGTTGGCCGGGACCGCCTAGAAGTTTGAACTCAATGAAAAAAGATACAAGTGGGTTACATAGCAGTATTTAGACAAACGCGTATTCAGACACTTCCAATCAGAATCCAGACAAGGAAGAAATTAATAAATAATCTCGATTCTGATTGGATCATACAGTATTTTTCTAAACACTGACGAGTATTAATACGCGGTTGTCTAAATACAGACCGCACTCCATACACGTGATTCTGTTTAGCAAGTTGTTAAACCGAAAAAAAGTCTATACTCTAGTTTGATAACGCTTGCTAATCGCAAGTGTAATAAAAAATTAAATCAAAAAATAATTAGAAAAATCATTTGCGTAACTGACAGTATACATTAGCTATTCTATAATAAAAAAAAACGGAACATTTTCTGAGCGATTGTTTGAAATGCATATTTCACACATAATTAATTCTCAAAATGATTACCGTTCCACAGAGATTTTGGGTCACTTTGAGGTGGAAAATATTAGCTTGATCCTGAAAAAGAAACAATAATTAGATCAAAGTGTGCTGACCACATCTATTATTTCTTAAAACATAAGAACTTCTCAATCAGATTTGTTAAAAACAAATAATTAACCTGCAGAAATGACGTGCTTTGACAGAGACTACAACATCAGTCATAAATCGACAAACATAATTTTTTGTCTTCAAAAGGAAGATTTAGTTTCATCCATCTTCGCTAAATTTCAGTCTGAATAGCAAAAACTCCAACCAGTTTTTCTCTTCCGAGGAAATGCTTTTCGAACACAACTTTTTCGAAAATTGAATGAATGCCGAAAAGAGACCAATGTAACCTCACACTAGATATCCAATGTGCTCTTTGAGATACAGAGACTGCGTGAAAAAAAAAACATCCTCGGTCATAGCTCCTTCCCATGAGAGGAATATTTAACAAAGGAATGTTATAATGTTGCCCATTGCTGATGTTACTTAAATTAAGTTTGAAGTCTAACACAGTCATTAGAAGAATAGAAAAGTAAATGACCTCAGTAAAAAAACAAAAAAAAACATGCTACAAATTCTGAAACTTTAATCAAAAATAAGGCGGTGTTTTATGCCGTTCGAGCCCATTGCCCTATTTGACTCTTTTTTTGACCCTTTGAATGACTTTATAGACAAACTGACCAAATATAAAAAACTGATAATAGGCTATTCTTTTAATCTACCGTGAAATTTTATATCGAAAAAGAACTCATGAAACTAAAAGTCAAGTGCGTTCTTTAACTTGTGCCATTCAGACTTTGGATGCAGAGGAGACCAAATTGCCTTTCATCAGTACGATGAACCGAAAAACAAAAGTAGTATGAAACGAGTATGAACAATGTTTAAGACTTTCTCTGGAAACCAATGACCAAAATAAGTGAAAACCCAGTTTCTTTCGAAGAGAAGAAGAAGGACTTTGAGAAATCGAGCAAGAAACCGAAACTCTTGACTTTCAAAATGCTAGAAGTCTGTAAATAAAATAAACTTTCTAACAAAAAATTACCAGACTACAGCATTCGAACAACGGTCCTCATAATTATCAGCAATTTGCCTTCTTCACTGATACATCCACCTTGCTATTCTAAAAATTTTAGACAAATTTTAAACTTTAATAAATCGGATAAAATGCATGCTCCTAATCGTTGGCCAATTAGACATTGAACAGTATACGGATATGAAATTGAACACTTAAATATGTGGAAAAAGAACTGGTACTTAAATCAAGACATTTGCTTGTGTAATTAACACTTAAAAATCTAACAAATAAACTGAAGCGCTAGTGATTCACACAGTTTGTCATAATGGAGAAAGTAATATAGCAGATCGGAGGTTTTCCAGTTTATCAGGTTCAAAAAATTTATAGTTATTCTAAATAACGTTTTAGAAGCTTTAGAATGACACATCGCTCAGCCGAAAAGCCATTTATTCGATCCATGATTTAAAGTGGAAAAACTAACGGACTCCGAAATGCCTTCCAAGAGTTTAAATTATCACGTTTTTAGCAATAAACAGGCCCCCGTCGATTCAAATAACACGTCTTTGCTATTTCAAGCAGATGTTTTACCTCTACGGCAGATGAGCGGGATGGTTGGCTGAATTTGAATTTATAATTAGCAGACAGGAAAAGAAAGCCACATAGTCCAAAAAAATTGAAAAATCCTTCAAAAATCTATCTCAAAAATTCAAAATGTTGTCGTGTAACCAGGTTCTATTTGCGGAAAACACGTCCATAAAACATCGACGGTGATTTATAAACATTCAAAAATAAATAACAAGCGGCAACTGAAACGACAAAACTTGAATAAATTCCCGTAGAACGGAAAATATAATTGTTGTCTTGAAAAACTTTGAACTATACATTCTATTCTAAAAAATTTAGCATTTTGTTCGAAGCATAAATGAAACTAGCCCAAACTAGGTCTCTAAGACGATAAAATAAAAGTCGAAATCATTTAGGTCGAATAAAACGTTTAAGCGAAAAAAGCAAAATATAAAAATTCAAGACTCGTAAAACTACAAATTGCAGGAGTAATTCAAAGCATTTAAATAACTACATTGAAAATAGCGTATAGAAAAAATCAATTTAGGATGTGGCATCTAAGCCGATAAAACCTAAGCACACAAACAATAGGTCGACATTTTTTGGAAAGGATTATTTCCAACTTGAAAAAAGTTCCTGATCAGATTCGAACCCACTAACTTACCGTCCCAGGCTTATTCTTCGACTTCAAGCTTATTGCTGGAGACTAACAAAAACTAAATACATTATCAACCAAGATACAAGTGATTCTGTTAACAATTTGTAAACCCGAAAAAAAAAAGCAATTTTCTGATTTGATAACGCTTATTAATCACAAGCGTAATGAAATAAATCATACAAAATCCAAGCGGAGTTAGCAGAAAAAATCCAACAGACGCAAACGAGTCAAAAAAATCACAAAAAAATTCATAATTTCGTATCAAATGTTGCTCAATTTGGAAAAAAACACGCGCAGCAATAAATTTTCTGGCTTTAAGAAAAAAATGATAAAAACTTATCGAGCGCCAAATAAGCCAACAAAACATGAGTTAACTCTTGTTGGGCCAAAAAGAAAATTAAGGGTAATGAAAATTTTTGAGCAATAAAGTTTTAAAATCCTAATTTTTTCCATTTGTGTTTTAGAAAAATAGGGAAAAAACAATTTTGTTTCCCAAAATCAAGACGATAAAACAGAAATCGAAAAATATATCATAACATAAATCAAGGCGATAAAACATAGGCCCAAATCATTAACGCTGAAAGAATCTTTCAAGCAAAAAAAAACAAAAAAGGAAAACAAACTAAGTCAGGGTTAGTAAATTTCTCATTACAGTAGTAAATCAGATAGGCCGACAAAACAGATCGGCTGACTATAATCAGACAAGCGATAGGCCAACAAACTATTTGAAACCGAATATTTTCAGCTGAAAACAAAGAGGTCCTGGCAAAAAATTGAAATTATCATAAGCCAAATTTTGAGTGGTTTTGTCGTTATTCATTTGTGATAACGCATAGAGAATCATGTAATTAATGCAATATTGGTATGAAACAAAACAATATCAAATCCAAAGCAGCGTTTAAAGAAACTATCGATGAAATTATTAGAGCAGTCATATATATGCAATATAAATGCAGTCATATATATGAAAACATTTAGAAGCAAATTTAGGTATTGAAACACCCAGTTCCAAGAAAACGATTTCAAGCTTCCAAGAATACTTTTTTGTGACCAAAGAAGGATTAAGTGAAATAAAAATTATCTATCAGTATCTATCACTCGAGTGAGGAAAACTCTCAGAAAAAAATCAAAATAAAATTACAAATTTCTCCATCCCAACTGAGACTTCTGATTGATCGTTATAAGAAAACCGATTGATTGATAGTTATAAGAAAACAAATTAATAACCACTTGGAGACCTGATTTTTTTTTTAAACGATCAACCAGAGAACTGCTAAAATCACAACTGAAGCAAAACAGAAATAAAAATAATCAAACTTTTTTCACACATTGAGATATATCTCCGCTTTGCTGGCTTTTGTCGCTAATACGTAATCGAAAATATACACACAGGCAAAGCTTTGCTTCTCAAACACTAGCGAGAACAGGATACGTGCAGATTTATGAAGTTTCATAAGAAAAATTATAAATAAGCCTCGAATTAGCAACAATTCGTCTACGTCTGAGATTCGAACCTGCGATCATAACAGTTAGAATCACACACACTAGCCACGGAAGCTTAAAAGTCGATAGAAGATAGAATATAAAACACTAGCCACAAATAAAGCAGAAAACACATGCTTTGCAATTTCCAACGTTACAGTCAAACATCCAAATAAGTGAACACTTTTTATGAACATTTTTATTTACGAGTTAGGTTAGAAAAAAAAAGAAGTTTCGTAACAACACACTAAGCTGATGCTAGAGTTAAAAGACAAATTAGCCAATGCATTAAATAAGTTGTTTCATTTATTATAGACCAAATTTTCAAATTAATCTAAGGCTCATTAGGTTTCAGAACTTTACAACATATTAAAACCAGAAGCGAAGACGAGCTTTGCATCACACGCGACCAAAAAAAAACGCAATACTCAGCGTTAAATAAGAACTGAGATAAAAATTCAACAATCAGTAATAAGGCAGACAAGGGTAGACGTCCGTTGAGCCGGGGAAAAAACCAAAAAACTTTTTTAAAAAAATAATTCTTAGGTCTCCCATTACACCAAAAATAATCCAAGTATATTTTCATTCTTTGAAAGACCCATTAGCTGAATCAGGCAACTAAACCAATTTAACAAACGCTATAATCCTTCAAGCCGAAGAACATTTAAAGCAAAAAAAAAACAACAATTAGAAAAATCATGAAAAATACTTAAATTTATTTCAAAAAATTTAAATAATCTAGCACTCACAAATAGCGAAAACTCTGTGATTTTTCAGGACAGTCCACTCTTTCGAAAGTAAGCCGAGCAAAAAAAGCAGACAAACAATAGTTCGACCATTCAAATTTCCCAGAAAAAAAAGTTCTCTGATATCAAAATGAAACAATCGACCGGGATTCGAACCGATCTTAGACTAACTTCAAAGGCGCTTACTTTACCACTATACCAAATACGCAAGGCTAGTGATTACACGAGAATAAGAAGCAGTTTAATCGGTAACAACTGGAAGAGAAACAATCATGCGCACAAATTTGCATTAAAAAATATACTTAATTTTACAATGTTGGAATATTCATTTTCGATGAGAAAATTGATCAAAAGCTGTCAATAGGTTAAGCCAATATAAGCTTCAAAAAAATTAGAGGACAAAAACAAACTAATCCTTTAAGACTTTTCTTTATGATCAATTTGGAAGGCAAAAGTGCCAGCCGCTAACAAAACGCTAAGAAATGAAGAAAAAAAAACAATAACACTCATTGATCAAATAAAACACTAATCGAAACCCAACCGAATCAAAATTATCGACCAGAAAAATTATACCCAACGAATTCTCTAAAAAACAAGAGAAAATTAGGGTTTGACATTTGGAAGTTTTATGACTTTCATAGAGCGATTACCCAATTTACAGTAATATAGAATGTCTGAAAAAAATTTAAAACCTAACGATCAGAAAAATCTAAAAAGTAAATGAACAAGGAAACCAAATAAAGGATACTTCTTTTTAAAAATTTCTCAATTTCTGAATTTCGAATAAGCAAAATACATCGCAGGTTAAAATTCTTTAAACTTCGAGAATCTTTTTTGATGGACACTGTTTTCATAGCACTAACCGAACTTGAGAACATTAGTTAAGTAGATAATTTTTTTATTCAAGTGTAATTTTAAATTTAAAATCCACTTTCCAAATTAAACGTAGCCATCATAGACAGTTGAAGAAATAATGACCAGTTTGTTTTAGCCTACCCAGTGAGAAAACTGGATCATAGGTAAACTTTTTACTCCGCTGGGAAATCTTAAAATCACTATCTACTTTTTAAACTAGACCGCCTTCGTTCTTTTTGCACCATTTCCTCTTTCTTAATCGGAGAGCTTTATTTGTCTTTCTTTCCGCCAACGACTATGAACTAAACTAAATAAATCAAAAGTCAAACCAAACCGCACTAAATTTTGCGTGAAAAAATTTCAAGACTTTTCCTGAAAAAAACCTAGGCAACATATATGTGTCTTCACTATGTTCAATGACACTTAAAATTCATTCTCATTTTTGCGTCAATTGCACTTTCGTAAATTGAGAGCGTTATTTGCTTTCCATTGATAAATGAATTGGATTCAATTTAAGAAATTCAAAGTCGAGCGTGAGCGAGAGCAACTTCTAAAAACAAAACAAAATTTTTCGTGAAAAACAAGATAAAAACAACTATGCGTCTTGACTTCACTCTTTGACACTAAATAACCTTGTGGTAATGTCGAAAATGCAGTGTCTCGAATATTTAGATACAACAGCTTGGCGGCAGCGACCAAAAAGTTTTCCCTTGGTGTCTAACATAAAATTTAAGTTTGAACTTTTTTGATTGAATAATTGGCGTTGAACTAAATCTTTAAGCTAGCTATTATACGAAACTATTAGAAACAATTTAATAAAACGTCTTTTTTTAAATTTTGCAGCGGATCTTCCACGAGATGAAAACAATCACATCAGCAAACTTCAATTTCTGAACAAAGCTTTTTGATACAAGTGTCTTTTGATGCAAGAATCAGACTTAATTGAAATGATAAATCAGCAAACTCGAAACAGTTTATCAGTTTTGGTCAATTTGGTAACTCTTACTTTGATCAATTTTTTCACTCGACCTTTCATTTCTGGAACTGACTTGGTTGGTCGAAGAATGGCTGTTTGAGTTATTTCGGTCCTGATAATTGAAAAATTTGTTCAAGCGTCGTTCACGCATCTCTAACGTCAAAGCGTCTTCTTCTTCTTTGGGAATCAGTTTGTATCTGTTCAAGAACGGCTGAAGTGTTACAATAAAAGTAGGATACTCCACTATAGTTTTTCCAACAAGAAAATCGCCGAGTGTTTTTGACGTGTCGACAACAAAATAACGCTTCTGCGAACCAACTAACTCATTGGACATCACAACTCGAATCTGATCCAGGTTCATAAAGTATTTCTTCAGTGATTGTCTAAACAAAAAGATACCTGAACAATAATTAAACAGCCAGTTATAGCAGTCACATTGAAAACTTTCGGATGAGTAGAACAAAAATTAATCAAATACAACTATAGCCAGTTCAAATTTTTTTTGCAGTTTTTTGAAGTTTTTGATTCAAAAAGGCGCTAAAATGCTTTAAAAAATTTAGTCAAGTAAAACTACGTTATTACGTTTAAATTAAGCTATTGTAAGCTTTTAAGCCATTAAAAAAAGCTATTGTAAGCCTGTTCGCTAGCTTAATTCGCTCGAATCAAGACGAAAAACCAAAAAAAATCAAACCGGTTTTACTCGACTTTGAAAAAATTTTGGAGATTTTTTATTGTTGTTCAAATCACGACTGTGAGGGCATTAATATGATATATCACTCAACTCTTTCCGATGATTATTTGTAGTAGCTGATTTTGCATGGAAAACAAAAAAAAAAGACTAAAATTTAAAACACCCGAATACAAAGTTCCTCCCCATTTTTCAAATGGTCGGAACAACAATTCAAGGAAATTTTAAAAATCAGCGTTTTTCTTTCGCCTTTCAAATAACAACTATCGCTGTAGAGCTTTCCAAGTTCGAGAAACTTAATTAACTCAAAAACGCAATTGTCAAACCACCGAACTATAAAATTGAGCGTGAACAAACTTATAGAATTTTTCCCAAAATACAAAAAAAAACACTCTACATAAAGGAAAGTCACTTCGTTCATTAAAACGTAACCAAACTAAGCCTGAGATACACAGCACTCGAGATGCAGAAAAAAAAGAAATAATTTACCAAACCACCAATTGCTGGAAAAGAGTAAATAAACCCAGAAATAGAAAAAACTGATTATTATGAAGTCGACTTGAATGCTAATTAAAAATTAGCATTATTTTCAACAAAAATTTTGAACTACATTTTTTTCAGTGGGATTTCAATTTTCATCATGCCGAAAACTATTCGAACTAAAACACGGAGACTTCAAAATTATTTCAAATCTTAGTCAAATTTCACATCAAATTACACTTACTAGCGCTCAAGCTCAAACTTTAGTCTTTATTATCAAACAAAAAATTGGTCAACATCTATGGGAACATTTACACTCACCTTATAGCATCAGTTGATTGGTCCAGTGAAAGGTATGCATCCAAGGCAGATTGGATCACTCGTTTGTCATCCACCAGTTTGTCCGTGTATGTCACATCCGAAAGAGGAAACTGCCAGTCGATCTAACAAACAACTTTTGTTTATAACACCAGTGTTAAACATTAACAATACCAGCCGGTTGCGGTGAAAATAGCATTTAATGATAAAAACCTGTTTTAATTTGCAAAAAAATTGGCTACATTAAACGTAGCTTCACACCACTTGATATACAACACAAACATGACATGAGATCACAACGGCGATATAATATAAGCCGCAATTTTTACGAAATCCAAAAAAAAAATTTCCCAATGACTTATTCTTCAAAAGAGATAAGAGATAGTTTCATAGCAGCTCGAGTCTCAGGGTTTTTTACTGGTTTTTTCCCACTCCACTAAAATCCATGATTTGCATTTTCCGAGACTTCCGATGCATGTAAAGATCGATTCTAAGATATTATGTAGTCGGCTATAAAGATCAGAGGAGTTAAGAAAAAATCATTAGAAAAATATGTAGCAAGGAATTTCTTAACAGTTTTCGCAAATTATATCGGAGTTGCACCATTCTGAGCTTCTTGCAGAGCAACCGACTAATGAGGTGAAATATTAAATTCCTTTGGCGAGATTCGAGCAGCAGTGAAACACTTCGATTCTTTATCCTAATGCTGCGAAAAAAAAAATTACGCTAACTAGTCTTTTAGACTAATTTAGAGGGAAGAGCGTTTAATTTTTCTCGCTTAAGTTTGACGAACTGAATTATGGTTTAAATTGAAATAAAGAAAAATTTCGATCGAAATAGCTGCTGTACTTGTATAGTACCTTCCAATTGAGAGAGTCGCTTCTGCGGTTAAACATTGAGGAGTTGGTGTGTCGTTTCTGCATGCCCAGAGAGAGGAACTTCAGTTTGATTCCTCTTTTAAACGCCCCTCGTCTCAGATAGTCCACCACTACCGGATACATCTGGTTAGAGTGCACTATGCGGTTATACTAAACAAGACAAACAGTATATTCTGTTCATCAATTCAATTTCCAAAAAATAAAACCTAGGATGGTTGCACAGCCAAATAAAAATGAGCTTCAAGTCAGTAGGATTGGTGTCAAGCTCAAAATGCTTATTGCTACACAAAAAAAAAACTTTTTTGAGACAATTTATAATCAAAACGGTAAGGCTTTTAAAATGTTTCCAATAATTTAGAAAGCATTCCAAGCTGAGCAGATAAACCTTGCCTTAGTCATGAAACTTAAGATTTTGATTGCAGAGCGACAATGAATGTTTCACCTTTTTGCCGTACAAACTTCGCTCGACCTGTTCTAGAAAGCGATAATCGCTTAGCAAATCTGACTGGTTGAACTCATTTGTAGCAATGAAATGAGCAATTGGGCGCTTGCCATCACAGACGAGTTTCTCCTTGTGTTTTTGGACACAAGTCAGACTGCATGAAGGGTTCTTGCATCCTGGACATCTGTATTTGGCATGCGATTCTCCACAGGTGGAGCAGAAAGATTGTGAAACAGCCGGCATTTTACACTGATTTGCCAAAACTGACGAAAACAAAACCTCAAAACATCTGAAAGCACAAGAAAAGAAACGTCATCCAAACTAAAAAAAAAACAATGACCCTTATTAACAAGTAATATTGCTCTTATCTTAAAGAAACAATCCTAGGAAAAACCATTTTGATTACACTTTGAGAAGAATTAGTTCGCATTAAGTCCACTTCTCTTTAAACTATTGCTTCGATTGCTCTATAAACCATTGCATAGATTTTTGCAAAATTTTTGACTACAAGGAAATTCTCATTAAAAGATGTCTGTACCATACTATGAAACAAGATCATACTAATGTACCTCATTTATAATATCGTCGCATCCTTAAATTTTAGAAAATAATCCTTCGAATGTCAAAGCACATTCTATCAAAAAGCAGTTAAGGTGCCTGCCACCAATATTTGCGACTTAAGTTTTTAAAAAAATAGTCGTACTATAACACTAACGCTCCCCAAAGGTTGCTAGAGTAATAACGAAGCAAACTCAATATCTTGTAAGAAAGATGGTATACAGGAAAAGAAGTTCAGTTCCCGATTACAAGACATTTGCTGTCGCAAATATAATTAATATACTCAAAAGTCGATTCATTTTAAGCACAGCTCTGATTTCAACTCATGTTAGTATTTCAATAAAAAGTAATCTCATTTCAGTTCTACTGAGTACAAAAAAAAATAAAAAAGTTAAATTAAGGTGAAATCAATCGGTCTTTTATAAACAACTGAACAATAAATTCAAGAGAGACACGATACGCATAAGAACACGTTTCATTACCAACATCGACGAGTTTTCTCTAGCTAGATGAAGCGCTTTTTTCGCTCAACTTTCTTGGGGTGAGTTATGGAATACATAATTCCATACAAGATAAGGAACGGTATTTTTCTATCCAGATAAATCTTCGTAGTCGAATCTTCCCTGGTCGTATATTTGAGCAATAATCGGTCTGCCTGCAAAGTAGCGCCCGTTCATCGCTTGAACAGCTGACTCAGCTCCCGAAGGCTCAGTAAAGGAGACGAATATTTTCACAATTGTAGGCGCATCGTCCTCAACCCCCTGAAATTACGCACACACTTTGAAAAAAAATTAGAGCATGAGAATTAACAATGGGCGAATTTTCTATACATTGAAACATAACTATTATCAAACATAACTCCAAAAGATATATCTCCCTACTTAATCCTAGAAACAACTTTTTTATGAATAGTATAAGCTACTAGAAATCAACATTTTATAGATACAAAAACATGTGCCACAATTACAGCTTAAACATTTACTGCACAAGAAGCGGTCAAAATCAGTTTTTAATCGAAATATTACAGAAATACGATTTTACGATCTGGTAACTCACTAACGCTCATGATTCACACAGAGGCGAAGCTAAGCTTCGCACCAGTTGCGATAGAACAAAAAAGCAGTCAGGTCGACAAACTCGAAAAAACTAGATCTATCAAAATGAATAGGGCTAGTTTTGAAACAGAAAACAAGACAAAAATATGTGAAATTCGCATCAAAAAAATTAATGAGCAATAACAAAGCCTAAAACATTTAGAGGAAACTCTTTTAAGTCACCCTCACCCTCAAAACTCACACACATAAAAAAAACTTTTTTTCGCACACCGGAGAGAGAATGTTTAGCTGAGAAACGGTCGCGTTGTTCTTTTTACGTTCGCTAAACAAACTTTCTAAATCTTTCGCCTTCAAAATTCAAAATGGCCTTATTGCAAAAGCTTTCTTCAACCGATTTAAATAATGGAAATTCTATTCAATCTCTATTAGAACAATTAATTATACGAGTTGATACCCAACAAAATGAGATTATCGGGTTACGGGAAGAAAATGACAGGCTATTAAATGACAATTACGACTACGAACTGGAAAAACGAGTTACCAAATTGGAGAGGTATTCATCTTACATGTGTTTAACTTTTCATGGAATATCTGACGGGGTGAGTATCCAGTACACTCCATTGTGAGGATTTGAAGGTCAGTTCAAATTTTCATTGAGCCCCAGGATATCGCAGCGTGCCACTATCTGCCCGGAAAAAAGGTAAAAATCGACCAATTATTACAAAGTTTTTTATAACCATCAAAGAGATGCGGTTTGTAACAAAAGATTTGATTTATGGGACGAGTGGACGGGGGGTAAAGTTCATGTTAATGAAAGGTTAGCTGAAAAGGACGGATATTTTCAACTATTGTAGACGAGAAACAAATCTCTTGACGTCAACGCATAAAAACAAAGTACAAATCAAGATACCAAATAGTGATACTAAATGGAAATCAGTTGAAAATCAAAAAGAAGTCGATGTATTTATGGCAAATGATATTAGCTCGCACAGTGCAAGTCATAATGTCCCCACCAGTGGCCAAAGAGACTTTTGTGTGCCTGATTATTCCCAAATCAACAAAAATTATGTTTCACTGAATTTTCTGAAAAGTTTCACTGAATTTTCTGAAAACATCACTGAGCGATCATTATGCTTTAGTTGCACCTATAGCAACTTTTTTAGAAGACACCCAGTTTATGGATATTCAATGGCGAAGTTCCAAATTTTTGCAAAAAGAAGACAATGTTTTGAAGTTTTTGTTTGTTATTGACCAAAAAATTAAAAGAATCGCGGAGAAGATATTGATTTGACAAACACATGTTTGGAAGTATTCGATCGGTTCTCTCCCTTCCGAAAATTTTCAAGGCGTTATCGAAAACGAGGATAACCCCAGATATTATAAAAATGTGCAAGAAAAGAGACTCATTATATGCAAAAATGGTTTAAAAAAAACCCAACACAACAAAAAATCCTTCTAGTTTTGTAATTTTAAAAACTGATGGACACGAAATCAACAAAATCATCACTGCCCCAAAAACCAAAATCTTCTTGTGGTCATGATGGGCTTTCAACAAAAATGGTTAAACTGTGTGCACCGGTTATCTCTATTTTCTTGTCGAAAATTTTCAACAAACGTGTTGATAGTGTTATTTTCCCGACTCATGCAGAATTGCCAAAATTATTGCTATTTTCAAAGATGGAAGCAAACAAAATGGTAGCAACTATCGACCTATTAGCCTACTGACGTTCTTCAGCAAAACCTTTGAGAAGTTACTAAAAAAAGAATGTTGTCTTTCTTCAAAAACACAATACTATTATACCAGAGCAATTTGGTTTTCGTGAAAAACATTCTTGCATCCATGCATTGGCAAGGGTAACTGAATTTATGAGAAAGACAATAGACCAAAAATATGTGGGATTAGCACTTTTCATAGACTTGGAGAAGGCATTTGACACAGTTGACCACTCAATTCTTTTGGAAAAATTAAATGCATACGGTTTTCGAGGCAAATTAATGATCTCATTTCTTAAAGTTATTTAACAAATAGACAGCAATACGTAGAAAATACGAAGGGTAGATACTCTAAAAAACCATTAGATTGTGGGGTGCCCCAGGGATCTGTTCTTGGTCCACTTTTTTTCTTACTATATCTCATTGATATAAACAAAATCGTAACAAAGACTGAAATAAGCCTTTTTGCTGATGATACTGCCATTCTTGCATCTTTCCCAACGTCGAGAACATCCGATGATTTTAAGAATGATTTAGGGAAAACAGATGAATGGTGCATTCGTAAAAAATTGTCAATCAGCTCTACAAATGTAAAATTTTACCTTATGGTAAACCTTGTCTTGATACAAAATTTACACTGGGAGGTGAAAATGTTAGTTTTACTAAATGTTTCAAATATTTAGGTGTTATTTCAAATCGATCATCAACTTAGATTTAACGAGCATGTTATTATTGTCTGCAAAAAATTAGCAAGATTTAATGGGATCATGTACAAAGGCCGGTGTGTATTTTCAAAATAAATGTTACTAAGGTTTTATTTAGCTTATGTGCTACCAATAATATCATATGGTCTTCTAATATATGGTAGTACTATCAAAACAAATCTGGAAAAAGTTTATTAATTTCAGAAAAAGATACTGCGAACAATTTTCTTTTAACGAAAATTTGAACATATTACTTAGAAATTTAATGAACTTGGTTTAGAAACAGTTCATGAAATCTATTTAAATCAATTGTTCAAAGAGACAATTTTCCAATACCTGAAAAGTTCTCCATTAGACTATCTAAAAATTAATAAATTTTGTTATCGAAGAAGTACACGTTCTACCTCAAATGGAATGATTCCCTTTTACCGCTGCAAAACAAAAATGATGAAAAATTCTTTCTTAAAAAATTGTGAAATGCTTCAGCTTTTTGATGTCAAATAGGCTTCTTCCAGATAACATTGAAACTTACTCTGATGAGAAACTGTCTAAAAATTTTTAAGAAAGACTACATTATTGATAAAGTACAGCTGATCGACAATTTTTTTAAATTAGCATGAACTGATCTTTGTCGTTCCTCAATTGTAATAGTTATCCGTGGGGGTACCCTGATGCAGTGAATGATTTTGCACATTGTACTTTCTTCATTGTATCGAATAAACGATCGAACGACGCAATATGATGCCACTCCGCCGATATAGTACAGGCCGAGTCTTATTCGGCCGAAAAAAAAATAGAAAAGTCGATAAAAATTAAAAACTACTTTAAAGTTATTGAGTCCCCCCTCAGCCTCAAAATACACACAGTGAAAAAAAACTTCTTTGCTCGCCGAACGACGCAATATGAGGCCACAAAAAAAATGTAGGCCCAAACTTATTAGGCCAAAAAAAGGAAAAATAAAAACAATGCCGAAATCAATTCACAAAACTTAAATACTCATTAAGTTCCCTCCATTAAATACACAAAAAAAATTATTAAGTCCCCTCCAACCTTCAACACTCTTATGCACAAAACATCGCTCGTCAAAACACGCAAAATGTGGCCAATAGGCCGATACAATAAAGGCCGAAACCCATCAAACCGAAAAAGAGGGGAAAAAACAAAACAGCCAAAAAAAATGATCATGAAAAATTAGATCGATAATTTCTCTAAAGATTTTAGCAACTTGTGCGACCCAGAGGTGAGCAAAAATCTACGTTTTACGTGGAACGACTCAACATTAGCTCAGTAAGCCGATAAAAAACAAGCCAAAAACATTTGGGCAGCAAAAAAAGTACGAAGACAAGAAATTACTAACAGCCGAAGTAAACTTAAAAGTTCTCAAATCCCCCTCACCCTCAAAACACATACACAGAACAAAACTTTTTCACTCGTCGAACGACACAAAAAAAGTGACAACAAATAAATGAAATTATAACAAAATTAAAAACGATAGTTGGTTCAATTACAAACAGGACAGATATTGAAAACCCCATCAAGCACAATATCTCTAGCGACAACTTATTTGCTAGAGAGATAAGGAAATGAGTCCAGATCGAAAGGCCATGGGTCCTTCAAGGCAATGAGTCCTGTGAACAAAGTTGTTTACCGGAAAAAAGTCTAATAACCGATTGCAATATGTCTTAGCTCAAAGGTAACAAAAGCTCTATTAACAAACATACCAGGAGAGTATTTCGAAAGATGTAACCATTTTGAAGAACAAACAATTCTTTTTCATGGTTAGTATTATTTCAGTTTAATTAAATTAAAAAAATTATTGTCTTATCGGTCTCAAAAATAATACCGAAACAGAACAGGTGAATAAGGCAACAGAAATTAAGCCGACTCCGAATACGATACAAGTCTACTGAAAATTTTGAACAAACAAATTTAGAAGGAAAAAACTCGACATCAGCAAAAAACTATATCGAAACTCGATACACAATAACTACAACACAGAGGCAAAGCTCAAAGCTGCGCGTCGCAAACACTAGCCAGAACACAAAATGGCAGCTTTATAAAGTAAAATAAAAAAAATAGAAATTAGCCTCGAATTAATATAACTTTGCTACGTATTGGCTTCGAACCTGCGATCTCGACAATTGGGGTCTCACACTCTGCCCTCTCGGCCACGAACGCTTAGCAATTAGCAAACACTAGTCACAAACGAAGCAGCTACATTTGCTAATTAATTGCCAATGCGATGCAGCAAAAGTGGCAGCAAATACGAATAGACGCAATTTTGCATGTAATTATTTGTAATATAACAAACTGCAGGCATTCACCATAACTTTGCATGTAAGAAATTAGAAAGCAACAAGCCAAATTGAGGTAAAAAATGTGAATTTCAAAAAATTGCGAAAAATATTGGGTTGAAATTTTTTTATCATTGTTGTTTATATTAAATCGCTTTTTTCGGTTCATTTGATGATTTAAAAATGCATCAACGGTGTTAACCTTTTACTAATCGAATGTCAACGCACATGCTAACAAAAAATCGTAGACGTGCGTGCCACCAATATTTGCGACTTATGTTGGAAAAAAGAATAGTCGCACTATTTAAGTATGCTCATTAAACTTCACTAGTGTAATAATACATAGATTGGTTAGAACTCTTGATATAGCATTTACCAATAGTTACAAGTGGGCAGAAGTTAAAATCGAGTTTTCAAAAAATATAGAGCATGTCAGAAGTGATTATATTGAGTTATAACCGAGGTGGTTAACTCATAGAGTAATTTCGGATAGGGTACACCGTCTGCTCGTCACGCTATCTTATTTTCGGCCGGATAGATTCGTGCAAGTTCTTAGTCTAATACCGATCCTAATCTTACTCTTATACTATCTAGTCTCAGGTTGTTTAACTAGTCTCTGCTAGGCTCAATAGATCTAGGGTATACTGGTTTATTGCGGCTGCTGAAGTTCGCTTGGAGAGTCAACTAATTTCTAAGTTAAATTCAAATCTCTCTGGTGCTGAAATTACAAGTAATTTCAGCACTTACAAATAAGTGGGTTGTTAGTTAGATGGATCATGATTGGTTAATATTAAATACTTTACAGTGGTAAAATATCTAATTTATCCAATCATAAAATGTAGTTTAGATCAGGTTCCACCCATCCGGGTTTTACAGAGTTTTTTAGAATAGTCTTTCTGCAATTCAAAGGATGGATGATGGACGTTGGTTTTTGGCGAACATCATAATTCTTCTGGGTTCTCTTGTCAGAGAAGTTCCAGGTTCAATCGCTGTGTCTTCTCATGACAACGACTGGGTTTTCGCAACAAACTCAAATCTGATTTCAGAATGGTTGGCTATGTCAGGTTTTTCTGTTCCATGTAGAGAACTTCTTTTGGGTTGACCTTGTCTGGGAATGGCGTGGAGATTGTGCGTGGAGGGGATGCCTGGTTACTCGGATCTGTACGTATACTTGAACATCGAGGTGGTCATTGGTCTAGTTCAATGAAGTCCTTTTCTGCGAAGTCAAGTCGTACTCTAAATCCTTTGAGTTGTGATTGTGGGCGGCATATTGATTGTGGTTGGCCATTCTTTTTCGAGTGTAGTGGGGTCATTTTGTCTTTGGATGTTCGTCTTTGGTGTTGTATGCTGATCTATATACTGCAAGGTATAATTTACATTTTATAAAAATTTTATTAGTTTGGTGTTTTAATTATAATTTTGGTTAGTTGTTTTCACAAAAGCTTTTTGTTTTAGTTCTGTTATTTTGAAGAGTTACTCACCCTTGAGTACCTCTTATTAAAAATAGAAGTGTGGTCACAAAGCGTGGATGTAGCGCGGTGGGTTAGGCCGGCTATAGAGCATGCTCAGGACGTCCTCTCTGGTGGGTTAGGCCAGGAGTGGGAGTATGATTTCGTGCGGTTTCTGTGAGGGGTCCTGTTGTGTGATAACGTTTTATGTTGGGTTTATTGTGGTTTTTCTTATATTTCGTTGGTTGTGTCCTTTTTTCAAAAATCAAATTGTTTTTGGTATGGGTTTGTCTTTCGACTTTGTTGTGTTTTATTATTTCTTTCTTAGACTTTATAATAGTCTTCAAAAGAATAAATTATCCAGTTTTAAACTGGGTTAATCCGGTTTGGGTACCGTTGGTTTCCTTTTCTTAGTCATGCTGTTATTCTATGTGTTGTGGTGTTTAGTAAGCTGCGTTGGTTAGTTTTGTTTAGTATATAATTCCTTTCCAACCGGGTTAAAGGAAAGTTTGAAACTTGTTATCGTGTGTTAGAGTTGTTGAGTGTGAAAGCTTGAAACTGAAATTCATTATTTAAACAATTCTTCGTGGGCGAGCTGTGCGAGTTTGGATAGAATTTTTGTGCGAGTGAATGGAAATATCAAAAGGTTAGTACTGCATTTTCGTCTTATCAATTTGCTACATAGAATTTCAATTTTACTGCTAGTTTTGGGGAAAAATTAAGTTACAAATTTTCATCATTATTAGAATTACTGCTTTTAGGGAAATAATTTATAAATTAAATTACTACATTGGTATGAACTTTATTTAATTTAGCTGGTGCAAAAGATTATTACAGTTTTGAACAATTTGAAGAAGTTTTCTATTTTTTATTTTTCTTTTGTGTATTTTGCAGATGATCGTGAGATGAAGACTAAAAATCTAAATAAAACATGGATAAAGAATGGTTAGTGTTTTATTTTAATTTATTAGTTAAGAATATGAGAATTTATACTTACCTGTTAGTCGTCGGGGAAAAAACCGTGGGGGAAGATGTCGTGGATTATGTCGGAATTTGTTAGTAACTTTGCTAATATGCGAATGATGTTTTTAGTTTGAAGCAGTGGCCAAAGCAATTGAAGTGCTTTAATGGTTTTTACTTCTTCAGTGCCAACTGCAAAATCATAAGGTGTGTTTTGGATGAGTTTATATAATTTGTGGTTATATTTAGTGTTGTGGATGAATTCTAATATGGGGATTTCTATTTGTTGAACAAATTCATGTGGGATAAGGAAGGGTCTGGATTCTTCTGCGTTGAAGGTCTTCGTGATGGGACAAAAAATATACATTTGGGTTATGGGATCATAATTGCGAAGAATACCGTGAAGGTTAGTATCTTTGATGCAATATGTGAAGTTAAGAAAAAATGGTGAAGTGTACTTAGAGTTAATAAATTGAAATCGGTGGTGTGGTTGTCTTGATGGAGTGTGTAGATCAAAGTGATTTTGTATGAAGCGATAATATGTATATGTGTGGGTTTGTTTAGTGCGTAACATAATGTCGTGTGAGCAGTGCAAATCTCTTTCATGTGGTGCAAGGAAATGAAAGGTTAGTGAAAATAATTGAAATTTTTCTTTAAAACTTTCGTAAGCTTGTGTGTCGGTTAGTGCTTCAGAAATGATGTGGTCGAATTTGCGATCAAATATATTGAGTGTAAATACATAAGGTGTTTTGATGAAAAATTTTTCTGTGATTTGTGGGTTAGCGAAACGGTCATCATCTAAAAATTGGTCTTGGTTAGTTCGGATGATGTTGTGATCGTAATATTCTAGCGTGTATTCGTTAGCTCGGGGTGCAGTGTATGTTTTTAGTGACTTTTTATATCCTATATAAGTAAATTGTCTATGTGATAATGGTGTGGTGAGTCGATATAGCATATCTTTATTTCTTTCTATATCGATGTGAGTATTAGATAAAGGTAGGCAAAGGGGGTTAGTAAAATGATAATATGATGTCCATTGAAGTGTAGGCATTAAAACGTGTTCATCTACAAAACTGCGTGTGTTGTTAGTGTCGTTAGGGGTGTTTAAAGTATACTGTGGAAATGAAGGTAGGGTGATGGCTAAAAAATCTTTCGTGTTAGTGTGATTTGGATGATTAATATATTCACGGGCTGTTCCTGGTTTTGTTGGAAATGGATGGTTCGGGAATTTTCTTTTAAAAGTGCGATAAGCTCTATTAGTGCTATTTGATGACTCGGTGGATGTGGAGGATGGTGCTAATGATGCGGTATAAGCTGAAGAGGGTGTAGGGGTAGGTGGGTTTGATGATTCTATTGTGGATGAAATCTGATTTATAGTGGAATGTTCAAGGTGGAAGGGTTGTTGTTGTAGGGTGATAAAATTATCTAGTTCCTGGGAGATTTGGGGAGTATCTGGAGAATTGGATGATCGGTCTGAATGAAATGAAGAGTAGGTTGGGGTGACTTGTGAAGCATAAGAGGGTGTAGAAATCGATGGGAGTGGGTTATTTGGCGGGATTGGTTGAAAAGGGGGTTTTGAAAAAACTGAGGAGTTGGTTTGAAAATTATTGGATGGAGATGGTTCAGAGTCTGCAAATTTGTCAGGGGTTTCAATATCTGGGACCTATTGCACCAGATGAGTTATAACCGAGGTGGTTAACTCATAGAGTAATTTCGGATAGGGTACACCGTCTGCTCGTCACGCTATCTTATTTTCGGCCGGATAGATTCGTGCAACTTCTTAGTCTAATACCGATCCTAATCTTACTCTTATACTATCTAGTCTCAGGTTGTTTAACTAGTCTCTGCTAGGCTCAATAGATCTAGGGTATACTGGTTTATTGCGGCTGCTGAAGTTCGCTTGGAGAGTCAACTAATTTCTAAGTTAAATTCAAATCTCTCTGGTGCTGAAATTACAAGTAATTTCAGCACTTACAAATAAGTGGGTTGTTAGTTAGATGGATCATGATTGGTTAATATTAAATACTTTACAGTGGTAAAATATCTAATTTATCCAATCATAAAATGTAGTTTAGATCAGGTTCCAATATTACTGGAAGTACCATTGTATCGGTGTCAGTGATTATAACACTTTACAAATGATGCAAGTGATTTTGTTGAGCTAATTCTTTGCCTGAAAAAGTCTATATTTCGATTTGATAATGCTTGCCATAATGATTTTGAAACTGAAAAAAATATATATATATATACCTGTTGTTCTTGATATATCAGCACCTTGGACACCTTGCCATATTTAGAACACTCCTCTGTAATCTCATCCTCCAGGTACTCATCTATCTCATCCACAGTCACCATATTACGTAACACTATAGTTCTCGATCTGGTCTCACGCATTAGCTTCTGCATCAACCGCTGTCTGGCTCCCCCTCCCGAAATACTTATCTCCTCCTGGGCACTGAGTGACGTCGAAAACTCAGCTTCCATTTCTGGCTGCGGCTCAGGCTGTTTCTGAATCAGCTCCTGTTTAGGCGGAATGTATTGCTGCATTGGTTGTTGTGGATCAGGAGCCTGATCGGAAGGTGTAGGTACAGTGATTACGGGAACAACTGTTTCCCCTAAAAAACAAGGAATTGAATCGCCATAAAATGAACTTATTAGGCAATTATTTGAATAACAGCCTTAAAACGCTGGATACGTCAGATAAAAGTTGCTTTTTTAACTTACTACTAACATGATTCAAAAGCTGTGGCCTAGCAACCACGAATACGAAAATTTGGATCAACTGAAATTGCAAACAATTTAATTTCAGATATCATCACATAAAATTATCTTAAAGCCGCTTCAGTCTTTACAGAAAACTCTTATCGAAATTAGTAGAGGTTCTGGTTACATCCGCTTACAATAGAGGTTCTGCTTACAGATGCAAGTTCTGCTTACATCCCAGTTTCGTTTGAAACCGTGCTATTTAAACTTCTTATTTATATGTGTTCATGATTAATAGGAGCAAAAAGTAATTGAGTGTGCAGCAAAAACTAATATTCAACTAGCGTGTACCGCACCTCCGGTGCTTCGAATTTTCAACAACTCAAAAAAATACTGTTCTTTGAGTGTAATCTGACAGCACCCAATTACAGGATTCGTAATTAAAAATTTTGCAAAGTTCTTTATTCAAGTTTTTTATACAAATTTTGAAGAACCATAAAACTTTGGTAAAATTTATACAAATTCTTCGAAAAATTTAAAATGACTTGAGCAGTCGCATTTGGACGCAAGATTTACAACTCCTGAGAGTAACTTCAAATTTTGTAAAATTTTTAGTTCGATTTTTTAATTCAAATTTTGAAAAAACCATTAAAATTTGTGACATTTTTATATCTAAGTATATAATGTATTAAGAAACGTCACATCTGGAAAACTGAAAGCAATTGAGCAGTCCCATTTAGACGCAAGATTTGCAACTCCTGAGAATACTCTTACAGTGCCCAACCACAATGTTGGGCAATTCAAATTTTGAGAAACTTCACCTTATTGAAAACCAGAAAAAAATCACAACTCGAAAACTACCAAAGTTTGAGCAATTCTCTTTGATGGCAAAATTCGCAATCTTTGAAAGTACACAACTACAGGGCTGGGAATTTTACTGTAACAATAACAAATTATTTTGTAATTTTGAGTTTTCCGAAAATTTAAAAAAACAATCACTAAAATCGTCGTATCTCTTATACAAAAATGATTTGGGTATTCTTAATTGGAGGTCAAATTTACGACCCCTGAGATTACTCTGACAGCCCCCCCCCCCCAACTACAGCTTAGGAATTTCGAACTTTCAAAAAAAATTAAATTAATTTTCATGAAATATTTTTTAAATCACAAAAAAGGTCATATCTCGAAAACTGCAAGATTTTGAGCAGTCCTATTTGGAGGCAAAATTCACAGTCCTAATGGGAGGCAAAAATCCTAACTCCTGAGAGTACCCAGACAGAGCCTCACTACAGAGATGGTAATTTCAAGTTTTGTGAAATTTTTGTTTGATCTAATTTTTCTGAAAAATTTTGAAAAAATCCAAAAAAAACGTCATATCTCGAAAACTACAACGATTGGAATAGCCATAATCAAAGGCAAACTTCGCAACCCCAGAAAGTACTCTCACAATATCCAACTACAGGCTTGAAATTCAACTTTTTGGATTTTTTTAAAATCTAAATTTTTGAAAAAATCATAAAAAACGTCATATCTCGAAAACTACAACGACTTGAGAAGTGGGAATTTGAGGCAAGATTCGCAACCCCCCATATTACCCTGGGGGTTGCAACACATGCTAAAATAATACGTTGAAAAAGCTTAAACATGGCGAGATAGTGAAGCCCGCATTTAAATATATAATAGATAGATAGATAATAGATGGAAGTTCAAAAATTAGGCGACGGGTAGACAGACATTATCAAATTAATTTAAAAAGCAGGTATACAGACAGACAGACTTAATTTCGCCTCGAAAACAAATACTGACAAATTAATGACCTTGTGAAAAACTAAATGAAAAATTTTCTTAAGCATTGCAATATATGCTATATATGATGAAAAAATTCTTTCGTTAAACATGCAAAATTATTAGGCTTAAACATGGGAGATAGCTGTCACTCACATTTAAATATAGTATAGATAGATAGATTGACAAACCGTAGTTAATGGTGTTGCCAGTCGTCAAGTCAGGAACCACGAAGTCCTGCAGAGCATCAGTATCCACCTCAGGAACCATATCTTGTTCTTCCTTCATTCTTTCTTGCTGCTTGATGACCTTCAAGGACATTCCTGGAGGAACCAGGTCGTTCAGATCCGAAAGATCAACTCCTACTTCGTCGAGACATTCCTGAGCTATGACTGTAAATTGTTGGCTTTGCAATGCTTCTGAAATACCGCAATAGTTAGCTGCGGCCTGACGAGCAGTTTTAATAGACTGGGCCAACTGCTCATCGGGTGTCAAAATTGCAGGGCCAAGGAAGCTCAGTAGGGGGTCCGGAGGAGTAATCGCCTTACCGACTCTAAGCAATTGACCTCCTAAATCGAACATGTTCATCCCTGCTATGGCGTCATTGCATGCTTTATGTGAGTCGTACTCTATGAAGGCGTATCCTTTATGCGGACAGTGATCTTCGTCTAGTTTTCGAGGCATATTTATATTCACAATATTTCCGAAGCTCTCGAATACACTTCTGACGTCGTTTTCATTCAGAGCGGGATGCAGTGAGGAAACGAAGATTCGGCTATAGTTTTTAGACTCCTCAATGATTTGCTCGATGATCGGCATAGCTTGTGGCATATTGGAAGGTCGGCCCACCTTAATTGTTCTCCCTCCCAACATTGCATTGTTCATCTGCTCAAGAGCGAGTTGTGCTGCTTCGGGTATGTCATACTCAAGGAAACAGAAACCTTTATGTCTACCTAATAAAAACAAAACATAATTAAATATTAAATTATTCCAAAAAAAACTTCGTCCATAAGTAGGTCTAAACTGAGGCAATTAAAGTCTCTTCACAACAAGAATAGACTGATGATTTGCAAGTAGGATAGAATGTTATAGTAGCAGCCAAATTTGTTAACCTTTATCTTTTCGTTTTTCTCTGAGGAATTTCGCGTGGAATTGAATGACAATAATCAGTTGATCTATATATATGACTAATATTTCCAGTCGCAATCATTCACTCAGGAATCGGAACCGTCCAAAGCAAAAGATGCAGCTCAAATCACGACTAAAAGGGCTTCTATGTAACTCATTTCGAATAACTAATGCTTGCTGTACTTATTTCAATCATACTCATTGATTTTACAGGACAATTAAGACCGCTCGAATAGACAGTTTATGTAGTGTTAAATCTACATTGGTAAAGTCTGCACAAATAATAGTAGCAATGAAACGCCGTTTAAAACGGCTAGTTGATTTATAGAAGATAGACTTCCAGTGAAAACAAGTTCAGAGATTTATACCTGTAACATTATCCCAAGTCATGCAGACACTTTTAAGAGGTCCAAACGGTGAGAACATCCCAGACACTGCATCTTCGTTTGCCTCATAGTAGACTGATCCAATGTAGATTCGACACATGAGACTCATGGCTCTCTCCTTGTTTGCGGCGAGTTGCAGACTCTGAACACGTTGTTGTTGATGAACCATGCTCTGTTTCATAATAACATTTTTCAAACTCAATTCAATTGCATACTTTTTTGCTTTGTAAAGGGCTGTTTTCTGTGATTCACTGAGAGGTTTACGTTCTAAAACACCAGAGCCGGGTATTGCTTTGCCAGTTTGAGCCAGCTGCAAAATAACTTGATCGGCTTCCGTAAAATGAATGCCAGGGTCATTAGTGGTATGACGTTGTCCACTTGTATCATAGTAAACGCCCGTTTTAACTGTAACCGATTGTTTTGCTTTCTCTAACTCCACATTCTGACGTTGTTGGCTAATGTGTGATGACAAACTTGCCAGATCCATTTCTTCTGAAAACTAACAGTAGGTCGTTTTGGTCGAAAAATTTTTCTTCATACGATTAAGCAAGGATTAGCGTTGGCATGAAATCAAGTATACCAGCTTGTAACGCACCTCCGGTGCTTCAAATAGGGCATTTAACGTGAAAACAGCTTGTATACAAAATAAATGAAAAAAAAAACAACTAAAGGAATGCAATCATAAGAAGAGACGGGCGCGTTTTAAAAAAAATGAACAAAAAAATTCTAAATGAAATGTTTATAAACTAAAGTGGTCAAATCTCTGAAGCTACTGGGTTTCAAATACTGGATTTCAGAATAGCTGATAGCATTCAAATAAACTCCCCATATTTAACAAATTCATTGGCAAAATCACTGAATTCATGAATGAGACATTTGTTGAACTTAGTTCTTTTTTATTTAAAACAGCAGACTTTTTTCTTAGTTTAAATGATAGTTCAATGAAAACTTTTGAAAAATCAGACAAAAAACCTCAATTTCAGCAAAGTGAACAATTCGAGCTATAAAATTGGGGTGTAGGCCAAATCTGTAAGTGATGGTAGTAACCTGACTTCACTCCACGAATGCGTGGACAATTTCAAATTTAGAAAAAAATTTGGAACTTAAAAGTCAATTTTTTTTCAAAAATCATGAAAAATTAATCAGAATTCATACCTAGGAAATTTAAAAGCGTTGGGCAGTCATGTTTGGGGTCTATAAAAACTTCCTGAGAATGCTTCAGCAGCATCCCATCAAAACTTTGTGAACTAACGTTGTTAAATTTTGAAAAGATTTAGTTTTTGAAAAGGTATGAAAAATCATAAAAAATGGCTATCTCGCAAACAAAGATTATTTAAGCAGTCCAAAAAAAATTGCAGCCTCTGTAAGTACCTTGAGATCACCCATTTTAGGGTTAGGAATTCAAAATTTCGCATAATTCTTTCAAATCAAAATTTTTGAAAACTTTTTAAGAATTATTGAAAAAACGTCATGTCTTGGAAACTTAAATGATTTCAGCAGTCATTTTTGGAGGGAAATTTGCAATGTCTGAGAGCAACTTGACAGAACCTGCTACTAAAGGACTGGTAATATCAACTTTTGTTAAGTTTTTAACGCATCTAAGTTGTGAAAAAATAAATTAAAAAACCTTAAAAAACTTCCTATGTCGGTAATTAAAAAGATCTAAGCAGTCAGATTTTGAGACAAGAGTTGCAACCCCTGAGAGAACCCTGACGGCACCCCACTACAGATATAGCTTAAAGTTGCAAAAATTCTTTCGTTAAACATGCAATAATAATACTTTGAAAAAGGTTACACATGGTGAGATAGTGAAACCCGCATTTAAATATATAACTAGCGAGTACCGCACATCCGGTGCTTCAAAATTTCAACAACTCAAAAACTATTCATTGAGTTAACTCTGACAGCACCCAATTACAGGGTTCGTAATTAAAAATTTTACAAATTTTTTTATTCAAGTTTTTTATACAAATTTTGAAGAACGATAAAATTTTATGAAGTTTTATACAAGTTCTTCAAAAAAATCAAATTGAACTAAGGCATTTCACATCTGGGAACTGTGAGCAATTGAGCAGTCGCATTTGGACGCAAGATTTGCAACTCCTGAGAGTACCCTTACAGTACCCAACTACACCGTTGGGAAATTCAAATTTTGAGAAACTTCACCTTGAGTTTTCTAAAAGAGGTATTTTTTTTTGAAAACGAAAAAAAAAAACCAAATTTCGAACACTATCAAAATTTGAAAAGTCTTTTTTGATGGCAATATTCGCAGTTTTTGAAAGCACGCAACTACAGGGTTGGGAATTTCACTTTAACGAAATATTTTGTCATTTGAGTTTTCTGAAAATTTCTAAAAAAAAAAATCACAAAAATCATCTTATCCTGAAAAAAATTGATTTGGGCATTCTTAATAGAAGGCCAAATTTGCAACCCCTGAGATTACTCTGACAGCCCATCAACTACAGGTTAAGAACTTCAAACTTTGGAAAAAAAACATGAAAATTTTTTTGAAAAATCACAGAAAACGTCATATCTGGAAAACTGCAAGATTTTGAGCAGTCCTATTCAGAGGCAAGATTCGCAACCTCCTTAGATTACCCTCACAGATTCCAATAACAGGACTGAGATCTTCAAAGTTTTGGAATTTTTTAACATTTCAGTTTTTTTGAAAATTTCTGAGAAAATCGTTTAAAAAAATGATATCTCGAAAACTACAAGGATTTGAGCAGTCATAATTGGCGGCGAAATTCACAACTCCTGAGAGTACCCTGACGGCGGCTCACTACAGAGATGGTAACTTCAAGTTTTGTGAAATTTGTTATATCTAATTTTTCTGAAAAATTTGAAAAAATTCAAAAAAAAACGTCATATCTCGAAAACTACAAAGATTTGAGCAGACATAATTTTTTTGAAAAAACCTCGAAAATTGCCTATCTCGTAAACTAAAAAAATTTGGTTATTCACATTTGGAGGCCAGAATCGCAAAACCTGGGAAACCTCTGACAATATCCTACTATTGGGTTGCTAACTTCAAACTTGGAATAAACACTGAAACTAAATTGGAAAATCGAAAAAAAAACAACCATTTCAATTTATGATATAGCTTAAACGTGAACAAATTTTTTTGTTAAACATGCAAAAATAATACGTTGGAAAAGCTTAAACATGGCGAGATAGTGAAGCCCGCATTCAAAGAACTAATAGACAATATCCTACTATTGGGTTGCTAATTTCAAACTTCGAATAAACACTGAAATTAAACTGGAAGATTATACGATATAGCTTAAACGTGAACAACTTTATTTGTTAAATATGCAAAAATAATACGTTGGAAAAGCTTAAACATGGCGAGATAGTGAAGCCCGCATTTAAAGAAATAATAGATAGATAGATAATAAATAATAGACAGATAATAGATGAAAATTGAAAAAATTAAGCGACGGGTAGACAGACATAATCAAATTAATTTAAAAAGCAGGTATACAGACAGACAGACTTAATTTGGCCTCGAAAAAAAATACTGAAAAATTAATGACTTTGCGAAAAACAAATTGGAAAACTTTCTAAAGCATTGCAATATATGATATAGCTTAAACATGAAAAAAATCGTTCGTTAAACATGCAAAATTATTATGCTTAAACATGGGAGATAGCTGTCACTCCATTTAAATATAGTATAGATATAGATAGATAGACATAGATAGATAAATCGCTTTTTCTTGCAAACACCTGCTAACACATCATTTTTCTTCGATCAAATCTGTTTTACCCACAACCACCTAGCTTGAATTTAAAACTCAAACAGAGCTAAAAAGTTACTCTGAATATGTAACATCGTTCACATGATTGACATATGAAGCGAAGAAACGTCTGCACTTTAGCCGTTGGGCTCTAGCAGTTCTTGTGCTTCATTCAATCAATGAACACGGCACATTGGAACCTTTACAGCTTGAGGCTGCCACCAAATTATAACCCCCACTAGTACGAAAATGAGTAACACCCCTTAGTTTATAGATCTCAAAAAGAAAAACTTCAAAATGTGTGAAAAAATATCGAATAAAAAAAACTAAATTTGGAAAAATTTCAAACTAAAAAAAACCACCAGAGAAACACAATCATCAGAATTAAATAAGAATTCATTTACGGAGTGGCTAGTGAGCAACAAAAGTTGGTTAGACGCATGTTGAGCCGAAATTGCTGTTTATAAATCCACACAAATAAATAGTTACCAGAAAAATTTTTTTGAGCGCTTAAAATTAAAGCTTGAAGCTTTTACATCTCACCACTACTCCATCTTGAAATATACATAACTGAAATTCAATTTTTGTTCTTCAAACTCGTAAACGGTTGCCTGCAGAAAAGACTATTCTAAATAACTGAACAACAAATTGACCAACAACCTAAGAACTTGAAATTTGAAACTGGAAATAAAAGACGAGGGTTGAATTTGTGGAAAACCCAATTACGGCAACAGAAAGTGAATCGGACTGATTAAAACAAGCCAATCTTCTATCTTTCTATGTGAGAAGCTTTCTTAACCTTGATAGAAAAATGATCTTCTCCCACTCTCTATAAAAAAAATCAACTACGACATCATATCAGTGAAGTAAATTATGACTAAAACATAATAACCGAAAACTTTCGAAAACTAATTGCAAAGATATGAGCTGCAAATAATGAATACGAAAAAGTGAGGATACTAGAAAAAAGTGAAGATACTAATCAACAACCTTGCTCTGATCATAAGCCAACAAGAACAAGTTTTCATGCAAGCCAAAATCCAGTCGTAATTTTAGCCTTAACAAAATATGACCTCCATCTTCCTGAGCTATAGCATTGTTGATTTTTAGTCAAACAAATACAAATAGAGTTAAGACACTATCAAAAAAAAACATTGGATCTCAAAACAAGCTTCCTTCTTATTTACGGGAAAAGCAAAAAAGCGACATGACCCAACCCACACATCCCAAGAGTGGTCAAAATGAAACGATCAGAAAAATTGAATGACCTTTTCGACTATGATCTTGGTTGTTTCAAAGCCGAGGTTCTTCATATTACAAAAGTATTTATCATCAATTTTTAAACTGCAAACGATTTAATTTCAGATATCATCACATAAAATTATCTAAAAGCCGCTTCAGTCTTTACAGAAAACTCTTAACGAATTTAGTAGAGGTTCTGGTTACATCCGCTTACAATAGAGGTTCTGCTTACAGATGCAAGTTCTGCTTACATCCCAGTTTCGTTTGAAACCGTGCTATTTAAACTTCTTATTTATGTGTTCATGATTAATAGGAGCAAAAAGTAATATTCAACTAGCGTGTACCGCACCTCCGGTGCTTCGAATTTTCAACAACTCAAAAAAACTGTTCTTTGAAAGCAATCTGACAGCACATAATTGCAGGGTTCGTAATTAAAAATTTTGCAACGTTTTTTATTCAAGTTTTTTATACAAATTTTGAAGAACCATAAAATTTAGGTAAAATTTATACAAGTTCTTCGAAAAATTTAAAACGACTTGAGCAGTCGCATTTGGACGCAAGATTTACAACTCCTGAGAGTAACTTCAAATTTTGTAAAATTTTTAATTCGATTTTTTAATTCAAATTTTGAAAAAACCATTAAAATTTGTGACATTTTTATATCTAAGTATATAATGTATTAAGAAACGTCACATCTGGAAAACTGAAAGCAATTGAGCAGTCCCATTTAGACGCAAGATTTGCAACTCCTGAGAGTACTCTTACAGTGCCCAACCACAATGTTGGGCAATTCAAATTTTGAGAAACTTCACCTTATTGAAAACCAGAAAAAAATCACATCTCGAAAACTACCAAAGTTTGAGCAATTTTCTTTGATGGCAAAATTCGCAATCTTTGAAAGTACACAACTACAGGGTTGAGAATTTTACTGTAACAATAACAAATTATTTTGTAATTTTGAGTTTTCCGAAAATTAAAAAAAAAATCACAAAAATCGTCGTATCTCTAATACAAAAATGATTTGGGTATTCTTAATTGGAGGTCAAATTTACGACCCCTGAGATTACTCTGACAGCCCCCCCCCCAACTACAGCTTAGGAATTTCGAACTTTCAAAAAAAAATTTAATTAATTTTCATGAAATTTTTTTTAAATCACAAAAAAGGTCATACCTGGAAAACTGCAAGATTTTGAGCAGTCCTATTTGGAGGCAAAATTCACAGTCCTAATGGGAGGCAAAAATCCTAACTCCTGAGAGTACCCAGACAGAGCCTCACTACAGAGATGGTTATTTCAAGTTTTGTGAAATTTTTGTTTGATCTAATTTTTCTGAAAAATTTTGAAAAATCCAAAAAAAAACGTCATATCTCGAAAACTACAACGATTGGAATAGCCATAATCAAAGGCAAATTTCGCAACACCAGAAAGTACTCTCACAATATCCAACTACAGGCTTGAGATTCAACTTTTTGGATTTTTTTAAAATCTAAGTTTTTGAAAAAATCATAAAAAACGTCATATCTCGAAAACTACAAGGACTTGAGAAGTGGGAATTTGAGGCAAGATTCGCAACCCCTCAGATTACCCTGGGGGTTGCAACACATGCAAAAATAATACGTTGAAAAAGCTTAAATATGGCGAGATAGTGAAGCCCGCATTTAAATATATAATAGATAGATAGATAATAGATGAAAGTTCAAAAATTAGGCGACGGGTAGACACACATTATCAAATTAATTTAAAAAGCAGGTATACAGACAGAAAGACTTAATTTCGCCTCGAAAACAAATACTGACAAATTAATGACCTTGTGAAAAACTAAATGAAAAATTTTCTTAAGCATTGCAATATATGCTATAGCTTAAACATGAAAAAATTCTTTCGTTAAACATGCAAAACTATCAGGCTTAAACATGGGAGATAGCTGTCACTCGCATTTAAATATAGTATAGATAGATAGATTGACAAACCGTAGTTAATGGTGTTGCCACTCGTCAAGTCAGGAACCACGAAGTCCTGCAGAGCATCAGTATCCACCTCAGGAACCATATCTTGTTCTTCCTTCATCCTTTCTTGCTGCTTGATGACCTTCAAGGACATTCCTGGAGGAACCAGGTCGTTCAAATCCGAAAGATCAACTCCTACTTCGTCGAGACATTCCTGAGCTATGACTGTAAATTGTTGGCTTTGCAATGCTTCTGAAATACCGCAATAGTTAGCTGCGGCCTGACGAGCAGTTTTAATAGACTGGGCCAACTGCTCATCGGGTGTCAAAATTGCAGGACCTAGGAAGCTCAGTAGGGGGTCCGGAGGAGTAATCGCCTTACCGACTCTAAGCAATTGACCTCCTAAATCGAACATGTTCATCCCTGCTATGGCGTCATTGCATGCTTTATGTGAGTCGTACTCTATGAAGGCGTATCCTTTATGCGGACAGTGATCTTCGTCTAGTTTTCGAGGCATATTTATATTCACAATATTTCCGAAGCTCTCGAATACACTTCTGACGTCGTTTTCATTCAGAGCGGGATGCAGTGAGGAAACGAAAATTCGGCTATAGTTTTTAGACTCCTCAATGATTTGCTCGATGATCGGCATAGCTTGTGGCATATTAGAAGGTCGGCCCACCTTAATTGTTCTCCCTCCCAACATTGCATTGTTCATCTACTCAAGAGCGAGTTGTGCTGCTTCGGGTATGTCATACTCAAGGAAACAGAAACCTTTATGTCTACCTAATAAAAACAAAACATAATTAAATATTAAATTATTCCAAAAAAAACTTCGTCCATAAGTAGGTCTAAACTGAGGCAATTAAAGTCTCTTCACAACAAGAATAGACTGATGATTTGCAAGTAGGATAGAATGTTATAGTAGCAGCCAAATTTGTTAACCTTTATCTTTTCGTTTTTCTCTGAGGAATTTCGCGTGGAATTGAATGACAATAATCAGTTGATCTATATATATGACTAATATTTCCAGTCGCAATCATTCACTCAGGAATCGGAACCGTCCAAAGCAAAAGATGCAGCTCAAATCACGACTAAAAGGGCTTCTATGTAACTCATTTCGAATAACTAATGCTTGCTGTACTTATTTCAATCATACTCATTGATTTTACAGGACAATTAAGACCGCTCGAATAGACAGTTTATGTAGTGTTAAATCTACATTGGTAAAGTCTGCACAAATAATAGTAGCAATGAAACGCCGTTTAAAACGGCTAGTTGATTTATAGAAGATAGACTTCCAGTGAAAACAAGTTCAGAGATTTATACCTGTAACATTATCCCAAGTCATGCAGACACTTTTAAGAGGTCCAAACGGTGAGAACATCCCAGACACTGCATCTTCGTTTGCCTCATAGTAGACTGATCCAATGTAGATTCGACACATGAGACTCATGGCTCTCTCCTTGTTTGCGGCGAGTTGCAGACTCTGAACACGTTGTTGTTGATGAACCATGCTCTGTTTCATAATAACATTTTTCAAACTCAATTCAATTGCATACTTTTTTGCTTTGTAAAGGGCTGTTTTCTGTGATTCACTGAGAGGTTTACGTTCTAAAACACCAGAGCCGGGTATTGCTTTGCCAGTTTGAGCCAGCTGCAAAATAACCGGATCGGCTTCCGTAAAATGAATGCCAGGGTCATTAGTGGTATGACGTTGTCCACTTGTATCATAGTAAACGCCCGTTTTAACTGTAAACGATTGTTTTGCTTTCTCTAACTCCACATTCTGACGTTGTTGGCTAATGTGTGATGACAAACTTGCCAGATCCATTTCTTCTGAAAACTAACAGTAGGTCGTTTCGGTCGAAAAATTTTTCTTCATACGATTAAGCAAGGATTAGCGTTGGCATGAAATCAAGTATACCAGCTTGTAACGCACCTCCGGTGCTTCAAATAGGGCATTTAACGTGAAAACAGCTTGTATACAAAATAAATGAAAAAAAAACAACTAAAGGAATGCAATCATAAGAAGAGAAGGGACGGGCGCGTTTTTAAAAAAATGAACAAAAAAATTCTAAATGAAATGTTTATAAACTAAAGTGGTCAAATCTCTGAAGCTACTGGGTTTCAAATACTGGATTTCAGAATAGCTGATAGCATTCAAATAAACTCCCCATATTTAACAAATTCATTGGCAAAATCACTGAATTCATGAATGAGACATTTGTTGAACTTAGTTCTTTTTTATTTAAAACAGCAGACTTTTTTCTTAGTTTAAATGATAGTTCAATGAAAACTTTTGAAAAATCAGACAAAAAACCTCAATTTCAGCAAAGTGAACAATTCGAGCTATAAAATTGGGGTGTAGGCCAAATCTGTAAGTGATGGTAGTAACCTGACTTCACTCCACGAATGCGTGGACAATTTCAAATTTAGAAAAAAATTTGGAACTTAAAAGTCAATTTTTTTTCAAAAATCATGAAAAATTAATCAGAATTCATACCTAGGAAATTTAAAAGCGTTGGGCAGTCATGTTTGGGGTCTATAAAAACTTCCTGAGAATGCTTCAGCAGCATCCCATCAAAACTTTGTGAACTAACGTTGTTAAATTTTGAAAAGATTTAGTTTTTGAAAAGGTATGAAAAATCATAAAAAATGGCTATCTCGCAAACAAAGATTATTTAAGCAGTCCAAAAAAAATTGCAGCCTCTGTAAGTACCTTGAGATCACCCATTTTAGGGTTAGGAATTCAAAATTTCGCATAATTCTTTCAAATCAAAATTTTTGAAAACTTTTTAAGAATTATTGAAAAAACGTCATGTCTTGGAAACTTAAATGATTTCAGCAGTCATTTTTGGAGGGAAATTTGCAATGTCTGAGAGCAACTTGACAGAACCTGCTACTAAAGGACTGGTAATATCAACTTTTGTTAAGTTTTTAACGCATCTAAGTTGTGAAAAAATAAATTAAAAAACCTTAAAAAACTTCCTATGTCGGTAATTAAAAAGATCTAAGCAGTCAGATTTTGAGACAAGAGTTGCAACCCCTGAGAGAACCCTGACGGCACCCCACTACAGATATAGCTTAAAGTTGCAAAAATTCTTTCGTTAAACATGCAATAATAATACTTTGAAAAAGGTTACACATGGTGAGATAGTGAAACCCGCATTTAAATATATAACTAGCGAGTACCGCACCTCCGGTGCTTCAAAATTTCAACAACTCAAAAACTATTCATTGAGTTTACTCTGACAGCACCCAATTACAGGGTTCGTAATTAAAAATTTCACAAATTTTTTTATTCAAGTTTTTTATACAAATTTTGAAGAACGATAAAATTTTATGAAGTTTTATACAAGTTCTTCAAAAAAATCAAATTGAACTAAGGCATTTCACATCTGGGAACTGTGAGCAATTGAGCAGTCGCATTTGGACGCAAGATTTGCAACTCCTGAGAGTACCCTTACAGTACCCAACTACACCGTTGGGAAATTCAAATTTTGAGAAACTTCACCTTGAGTTTTCTAAAAGAGGTATTTTTTTTTGAAAACGAAAAAAAAACCAAATTTCGAACACTATCAAAATTTGAAAAGTCTTTTTTGATGGCAATATTCGCAGTTTTTGAAAGCACGCAACTACAGGGTTGGGAATTTCACTTTAACGAAATATTTTGTCATTTGAGTTTTCTGAAAATTTCTAAAAAAAAAAATCACAAAAATCATCTTATCCTGAAAAAAATTGATTTGGGCATTCTTAATAGAAGGCCAAATTTGCAACCCCTGAGATTACTCTGACAGCCCATCAACTACAGGTTAAGAACTTCAAACTTTGGAAAAAAAACATGAAAATTTTTTTGAAAAATCACAGAAAACGTCATATCTGGAAACCTGCAAGATTTTGAGCAGTCCTATTCAGAGGCAAGATTCGCAACCTCCTTAGATTACCCTCACAGATTCCAATAACAGGACTGAGATCTTCAAAGTTTTGGAATTTTTTAACATTTCAGTTTTTTTGAAAATTTCTGAGAAAATCGTTTAAAAAAAATGATATCTCGAAAACTACAAGGATTTGAGCAGTCATAATTGGCGGCGAAATTCGCAACTCCTGAGAGTACCCTGACGGCGGCTCACTACAGAGATGGTAACTTCAAGTTTTGTGAAATTTGTTATATCTAATTTTTCTGAAAAATTTGAAAAAATTCAAAAAAAAACGTCATATCTCGAAAACTACAAAGATTTGAGCAGACATAATTTTTTTGAAAAAACCTCGAAAATTGCCTATCTCGTAAACTAAAAGAATTTGGTTATTCACATTTGGAGGCCAGAATTGCAAAACCTGGGAAACCTCTGACAATATCCTACTATTGGGTTGCTAACTTCAAACTTGGAATAAACACTGAAACTAAATTGGAAAATCGAAAAAAAAAAAACCATTTCAATTTATGATATAGCTTAAACGTGAACAAATTTTTTTGTTAAACATGCAAAAATAATACGTTGGAAAAGCTTAAACATGGCGAGATAGTGAAGCCCGCATTCAAAGAACTAATAGACAATATCCTACTATTGGGTTGCTAATTTCAAACTTCGAATAAACACTGAAATTAAACTGGAAGATTATACGATATAGCTTAAACGTGAACAACTTTATTTGTTAAACATGCAAAAATAATACGTTGGAAAAGCTTAAACATGGCGAGATAGTGAAGCCCGCATTTAAAGAAATAATAGATAGATAGATAATAAATAATAGACAGATAATAGATGAAAATTGAAAAAATTAAGCGACGGGTAGACAGACATAATCAAATTAATTTAAAAAGCAGGTATACAGAGAGACAGACTTAATTTGGCCTCGAAAAAAAATACTGAAAAATTAATGACTTTGCGAAAAACAAATTGGAAAACTTTCTAAAGCATTGCAATATATGATATAGCTTAAACATGAAAAAAATCGTTCGTTAAACATGCAAAATTATTATGCTTAAACATGGGAGATAGCTGTCACTCCATTTAAATATAGTATAGATATAGATAGATAGACATAGATAGATAAATCGCTTTTTCTTGCAAACACCTGCTAACACATCATTTTTCTTCGATCAAATCTGTTTTACCCACAACCACCTAGCTTGAATTTAAAACTCAAACAGAGCTAAAAAGTTACTCTGAATATGTAACATCGTTCACATGATTGACATATGAAGCGAAGAAACGTCTGCACTTTAGCCGTTGGGCTCTAGCAGTTCTTGTGCTTCATTCAATCAATGAACACGGCACATTGGAACCTTTACAGCTTGAGGCTGCCACCAAATTATAACCCCCACTAGTACGAAAATGAGTAACACCCCTTAGTTTATAGATCTCAAAAAGAAAAACTTCAAAATGTGTGAAAAAATCTCGAATAAAAAAAACTAAATTTGGAAAAATTTCAAACTAAAAAAAAACCACCAGAGAAACACAATCATCAGAATTAAATAAGAATTCATTTACGGAGTGGCTAGTGAGCAACAAAAGTTGGTTAGACGCATGTTGAGCCGAAATTGCTGTTTATAAATCCACACAAATAAATAGTTACCAGAAAAAATTTTTTGAGCGCTTAAAATTAAAGCTTGAAGCTTTTACATCTCACCACTACTCCATCTTGAAATATACATAACTGAAATTCAATTTTTGTTCTTCAAACTCGTAAACGGTTGCCTGCAGAAAAGACTATTCTAAATAACTGAACAACAAATTGACCAACAACCTAAGAACTTGAAATTTGAAACTGGAAATAAAAGACGAGGGTTGAATTTGTGGAAAACCCAATTACGGCAACAGAAAGTGAATCGGACTGATTAAAACAAGCCAATCTTCTATCTTTCTATGTGAGAAGCTTTCTTAACCTTGATAGAAAAATGATCTTCTCCCACTCTCTATAAAAAAAATCAACTACGACATCATATCAGTGAAGTAAATTATGACTAAAACATAATAACCGAAAACTTTCGAAAACTAATTGCAAAGATATGAGCTGCAAATAATGAATACGAAAAAGTGAGGATACTAGAAAAAAGTGAAGATACTAATCAACAACCTTGCTCTGATCATAAGCCAACAAGAACAAGTTTTCATGCAAGCCAAAATCCAGTCGTAATTTTAGCCTTAACAAAATATGACCTCCATCTTCCTGAGCTATAGCATTGTTGATTTTTAGTCAAACAAATACAAATAGAGTTAAGACACTATCAAAAAAAAACATTGGATCTCAAAACAAGCTTCCTTCCTATTTACGGGAAAAGCAAAAAAGCGACATGACCCAACCCACACATCCCAAGAGTGGTCAAAATGAAACGATCAGAAAAATTGAATGACCTTTTCGACTATGATCTTGGTTGTTTCAAAGCCGAGGTTCTTCATATTACAAAAGTATTTATCATCAATTCGAAAAAATCTAACGATACTACCAAAAATAGATTACCAAAAAACTGCTTAATCAAACTAAGGCATAGCCACTCTTTTTAAATTGATTAGGATGATAGGTGCAAAACAGCCAATTTTCCCGCTGAACTGTTGCATATAAAATATCGTTGATGACATGCTTTTCATGTCATTCAGGTCAAAGACCCGGTCAATGTCCTAATTGAACTTTGAGTAACACGTCAGAGTGTAGTGTCATCAAACAGTATTTACAAAATACATCAAAAGAAATTTTATCCACATTAAATCGACTCACTACGTGCTGCAAATGGCATCAAATTACAATGCTATAGCATTGTAACGTTTTCATTTATCCGCTTTCTGAACTTATTAAATAGTTTCAGATAAATTGTTGATATACTGGGACAGCCGTGGTGGTCCCCTGCAATTACTTCAAATTACTTCGACTGGATTCATTTACCACTGCTACCGCTCGTGGACACTAGTGGGTGGACACAGGTTGGTGGATCACTTATTTGTAGTTGGAGCAAGCTCACTCAGAAGGACCCTTGACTACCTACCCCACGATCTAAGAGTAAATAATCGAAGATTCACTTTTGCAAAATCAGGACTAAGCCTCAACCCAAACAACGTGAATAAACTCAAGAAATTGCAGTGGTTACTTAGAAACGGTTCCCTAAAATCCAGAGAAATCATTCTCTGGCACGACGTGATAAACAATAGTATCACAAAGCATCCCAAAAACTTTAATACGAAGTGTTCCCCGGAGCAGTTAACTGAAATCATCACGAATTTTCAGCATCAAATAGCTGTGTGCCATTCTGCCAGATGGCACAGCGCAACCTTTCGACAAGGCACGAATCAGAGAGAAAAGGCCTTAACAATAAAAAAGTGCTTGAAAGGAGGGTCGAAGTATTCTGAAATTTTCTATTTATAAAATTTCGATTTTCAAGTTAATATTTCTCAGAAATACGAAAAACGGCCATTTGGACCAGAAAAAGCTGAGAAAAAAAGCAGGAGAACGCCAAATAGTGTGAAAAACAGTCGCACAAGAGACGGAAAACACGAAGCCCCTTATCGTGGCAACAACGCACGATAAGATCCTTATCAGCGGATATTAGTGGAGAAGGAAGCTTCAGTGGGGAAGGAATATTCCACGGAACCCTCCCGGGACGCAAATTAGAAGAGATAAGAGCGTTATCGCAGGAATATTACGGTAGCGGAAGCTTGGTCCCCCAGAGACTGTTTTATGTGAAGGGACTGTATAAAACTGACTGTATAGCTACTTGGATGTCGTGAAATTTTAAATTAACACCGGTATAATTTGATATTTTAGAATATGAGTAGCTAGAAAGAGGAAAGGGTCAATCCATCTCCAATGGATTTAATATAGAACTGTCACACAAAAACATATTAAAATAGGTTGTTCGAGCCGTGTTTTTAATGACAATCACGTAGTCTGAGGATCCGAGACTCAGCTATGTGGTTGTGTTCGCATGTAAACGAAAGCTGATCAAAAGTCGTTTGACTGATGGCCTAAAAATAGTAACTTTTTACTTAGCCCTAAACAGACCAGAAAATTAACTGGCAAGGTCGAGACGGTGGAAAACGAGTAGGATTAAGGTAATTGACGCCTGCCAGTCGTTAATAGGTACTTTTTCTACGCTCCGTCGCTGTGTAGTATTTGGGCGAATGTTACATAGACGTTTTTATGGCGCTCCTGGGTGGACCTGTCAAAGGCATAAGACCATCATGATCACCAAGCGTTTCAGCGACGAACCATCCGATCCGGGCGTAAGCCCAAGGTAGAGGCCATAATGACCGTTATTGTACTGGGGGGAAGGTGCTTACCCTCCGTCCAGTACTATTTAGCTTTTTAACTTAGTTAACACCGAAAATTCCGGGAGCCGGAGGGTTAGGTGGGAAATCTAGAGCCCGCTTGTCCTGAGGTCCCAGGACCAAAAACAATTAAAGAAAAAGTGTAAAACCAAACAAAAATAGTGTATAACCACTAAAAAGCCAAAAACAAATTTATTTGAAAACAAAAAAGTACAAAAAACTGTAAAAAACCCAAAAAAGACCAAAAACAGTAAAAAAATGTAAAGTGACAGTTTATATATTATTTCCGGACGAGATGTGATCTGACCTTCTTATTTGTTGTTGTTTCAGATTGATTTATATCGTTTCTGATAGAAAGATTGTGTGTTTTGGAGAAGGGTTGGGTACCCTCCCTCGAGTGTAATTTGAGTGTTTAAGCACGTTAATGGTGATTTTGCCGGTGACCGGAGGGTAGAGTGGCAAGCTAATCAACGTGTTCCACACTCAACAGGGACATAGGGACAACATCCACAACGACTGTTGGGTATCGTTGAAACAATTTTAGTATCGTTCGGGTACTATTTCATTAAAACTTAAGTGGTGGGGGGCACGATTGGCACGGTCCGATTGTACCCTCCATCGATTACAAATTTCCGAGTTAAGGGTCTTAATTCAGGTGTTTTGGTGCAAAGGAGGGTATAGTACTGTTTTTTAACAACTACTTATAGGTTATTATCCTTATTACATATTACTTATCTCCTAATTAGACCCAAGAAACACCCAATTTTGTCGAAAATTATCGATTTTCGATCAAACTGTAGACCCCCAAATTTTTGGATATCCGAGCTTTTCCGAACAGCAAAGAGCTTTTATATAGGGAGTAGCTACGTAGTTCGATCCCCCAAACTAAAGAAACCGCGTGAGAAAAGACTCAGTGAAAGTTGGATAAAACCAAAATTTTTCGGTCAAAATTTCGATAATTTTCTGAATTTTGTCAATCTGTTTTGGGGATCGAGTTTCTGAGTTTTTGGAGTTAGAGCAATAAAATTCTTTGTGTTAGGAGCGTGCTAGCATAACGTGCTCGGCCGCCAGAAAAATTCTTGAGTAACCCTCCGATTAGCTCCGTAGATAGAGCTAACGACTTAAGGATTGGAAAAGGAAGGAATCGGATGGTCCAAATTTGATAGTTATTGGCCAAATTTTTGTCTCCAAACCAATTTTGATCCAGTTTCTTGCACTATTTCAGTGCCGTACAGGGCTACTACGCTCGTTTCAATTATTTTTAGGCACTTTCGATAGGAATTGCGGAAAAAGTTTCTCAGAACCTATACAGGTGGTGAAAAAGGGCCATTTGGACAAACACGTTTTTGGCAATTTCTCAAAGACTAGCCATCCGATCGGGATAATTTTGGTACCATAAGTCGACGTTTTGGACCATTTTTCCGGACCGTAACCGTTTTTGGGTTGATAATCTCGGAACAGAAAAATTTTACAGTTCGGAGGGTCCAAATTTCAGGTAACCTTCCGAGCGGCAGAAAATTTTATCAAAACACCTTTTTATCCAACTGGGAAGGTTGACCGTGTCAACCAACCTAGTTTTAAGTCAGGTAGACCGCTTTTGGAGACTTTATTGCGGTAACATAACCTTTTTTCTTAATTTTTGGGGAACCCTCCGAGGTAACCCTCTGGAGTCAGCTAAGGCCCTTAGCAACCCTCCTTAGTGGAGAGTTTCCACGAGATTATCCAAAGAAGTTAAGACAGCCCCCCATAGAAAATTTAGCTTGTTTTGACGCTTCCTGAAGTTAATTGAAGGCCCTTCTAAGTGAGGCTCAGAAATTTGAAAATTTTGGGGGTACCCTCCGAAGCAACCCTCCGGAGCATATTAAGCATCTTATTGACCCTCCTTAGTAAATTTAAGGGGACCCTCCGAAGTGACTTGAGTGATTAAGGTACCCTCCGAAGTAGGCTGAGTGTCTTAACAACCCTCCGAAGTAACCCTCCAGAGTGTCCTAAACCTTCTAAACAACCTCCCTTGTTAGAAACTTGAGGAAACCTTCTGTGGCAATTTGGGAAAAGGAAAATATCCATTAAATAAAATCATATTAGGATATTAGGCGTGCTTATTAGGATCATAAGAGCCCATTTTGACCCAGAAATTTGTGATCAAATTTGGATCCTAGATCGGGTGTATCAGAAGTACCCGAACAAATTTTTTTTTATTGTGATTTTGGTTGTGTGGTTGCCTTGAGCTGCTTAATAGGAAAGTTCGGGCAATCGGGGAACAAATAAAGGAATACCTCGGTGAGTGTATTAGGCAAATACACACTCACTTGAGAAGAAAAGTTGTTCCCTACTCTCGTGCACTTGGAGCAGTCCGGGTGTGGGAGAGCTTTTTCATAGACTTTAGAAATTTTCGATCAGAGGTTGCCCTGAGCCACTTGATAGGACAGCTCGGGCAATCGCGAGGCACCTAAAAGAAGACCTCGGTGGGTGTATTAGGCAAATACACACCCACTTGAGAAGACTGTGTCCTGGGCTTTGTTCTTTCGGATCGTTCCGATTGGGGGAAGTCTTTTTCTTCAAGACTAAGTTTTATTGATCTGTTTCTGAATCATCACTGCTTTTTATCAAAGATTGTTTAATTTTAACAAAGCAGTGACTTGATAAAATGTGTGGCGATAAATTGATACTGACAAAAGGTCGCTGTCACCTGTAGGATATTCTTATCTTATTATCTATTGTGTTTTGTGTGTTGATTATATCTTGTGAAAATTTTGTGATACTGTTATACTATACGACAGGGTTGAGTTAGCATTATATCAATACCGCGCAGGCCCTGTGTGTGTGTAACTCTAGCTGAGTCACTAAGACTGTCATTGAGAAACCTAAGAGATTGATACTGACTTTTCGACATACGAATTTTGTTTTTTTTTGTCACAAAGTATGCAGCGCAGATACTCGTTAGGATCGACTACTAAGATTCCCAGGCTGAGCAAGGGCAGCACGCGAAAATTTAAAACTAGGCGTAGCCAGTCTTCGTTTAGCAGCGCCTCCGACGTGTTTGCTGAATACGAATCGACTAAAGGTCAACCTGATCTTTCAGTGAGCGGAATGAGATTAGGGAGCGAGAAAAACCTCGATGGCGATCAAAGGCGGAGCGCCGAAGCCGGAACCGCGAGCGAAACGCTTGTGGACCCCTTTGACGAGGGAGAACAGACGCTCATTCGACCCGACTTTGAGCCGAGCGAGGACCTCGAGCGGGAGGAAGTCGAGAGGACGGAGGAGACCTCGGAGCGTTCCGAGGTCGAGCCGCGAGAGGAAGTGTTATTCAATGGGATGTCCAAATCGGAGACCAAGAGTCACAGGTGGAGGGGAGAATACTCACATTCGGCTAGTACCTACTCATCTCTGGCCAAGCAGAGCAACAACGCGATGATGTCGAGTATAAGCCCGAGTGAAGAACAAACGGGTTCGAAGGCCAAGAAGAGTTGGAAGTCTTTGTACGACGAACGCATGGCGTCACTACCAACTGTATGTTTGACTTCCAGTGATGACTACCCGGAGATAGCCCATCCGGATGTGAACTTCACACCGTGTCCAAGGAACGACATGAGCAGGAAGGCGTCGTCAGCCTCGCCGACCAGGCCCATGTCAGATGGGATAACGATGGGAGCGTCATCAACCTTCGACAGATTAATGACGTCGATGAGCAAGCAAAAAGGCGGTGCGTCATCAAGCACCAGGCTGCAGCCGCAGTTGACCTCATCTTCTCTGGGGCTAACCCCGTCATTCGGGGCCACTGGCGACATAAGCGACATGTTCGCTGGCGTAATGAATGGTCTGGATGAACTGAGACGGGACATGACGAAAAGGATAGATCAGGTTGATGAGAGAGCTCACAAAGGTCAAGAGAATCTCAGAGACGAACTAACGCACGTGAGTCGCAGGCGAGGGTTGATCAGGCTCAGTTGATTCGCAACACTGATCAATGCCTGGTGGAGAGCCTGGCACAGGCAAACAAGGAGTCATACGAAAGAGAGGCTAGGATGACCAGGGAGATCGAAAGATTGTTGAACGATCATGATAGTACCTACGCCCACACGATGACTAGCCTGGAGAAAAGGTTAGATGCAAAGTCTGACTTAATGATGCGGAAGCTTGACGCGATCCTGAATGGGAGTAATTGGCAGGAGCGTTCCAACCCAAGGGAGCGCTCACGCCATGCAAATGATGGAGATGGTACGGGCAGCAATGCCAGAGCCCAGCAAGGCTCGAGAACGAACTACGAACCTAGAAACAAGGAGCGGCCAAGGGCAGCCCCGTTGAGGCCTGGCTGGACGAATCCAGTCCCGCCGGAGGCAGATGCCACCCCGGAGACAAGGTTGCCAACTGTGCCACAAGTCAGTTCAGTACCAGATCTGACTACAGTCTCACAGGATACAACGATGTATGCCTCGATGTTTGAGCCCCTGAACAGATCTCTCGAAACATTCATCACCAAGCTCTCGAAGTCAACCGAGAGAGGAGAGAGGTCAAGAAGGACACTGAAAAAGCCGAAGTCATATAAAGACGAGACAGACGGCTGCATTGATACTTGGATAGAGGTGATGAAGTTACACTTTGAGGAAGAGAATCTCTCCAAGAAACAAGAATGCAGCGCGCTGACGAGCAACCTGGAGGGTACTGCATTAAGTTGTGTAATGGCGAAAAGAGCCAATGAGAGAGACAGCGCTCGCAAGATATTCGACATCCTGCTGAATCGTTTCGGCTCTGGAGTACAAGGGCACCAGGCTATGGTGAAGTTCAAAAAGAGGCGTCAAAGAGATGACGAATCCATAGATAAATTTTTGGACGACCTTGAATTGCTTAGGAGGAGAAGCAACCCAGATGAGAAAATATCCGAGCGAAACTTGGCGATTGCTTCGAAGTTCGTGGACGGAGTAAGGAGTGAGGAGTTGAAGACGATGTTGGCCACACACTTCACCCTGTCACTTGACCAGGTACCCACGCCCGACGATTTGCGTATGAAGTCACGCGAGTATTTACTCATAAAACCGAGGGCGCAAACTCGTTACAGCAATTATGGCAACTATAGCGGGACAAACAATGGTGCGAATTCCAGTTGGTAAAAACCTCGCAATGACATGGATAAGAGGAGGTCGTGTGCGGATTGTGGTTCGATGGACCATCACATTTCCGCGTGTTCTGCATACAAACAGAAGATGAAGGCGATAGGCTACTTTCTCGAGGACGCCGACGCGACCGACGAGGATCATGAAGAGTACGTCAGAGGGCTCATCATGAAGTATGGTCCGAGGTGTTTCTTCTGTAATTTGGGACACTTCAAGTCGGATTGTACTCAATTTTGGGATGCAGTAGCGGACGCGAAACATCCCCGCCACGAAGAGGCGCTTTCGGGTGTCAAGGCCAGTCGAGCACGTCTGATGAACGAGGCTGAATCTCGGAGGAAGGAGACGACACCGAGCACCTTCACGACCAAAAAAGGTAAAGACACTGCCTGACGAGGTGGTGGCCTCGAACCTCGAGGCAGAGTCATCTAGCCCACTCAAGGTGGATTACGGCCTGGCGGCAAGGACAGCGCTGCAGAATGTCAACAGGACCTAGCCACGAAAGAAGTGGAGCAATGGGTAAGGTCGGAGCTGGAGAGCACAGATCTTCGGGAAAGTTTTAATGTTCTGGGTAAAACGACGAAAGTAGAAGACAAAGAGGAACCCAGGAAACAGGGACTGAAAATGAACGTTATATCTGGCAAGACTTTCGGCATGACGAAGGAGGGGACCAAAATAATGTCCATCATCTCAGTCGCAGGGCACCAGGTGGTCAAGAACTTGAGTGAACCATCCGAAATTACACTAGTCCACCTGGACATCTATGCAGACTACCTGAGGGAGAAAGATCCCAAACTGGAATCCAGGGCAGTGCGGGCGCTGCTCACAACGGGAGGTCCGAGGCTGATGAAAGTGGATGGACATTATATCGATGTCCAAGGCCCTTACCCGATCCTAATGAATGTGGATGGCATCAATATCTACACGAAAGCTCACATAACTGATGCGAACGATCAGATTGGCCGGATATACATTGGTCAAGAGGAGCTGAAGGTTAGACGAATCGGACACAACGCGATGCTCGAACAAGATGCGGTGCATATAGGTTGCGAGGCCGATCTGGCTGCGCACGTGCTGGACGTGCAAGGCAGACAACTTTCAGTAAAGGGACTGCTAGACACGGGAGCAGTGGTTAGTGTCATGCCAGTCAAAACTTGGACCGACATGGGTTTCGAGAGGTCGGATCTCATACCGACAAACATCAGGTGGCAGCGGCCAATCAGGGAGCGATCTATGTGACTGGACGAACCCCGATCATTTCACTGCAGCTCGGAGGAAGACATCTTTGGATGAGCTTCCTAGTAGTGAAGAATTTGGACGAATCCGATCAGTTCATCTTAGGAAGGGATTTCGTGCGCAACTTTGATGTCACGATCGATCTCAATGACGGGTTGATTAGGATCAAGGATCCTGAGAGAAAGTATGAAAAGGGACCCCTTAATAAGATCTTAATTAACCAGACCAAGGTGCCGATTTTTCTGGATCGAAAAGTTAGATTAAAACCAAACCAAGCCGTAGTAGCGACGTTTAGGATGAGGAACTTGAATGAACTCAGCAATGACAGACAGGTGTGTCTGGTACCAAATCCAAACAGTAAAAGCTCGGCTATTTTAGGAAGAAGCTTCTCACTCACTCAGAGCGGACTGTGTGTGAGTGTGTTATTGAAAACAGAAGCAACAACAGTGACAATACAGAGGGGAAAGAAACTTGGCTACGCTTTGCCTCTGAACACAGACTTTCAGAGTGTGGAGAACTTGAAAAAGTTTGATGTAACTAGATGTCCATTACATGCGAACCAAGAATGTATAATGAAGAGAGTGAATGAATTGAAATCTTCTAGGAAATTGTTTTCAATGAAGTCGGAAACAGATGATGGGCTGTCTAGTTGTTCCAACTTTCCTGAGAGGCCGACAGAAGCAGAGTTAACAGCGAATAAACCTGTCCTACCTGAGATGGAACATTTGAAGGGTAAAATATCAGACAAGGAACTAGATTCGCTCAGAGCAGTGCTAAATCGGAACGCAGACGTTTTTTCGAAACATAAGGCCGACATAGGTTGTTGTAATTTTGTAGAACACGAGATTGAGATAGAAGAGGGCTCGGTACCTCATAGGGAAGGGGCGAGAAGAATGACCCCAAACAAGTCAGAAGCGTGTAGGAAGGAAATCGAGATGTTAATGGAGTACGACATGATCGAGCCGTCGAAGTCCCCATGGGCTTGTGGCGTGGTCATGGCGAAAAATAAAGGGGGACAACTCAGATTTTGTTGTGATTTCCGTTATCTGAACGCAGTGACTATAAAGGACGCATACCCGATTCCCCGCATCGATGAGAGCCTATCCAAGCTGGGAGACGCGAAGTTCTTCACGACGTTGGATTTGGGCTCTGCGTTCTGGCAAGTGCCACTCAGAAAGCAGGATCGAGAGAAAACAGGCTTCGCGTGTGAGCTGGGATTGTTCCAGTGGAAGAGGATGCCATTCGGATTGTGCAACGCGACGGCCACATTCAAGCGACTGATGGCCCAGGCACTCACGAGCGTCACTAAGAAATACGGGAATCTCATCATGTGTTATGTCGATGATGTCGTGATTGCAACACCAACCTCAGAAGACCACATAGAGAGGTTGGAGGAGGTGTTTTCTTGCATGAAGCAGGCGGGTCTGAAATGTAAACCCTCTAAGTGTGAAATCCTCAGGGATTCCATAAAGTATCTGGGCCGCCTGGTAGACAAGCATGGAGTGAGACCAGATCCCGAAGCGGTTGAAGCGGTGCTGACCTGGAAGGCACCTAAAACAGATACACAGCTGATGAGTTTTTTGGGATTCGCTAATTATTATCGAGAGTTCATCAAGGGGTATGCTGACAAAATATACCCCATGCAGAGGTTGATGAGAAACAAGGGCAAAAAGTTCACTTGGACTGATGAGGCACAAGTTTCATTTGAAAACATCAAACGTGAACTTTGCGAGGCACCGGTCCTCGGCATGCCAACAGAGAAGGGGATGTTCGCGCTGGATACGGATGCATCAGTGGTTGCGATATCGGGCATACTTCACCAGGAGCAGGAGTGGAACGGGAGAACGGTTCTCAGTCCGATAGCCTACGGGAGTAAAGTCCTGAGTGATACTGAAAGGAAGTATGGCGCACCAAAAGCGGAGATGTTTGCGGTGATCACTTTCGTGGAAAAATACAGGGCCTACTTGGGGAGTGCTCCCTTCAAGTTACGTGTGGATAATCGTGCCCTTGCCTGGCTGAAAACCTATTCGATGGACCAAAGTTATATTGGTCGTTGGATCGTGCGCCTAGATGGATACCACATGATCATAGAGCACCGTACCCGTGACAAGCACCAGAACGCAGATAGCCTCAGTAAAAAGACAGAATTTTATGAGCGCCTTGAGGAGAAACAGGCTAACCAATCAGAAATCAAAGACGGGTTTTCCTTTCTGGACAAAGAAACCTACGACAAACTGCCACTTACTAGGTGGTTAGACAAGTCAGGGCATCCTATACCCGGACACCCTGACCTTCCATTGGAGACGGCCGCGGAGATAAAGCTTTTAGCCAGAGGCGAGTCCGTTCCGTTGGATCTGCTAGTCCGATCCAACTTGGTACAGCAAGAACTTACCAGACTAGGTATAAACAGCATGGCTCTATTGAACAGGACGGTGAACGTGGCGCCGGACGTCATGGGAAAACTCCGTGACTTGTTGGACAGGGAAGTGGATAGGCATGATCGTGAGTGGATGGAGACCATGCAGCGGTTGACTGTCACCGAGAGAACAGAGAAGAGGCCAGTGTCCATTCGCAGCCGAGGCGTTGAACGGGATTGCAGGTCGATAGTCAACCAGCTGGTGAGCTCGATGCCGAAGGAGGTCTTGTTGAGAACTTCGTTCACTGAATATGGAACACTGAATCAGAACCAAACCACTAAGGAAGTCAGGATCAAGTCGAAATCTAGCTTCACGAGGAGAGTGCATTTCACGGATGCAAAAGAAGAATACGAGCCGAGCCCAGATTGTTCGTCAGTGGACGAGACAATGTCCGGGGAGTCTGATACCTTCGAGCCAGTCAAGGACGACTCGTCTGAGGAGTCAGACACCTTTGAGCCCGTGCAGGACGACTTGTCCGGGGAGAGGTTGACGAGACCACCTAGGGGCAGAATTTTGTCCGGGGAGTCGGGTTCGAAGCGACCGATGGACAGAGTTTTGTCCGGGGAGTCGAGAAACATCTCAGACAACTTGGAATATGATGTTGGGGAATCAGTCGACTCAAGTGTTGACTCGAGGCCCCAGTCCTGGGACAACACATCTGAAACAACTTCCAATTCCGATATGTCAGAGATCGCAATCCACTCCTTATTGGTAGACTGGAAGCAGCGTGGGCTGGACCGAGAAATACATCAGGATCCAGACAGGGACAGATACACCTCAGATGAAGAGGGCACTGTGGTAGATAATGCCGCAGACGAGCTCGAGCTGATAGCAGTTTCGAAACGCCCAACCAGAATGCTGCCACATGGTACGGTCGTCCGTACCAATCTGGAACCATCTGTGCAGGAAGCGACACCTTTGAAAAAGATATGGTGTGTCAACTTGATGGACGATGCTCATGCTCCGGAGATAATGAGTGGGCAAATGAACGTGGTAAAGACGTATTTGAAAGCCAGGTACAGGCTGTCGGATCTCCTAAGGGCACAACGAAATGATAGAATGACGAGCAGTCTGAAGAGATGGATCGAGAATGGAGCACCTGACAAGGGAGACTTGGAAGAAGACAGCTACAAGATCTCGAAGCAATTCTACCTGAAGCGAAACGACTTGTTGTACCTGAATAAGGACGGAATCGTAGCCTGCAAACGAAAAGAGGAGGACAAGGTCCTCTATAAATATAATTCAATAGTGTTACCACAGTTGTACCAGACCGAATTGCTCTTTCGCTCAGATGGGCCATCAAGGCGTGAACAAAGTGTATAACAGGATACAGAAACGATTCGAATGGCCGGGATTGAAAAAGGCTTGTGAGAAGTGGATCGCCGCATGCCTGTCATGTCAGCAGGCGAAGGATCCCAGGAAACTAAGGTTCCCCCTACAGTCAATAGAGTCGTCAGGTTTCAACGAAGTGGTGCAAATTGATCATCAGAAAATCTGCATGACAGCAACGGGCTATAATCAGGTGCTGGTAATGATCGACCATTTTACGAAGTATGCGGAAGCAGCACCCTGCATGACAGCATCGGCGGAAGAAACATGTGATCATTTGATAAATGTGTGGATAGCGAGGCATGGCTGCCCTATCACGTTCCAATCGGACAATGGCAAAGCATTCGTGGGTGATCTCACGAAGGAGTTAATGAAAAGGTCGCAGGTAGCGCAGGCCCACTCGACCACTTATCACCCACAAACGAATGACCTAGTCGAGAGGCAAAATCGCACACTGGTATCCATGCTGAGAGTCTATTGCTCGCGTTACATGGATGACTGGGACAAGCACTTGCCGCAAGTGATGGGTGCTTACAACAGCACGGAGCATTCCACCACGGGAATAAGTCCACACATGATGTTAACGGGTCATGAAAAAGCGCTCCCGTTGACGTTTTTCTACCCTGAATATGAGGGGAAGAGGACAGTACCGCAAAGGTACGTGCGGGATGTTATTAGAAGACAGCAGGACCTCAATGACTTATGCAGGAGGAACACGCAACAGGCGCAAATTAGACAAAAAAGGAGGTTTGACAAAAGGACAGCCGATGCGAAAGCCTACTCAGTTGGCGACTACGTCTGGGTGTTCCAGGAAGTGGTTCCACCAAAAGGAACTTAGAAATTACTAAAGAAATGGCGTGGTCCATTTCAGATAACAGAGGTGCACCAAGGAGGTCGTTTTTATCGATTGAGCACTGGAAGAGCAGCTCATTACGAAAATATCAAACCACACAATGCCTCGTCAGAGGACTGGTGCATCCCAGCGGACATGCAAGAAGGAGACTATTTGATAGTGGATCCTGCTTGTGAAGTGAATGAAAGGGGTACTCGCGACAAAAACGACGGGATTGAGGTGGTGGACGATTCCGACCTACCACTGGATCTCGAGTTGACCGAGCGAGTAGAGGTGGACGATGAAACTCTACCTTATGCCGAGGAAGACTGGGACTGCCCGGAACAAATCGAAATTGACAAAGAAATACAGCCTGACTTTCCTCTCACTATGGAAACACGCCAGAGCAAGAGAGGAAAAAACAAGAAGAAATACAATCCATACGGCGATGATTTCGTTGTAGACAGGATAGTTGTAAGTGATGTCATGGACTCGCTAGTGGGACTGGACGAAGCGGCGATGCTAGAAGAAATCGACTTGGTGAATGATATGGATCAAGATTGGATCGACGATCGATCAGAACCGGAAGTCGAGTTCGAACCAGAAGCGGAACAGACTCATGAGCAAGAACTAACAAACTTGCGCGTACTCGAATGGCTCCATGATCTGCCGACAGATCCAAAAGAGACGATCCTGACGATTCAAGACGTCGATAAAGACGGCATCAAATACATCAGTCATGACAATACCGAGTCCAACTGGGTCGCCCCAGATGGTCCTCTACGTGTTCCACAATCCAACCTCGATCTCCTAGACTTTGAACGATCGATGGATATTTTTGTCCGGGGAGTGGGGGTAGGACTCACCCACACCGAAAATCTGATAATAAAAAAATTGAAATCGGCAAGAGAAACCGGAGAACTAGAGACAGAGGGCGAGAATGCTAAAAAACCACCTTTTGGACGAATCTTTGAATCGTATTTTGATCTACCGAACCATTATTTGAACAATATTGTCATAACGGACAGCGATTTCATACTCACGGAACGCACGTGCGCCATAGCGATAACCGCGGACGTAAGCTTCAAAACAGCACTAGCGGCTGACTTCAAAAGAGAGTATAAAAATATCGAGTTTTTATGGAAACAGAGGCCTGGTGTGGGAGGGATGATAGCGCTGCCCCCTGTTGCATCACAGATACCAGGGAAATATTTGTGTTTTCTGGTTACCAAGGCCACTGATAGGCAACACGTAGATCCAAAGAGCTTGGTATTGGTCTTGACTCGACTTAGGGATTTTTTGGTTGAGAGAGGGGTGACCTCTCTCTCGTTACCAGTATATGATCCTAATAGGGGAAAGCTACATCCGAGAGAGTTGTACGCACTTGTACATGTGATATTTTCAGAGACTGACATAGAGGTTTACTTACATAAAAAATACTATCTGAGCATATGCTAGGGATTGCGTTTGGCGATAAGTGATTTTTATTAAGTTACTCGATAAGAATTAGTGTCAGGTTTTAGATTAGGTTAGGTTTTAGGTACAATATTAGGGATTATGTTTTTATGTGTTAATATAGGTGTGTGATATTTATGTGTTGATGTGTTATGTTATTGTTATGATATGTTTTATGTTTTGTGTCATAAAAGACCTGGGGTACTCCAGGTCATCAAGGTGACAGCGCACATTCGTGCTACCCTGACAAAGATAAAGGTGGACGATCCACCTTGGTGCTAAAATTTTAAATCAAAATTGAGAAGAGAATTTCAATGGAGAGTTTTAAAGAGTTGAATGATGTTGTATCCAAAAATGATGGTTTAAGTCGCGACTTGTTTTTTAGATCTTGATTGATCAAAAATTGTTTATTGAATCCATTGAATCGAAACGAGACAGGAAGACACTACACGACAGCAAGAATCAACACGATAAGAAATGGGTGACACGAACGAACTCATGGAATTCCTCTCAGCGAGTCTAGCAGCGACTCTAGACGAGATCTATCAGCGGCTGATCGATTGTGATTTCACACGAGAAGACCTGGGGCTGGCGATGTTTGTGGTCGCGCTCCTCAATGCATTAGGACGAGAGGGTCGAGGGAATCGCCCTACGGAAGTCGTGTTAATGTTGGCCTTCGGTGAATCCGGGACCGCCGAGAGAGGTCGAAATCGACTGAAGAGATGAAAGACTGGAGGACTCTCCTGCTCCAATATCTCTTACAACAAAACAGAAGCCTCACGGGAGAAGATAAGGTGGCGACGGATGCGAGTGAGTGCAAGCAATATTGTGGCATGCCCTTGCTGACAGATTTGGCAGTCATGATGAGGATCGATCCGTTGGCTCTGATTCACGGACTGCGGGAATTCGTCACGGTGGTGTATGGACCGGTGATGTCTTTCGCGTTCCCGGACGTGCAAGTCAAGGCATACCGGAATTCGGTGTTGTATGTCAACCTGGTCTCAGTCGTGGATTGTTCCGTGCTGAACTGGGTAGAGCAGAGGGAGTTGAGAGGGCTGGCCAGTGACGATAGACTGTTCGGAAGAATAGCGGAGCCAGGTTGGGTGTTGATGGATTTCAATAACCACTTCAAGTGCCGAATGGGCCGTGAGGAACTTTCTCACATCCAGTTTAACCCGAAGCTTTGGAATTTGAGACCAGTAGTGAAGGATACAGGAGCGGCTATGGGAGTGCCACTCTTACCAGAGGCCTATGCACACGCTAAAGAGAACCAGCAAGCGTGGCTTTCTGGGTCCAGGCCGCTGCCGGACCAATGCCCTCGATATCCACCGATAAGGAGGATGTTGTTGGGAGTCACATCTCCCATCATTGCCCCTCGCATCGGAGCAGCTCGCGACGCAGAGAAGAGAATGTTGAAGTGGAGTGAAGGGATGGAGCCGCGCTTCATTGGCTGGAATGTTGCAGCCGCGCACACGTTTGACTTCTCATTTCCTGATGCTTGGAGTAGGAAGAAGATCAAGGCACTACCTTCCAGGAGACCAGAGGTCTCGGCCGAAATGTGGAACGAAGTGTATTCTCCCACGGATGACTTGTCAAGACTGAAGTGGTCAGGAGAAGTGAAAGTAGTGATGCTGGAAGTGGCAAAGGAGAGCAGAGGAGGCTCGTATATAACAGTAGAGGACCTGGCACCACATGGCGAGGAGTCCGTAGAATTCCTGGTGAAGGATGAGTTGTTTTATCACGCAGGATACATGACCGTAGCGGCTCGGCCGGACTCGGGATAGACTTACGACAAGGACCTTCAGGAACCAGGCCGAAACCTGATGCAGGTGATGATGAATTGATGGATCAGGACGATGACGACGACATCGAGGGAAAGACGGGAAAACCGGGTGAGACGGATCTGGGAGCGTTAGAGAGAGACTTGCTAGAATACCGGTTTAGTGAAGACGACGATGGGGAAGTCGATGGTAGTCTATTGCTAATGACGCCATCATCTTTCATGTCCCCTACAAAGGAGGCGTCGGCCGACTTATCCCCGATAGACCCAATAAGCCAGAAGTTTGACCCCCTATGCTCTTGGCAGGTCTGACCACAACAGCCGTGAGATCAAAGAAAACAGCACGAACCCTGGCAGACACTAAATTAGAGATGGAGATCATCAGTCAATGTGGATCTGGAGGACTTGAAGATTACAGGCCCTCGCGGACCAACATGGCCAAATTGAAACTGGAAGGACAACTCGACGTGGTCGAGTACAGTCGAGTCACTGTGCCGGAATCGGTCCACATGGGAGATCCAGCAGGGGGCTATGTGGAGATGTTGAAAGCGAGAAACTCTGCGAGAGGGCACCTGATGGCTTGGAGCGAGAAGCGAGCCATGCAGGAATATCTGAAAGAGCTTACGGAGAATTCAAACTTGAATCGAAGAGAATACGGCACGGTAATGTCCTCTGAAGCGAACGAAATCGGATTGGAAAAACTACTAGAAATTTCCTGGAGGGCGGCCCTCCAGAGATACTTCGACGAGTCGATGCATGCACCTGCTACGGTGGCAGCATACCTGGCTCATCCTTGCATGAGAACTGATCTGCAAGTACGGTTGGCTTGGTGCTTGATGGGCATCAAGAAGGCGGAATATGAAGCCAGCAATGATTCGAAATCACGGGAACAGGAGCTGGGGTTGATGGAAGCTCTGCGAGCGTTGATTTCAAAAGACGATTCTGCGATAACATGGTTTAAGCTTAAGGATGCCCTTTGCTTTGTCAGGTTCGTGGTGGATCGTATCCCCACTCCTGTTTTGGGAGAATGTATAAAGATCATTCGGCAAAAAGGAGTTGATTGCGAAAGGAACTTTCTTAGGGCACTCCTGGAACTATATCAGGACATGCCGTTGACTGTACCAAATAAGGAGTCGAATGACATGGAGAGCTATCGCAAGTTGGAAGAAGTGAGAAGATATTCCAACAAAGAATTGAAAGTGAGCCGGGAGTTGATTGAAGCAGTCAAAGGACAAAAAGAGTTTGCAACACTAGGGAAACTGAAGTCGTTCCAATATGTGTCTGGCATACCGGGGATGGCGTATAATCCCTTCGTGAATGAAGAAGCCAGGGAACTCAATTAGTACTCAATTTCTGGGTTGAACGTATTAAAGAAACTGGAATGCTGATGGTGGAACAACCCAAGCTGGGAATTATCTTGGAAGAACGAGTGGTCGAACCCTCGGTTCCCGAGCTAAAGGGGCAAGTGAGTTTTGATTGTGGTTCTTGGGACGGTCCCTTGAAAACCAGTCTAGTGACGATGTGGGAACTCATGAAGCCTTCTTGGTGTCCTCATCCTAACGCCGGTTTAATCTGGGACATGACGGCGGATATCACGTTAGACCTGGATGATGACGCGAGTTTGCATGATCTGGCCATGATACATCATCTGCTGGCCATGAGGTTGACGAAGCGGAAGAGCAACCCATCCACGGAGCTGTCCGAGGAAGGTCCATCGAGCAATTGGTTGAAGCAGGGCACATGCTTGGCTCAACATAGTGGGATGGAAGGACATGTTTGCAACTTGGGACACTGCCTGGTTACGCTGAGCGAGCAGCATCGGCAACTGGCACGATTGTACGGAAGATTGAGCATGTCGGATAAGAGTGGTATGGAGTTGGTCGCGGACTGTCATGGGGTAACGGATGTAAACTTGCTCACAGCCTTGGAATTTTATAGCATGACGAGTTCGATTGAATCGCTTGAGCGCCTGGAGCGTGCTCATGAGCTAGTGACGTCCCTCAGCGTGGAAGTATTCCCTGGAGCATTGCAAACGGAGCAGAAGATCGGAAGCTGGAGAGAAGCTCTGGAGAACGAGATGAATCTGAAAGATAGTGAGGCCTATCATAAACCGACTGGTTCAAAGTATCTGGTGGGTTCAAGCTCCGCACCATATTGCAGTAGTAGATATCCTACACACATGGTGGTGATGGATGCAAGGACACAGCAGGTGTTGATTGACCAACTTTTCTCTGTGCCAAAGTGCGTGAGGTTGGCCAGAATGTCGGAGAGGTCATATGATTTGTTGGCAAAGATCTTTCGGGCAGTCCCGAAGAGATCTGAAGGCGAGTTGCAAGACGTAGTGGGTGAAGAGTTTCTGAGATTAAACGAAGGCAATGTGAGTGAGTTCCAGAAACAGAAAGCGAGTGGAGCGTTACCCACTGAATTCCCCACCATAGAAGAGAAAGACGACTTACACAGAATTCTGATGGAGGTGGAACCGTTGCTGGGAGCCTCAGGGTATCGGACCCGAAGGAACATAGTGAGAAACCATGGGGAGTATCCTTGCCACTGCTTGGCGCAGACGTTGTGGTACCCCAAACGCGGGAATCTGATGCTAGTATGGGACGTGGAGGAGTTATACTCTACGGGGTTGCCCGATCAGAATCAACAGGTGTCAATCGTGGTGGTTAGTGCCATGCTGGCAGTTAGATGGCTGGAGGCTAACGCGGACACAAGTGAACAGGAGACGGCCGTGCCGACTCCTGAGCAGCTGAGCAACGTGAAGATGAGTCGTGAATTGGATCTTTTCAGAACCACCTACAAGGTTCTGAGAATACCTAAAGCCATTGAAAGAATATAGTCAAGGCAAAGATTGATGCCTTGGTTCCGTGCAGTGATGACATCGTGGATGTATGAACGCGCGAAGCGTCACATGTCGAGGAACACGGAAGCCTATCAATCTTTCCAGCTAGATATAGGACCAGGAGCCTATAAGAGAGCATTCCTGACGCACAGAAACGCGGTCACCACAGCGGTGAAGCGAGTAGCTGGAGCGCCTTGTGTGACTGAAGATGAGAAGAAAGAGGTCTTAAGAGCTGACCTAGAACGAAATGTGAGCTTATGTCTTCACAACAGCTTTTGCAGGAACCGGGAGCAAAAGGTTAATGTTGACTTGCTACCTTGTTGCAAACCGAAGCTGTTGGAACAGGAGAGTTGGGGCACGGCCCGCAACTCCATGGACATGCTGGAGAAAGTATTGGAAGACAGCGAAGCTGAAGATCAAGATGGAGAAGCGATGGAATGAAGATGAACAAAAAAGAGAAGAGAAGGAGAAAAAACTTGATTGTCTTTGTGTGCTAAAACTTGAACCAATCAATCAAGTTTTGATTATTGAACTTGTTAAACTTTTTGTTTTGATTTAGTTTGGTCAAACCAAGCTTTGAAAATTGTTAAATTGTTGAAAAAGAAATTTTAGTTGTGACTATTTATGTATGTATATATAGAACATAGGTGAGTATATTTACCTATTTAAACACGATTGAAGTTTTTAACCTGTGTAAGACACAATTTCACTGTGTGGCGACATGGTAAGTTTGAGTAAACTCGCTCGAGAAGGGTGGGTAACTCAATAACTTTCCTAGCCACAGAGTTTCTTAGTTTTAATATTGAAAGGACTGCATAAATAACTGATTATACTTGGTGAGTGACGTTAAGTTAATTTTAACGGGTGCGTGGCCGTGCCACGTCCCACTTTTTAATCACAAAGAGCGAAAAGAAATTTTATGGCAAGACGACGTAAGTAGTCAGAAAAGAAATTTTATCTAGGACACTCCTCATGGTTCAAATTTTGTGAAAATGTTGAAAGGCAGTGAGATGTAGTACGATGCCATTTGTGAACACGTAGTGAGTTGAGGTGGGGTAGATAAATTTCATTTTCTTATGCGATTTGTAAGATTGATTACAAAAACTGGAACACTACTTGACGATAACCCGGTGTTATGCGATCAATAGGGACATTGATGGGGACTGTCCGGGGAGTATGTGCCATTCTGCCAGATGGCACAGCGCAACCTTCCGACGAGGCACGAATTAGAGAGAAAAGGCCTTAACAGCAAAAAAGTGCTTGAAAGGAGGGTCGAAGTATTCTGAAATTTTCTATTTTTAAAATTTCGATTTTCAAGTTGATATTTCTCAGAAATACGAAAAACGGCCATTTTGACCAGAAAAAGCTGAGAAAAAAAGCAGAAGAACGCCAAATAGTGTGAAAAACAGTCGCACAAGAGACGGAAAACACGAAGCCTTTTATCGTGGCAACAACGCACGATAAGATCCTTATCAGCGGATATTAGTGGAGAAGGAAGCTTCAGTGGGGAAGGAATATTCCATGGAACCCTCCCGGGACGCAAATTAGAAGAGATAAGAGCGTTATTGCAGGAATATTACGGGAGCGGAGGCTTGGTCCCCCAGAGACTGTTTTATGTGAAGGGACTGTATAAAACTGACTGTATAGCTACTTGGATGTCGTGAAACTTTAAATTAACACCGGTATAATTTGATATTTTAGAATATGAGTAGCTAGAAAGAGGAAAGGGTCAATCCATCTCCAATGGATTTAATATAGAACTGTCACACAAAAACATATTAAAATAGGTTGTTCGAGCCGTGTTTTTAATGACAATCACGTAGTCTGAGGATCCGAGACTCAGCTATGTGGTTGTGTTCGCATGTAAACGAAAGCTGATCAAAAGTCGTTTGACTGATGGCCTAAAAATAGTAACTTTTTACTTAGCCCTAAACAGACCAGAAAATCAACTGGCAAGGTCGAGACGGTGAAAAACGAGTAGGATTAAGGTAACTGACGCCTGCCAGTCGTTAATAGGTACTTTTTCTACGCTCCGCCGCTGTGTAGTATTTGGGCGAATGTTACACTGCGATCATATACATTCGTCGAGACGGTACCCCTCACATTTTTGAAAAGTTACGGAAGACAAAACCTCTCATCATCGACGTGATAAAACGACTTCTTCCTAAACAAAAACAAAACGACATTGATACAGTTGTTGCCCTCTCTAAACTACATCCCCTCCGTCTCTTGAACTGAAGTTGCTCACCAAAGTACTTTCGAAACGCCACAACCTCAGTTCACTAGTACTTCAGCAAAGATTAAAATCCAGAGTACGGCCCACCAAATCAAAGAGAGCAGCACCAAAGAAAAAACAAGCAGCCCAAACCTCATCGCACTAGTTCTGGTGAGTCTGATTTTCTTGAGACTTGTCTCTCCTTAGGTTTTTATACCTTGAAGTATCAGTCCAAGGGAATCAAAAAACTCAATAAGTCTTCTCTAGTCTGGTCTTCTCCTGAGGTTTCATACCTTGGAGTGTCAGTTCTGAGAAGATTTTTTGAGCAATATGGGCTCTAAAGAAAGACGCAGAAATGCTAGCGTCTCGCAAGCATCTGAGAAATCTTGTAAAACATGCAAAAAGCCGATCACAAACAAAAGTAAAAATTTTAATTGCATTGCCTGTGGCGATGTAATGCACATGAAAAAAACATGCACTGGAATATCTGAAACTGCCATCCTTGGAATTTCGGAGATCACTCAGAACGTCCACCTGCTCTGTAACTGTTGTGTTGGAAACAATAGGAAAGAGTCGATGATCAACGATTCGATGCAAACCCGTCCATCCATTGTCGAAACAAAACTAAATGAAATTGCCGAACAATTCTCTACATTTAAACAAGAGATAGATTCACTTAAGCAAAAGATAGATGAAACCAACAAAAAACCACAAAACAGAAACGAGCCAAAGCAACATGCCCTAAACAAACCAGAATCAAGCTATAATGGAATCTGGTTCAGAGGACTGCTTGAACTGGACTCAAAGAGATAGACACGAACACGACTTGGAAGAGGTGAACAAACTGTTTGCTTTCTTAACAATTGAAGCCAAAATCACAGATTTAAAACGTTTAGGAAAATATGAAGAAGGAAAAGGGCCACGCACAATAGTTGTAAGTGTATCAAATGAATGGCAAAAACGACTGATACTAATGTCCTTGGCAAAATTGAAAACTACGACAAAACTCTTTTTATGTCAAAAGAGCTCAGCCCAAATGAATATCTGATTGAGAACAAACTTCTTATGAAAAGACGAACAATGATAGAAACTGGCGTATCAGCTAAAAACCTACGGCTAAGGGACCTTGTCCTTTACCAATATGACGAAGAAAGTGGAAATTGGAAAAAAGTCGAAGAAAGCAATTGACTACCTACTGCTAAGTATTGAAAAATTTTATGCCTAAATGTCAGAAGTATTTTAGACATCAACAGAAGAAGAGCTTTATCAATTGCCATTTTACAAACAGACTACGATATACTATGTCTCACAGAGACATGGCTGGTAAAGGAAATACCAGATGAAGCTCTGCATTTGGCTGGTTTTATTATAATTCGCAAAGATAGAAAAGACTCCTCTTTAAAAACCAATCACGGAGGTATACTCATGGCGATAAAAGAAATTGTGCATAACGAAGAAATTGATGCTCAAATAGAAAATGAAGAATGCATAGTGGCCAAACTAACAGGTGAAACTGGGCATCATCAAATTCTCTGCTGTGTTTTTAATCCCCCGAAAAACAGTAAATACCAATGGAAACAACAAAACTTCATCAGTTTACTCGAAGACTTAACAAAATTACAAATTCAACACAACTGTAACGCAGCGTCAATTACGGGAGATATAAATTTTGAATACACTCATTGGAAAATGTTGCACTCAAAGAACGAATATGAAAATGCAGTGTTGAAAAAGCTCATTGAACTTGACTATGAACAATTATTCGACTTCAAAAAAAAGCAACTTGATGTTTTATTAACAAACAACCCTGGAGTGATACTCAACTGGCACACGGACCAATCAGCAACAAACGCATACAGCATTGACAAAGTTTCATGCTCAGATCATTATGCTTACTCTGCAACAATTAACATGGAAGCCAGTATCAAATAAATAAACAAAAATGAAAGTCTGGCCTTTAACAGAGCCGACTGGACGACAGTTAATCAAGAAATAAAACACAAACCGCTCATACCGTATTGTTACAGTAATGTAAATGAGCTCCTGCGTCAGTGGTATGCATGGTTATGGGACAAAATAAAGAACAATGTACCCAAGGTTACATCACACAGATCAACTCTCCCCCGTGGGCGACGCCAAGTACGTCTCACATGCTAAAAAGAGTACAAACCTTATAACGGCGTATTGATCGGCAAAACAAACCTACTTTAAACAAACCTACTTTAAGCCTTATCCTAAAACACAAAAAACTGGAAAAAAAATCTTCAAATAGCATTGACTGATGATCAAGCAATTTACGAAGAAACAGTAACAAGCAGTAGACGATTCAGTGACCTACAAAAATACTTGAAGAAAGTAAGTAGTTGCAGGCAATATCCCCAAAAAATGTTTTACAAGGAAAAATCCACTAGAGATGACACCCAAAAAGCTACATTTTTTAACGAATTCTTCATCAGTGTATATCAAAAGGAATCAAATCCTAACCCTCTCGCACGAAATACAAGCTGTTCTCCTACAGAAGAAATCTGTACACAAATACACCTTGAAGAAACCAAAATCGAATACATTCTCAAAAATCTTTTAACAAATAAAGCATCAGGTTTTGATGGTATAGGTAATATAATCCTCAAAAATCTTTCTGAAACTCTGTCAAAATCGCTCTATCTTCTCTTCCGCACGTTCATTAACAAGCGGCTCTTCCCGACCTGCTGGAAAACAAGTCAAATGGCCCCAATTTTTAAAGAAAAGAACAAAACGTCAGTTGAGTGCTACCGCCCAATTAGCCTTTTATGCTCCGCCTCGAAGGTCTTCGAAAAATTATCTTTGATAATATATACCCCAAAATTCAACCTTTCTTGGAAAACGTACAATACGGCTTCCGGCAAAAAAGATCAGCAGTACTACAAATGGTACAATTTTTGAGCAAAGTATATGAACTCTACGATGACAAAAATGTTCAAACACTATCAGTCCTTTATCTAGATTTTTCTAAAGCCTTTGATAAAGTTCCTCATAGTATTCTAATAGCTGAACTACGGAACATAGGTCTAGGCATTCAAATACAAGACATAATACAAATACAGATAGAATGCAATTTGTGAAAATCAATAAAAGTTCATCAACTCTGAAAGAAGTAACTAGCGGTGTACCGCAGGGCTCAATTCTTGGCCCTCTTTTTTTTATCATGTTCATTAACGACTTTCCCAAATGCATTGAGAATTCGGATTGTTTTGGCTATTGTGACGATATGAAGATCTTGTCTACTGAAAAATTCATCTGCAAAAAGACACAACAAATGTTGAAAAATGGTGCAAAGAAAATAAAATGCCGCTGATTGAAGATAAATGTAATCTGTTAAACCTCAGAAGGAAAATGGAAGCTACACTATTTAATACAAAGGTTGATACCGCAAAGACCCAAAAAGACTTAGGTATTTTGATGTGTGACAACCTTTCTTGGTCAGTAAATGCTGAAAATCGCATATCAAAAGCAATGGGAGATTTTTACAAAATCAAACGGAATATCTCGAAAAAAAACATCATTTCAGTCAAAATTAAACTTATACTGTGGATACATCGTACCAATCATAAGCTATGCATCGCAAACATGGTATCCGAACAAAACAGAATCAAGACAACTTGAAAGAGTACAAAAACGAGTGACTTCTTGGATTACAAATAACTTCAAAATGAGTTATACTGAAAGACTGAAATTTTTAGAGCTCCTTCCACTCTCAATGTACTTTCAACTACACGACATATTGTTCTTAGTTTCACTACTAAAAATTAAACATGACCTTGATTTGAATACAATTATTCATAAAAACGAATCACGAACGAGACAAGCAACACGTGGTGAGATTGCTGTTCATGCAACAAGACTGAAAAAGTGAAAAGAAAATTATTATATACGTTCTATACAACTACTTTAGCCAAACTGTGGACTTCGAAAATCAAGATCATGACAGCTTGAAAATATCTATAACAAACAGGTATTGGAAATTTAATCAACAGAAATTTTGCAGAAAACAATTTGTGTATGTGGAGAATTCTTTGCTGGTGTGGAAACTGCAACCCAACGGGAAAAATTATGAACTTATAAACGAGGGTTCAAAACCCATGGAGAAATCCTAAAGCCTACCCTACTACTACTACTACTACTACTACTACTACTACTACTACTACTATTACTACTACTAATATAACCTAAGATAAAATATCTCATCTGACTTTTAGTGCCAATGTCTCAAGTTAAAACTTTTTCTTGAAGGATGAAAAATGTTGGGACGCAGCATAGTCCTGTCAACCAACAAACTAAATTAATCCTACTACGCTTAAGAAATTAGGAAACTCGGTGGTTAGAAAAAACAATGAAAAAACCTCCCTCTTCAAGAGATTACTCAACTCTTTCATGTCACCAGAAAGGGATCAGTCATCTCAGATGGTTAAAAACAATAACGCAGGCTGAATTAATTTGAACATAGGCTCAACTCAAGCCTTTCTAAACACCAAGCGTCATTAAAAACAAAAACCAAAAATCAACAGGCAAAACCATATTTTCAGCAAAATTTTAACTCAGAAAAACTAAAGTTTCTTATTTTATCAAGTTTCAATTTCGAGCTTAGTTAGCTTGGTTGCTCAATTGAGTTTTTCTGAGACAAAACAATTCTGAGTTTTAATCTCCTTCTCTTTGTTACTCCTATGTTCATCTCTTTCTTTTGATTTTCTTCGTTTAGAAGTTCTAAAACTTCTTAATTCTTTTAATCGTTCTGTTTTTGCATCTTGTCATCCTGATTTTGTTACTGTTGCATCTCCTCCTCCTGCGACATCGACTCTGCAATTTCGTTTTCTGTATCGTGCAGCACATTGGTGGCCATTTTTACGCTGTTGGAGGCAGTCCTCCAAGATCTCTGCTCTTCCACCCTTTGTTTGCAACAAGGTAGAGAGTCTACAGTAGTTTCCCTATTCCTGCAGATGCTGTTGTGGAGGCACAACATAACATTGCTCTCCAGATCTTTTTCAACAGCTGTTCTCCTACTCTTGCGTCACAATCAATCGTCTTCAACGTTCGTTTCACTGCGATAAGTAGTGCATTCCGATGCGTCACGACAGCTCCGATGCGTTACGCTGTGCTTCGAAATATGCTCTTGGGCATAATCATACAACCAGGCAGTAATTTTGGCTCTGAACCACCGCATCATTCGTCCTCTGGACCATAATTCCTTCATTTTGATCGGAAGATTCAAGATTTTACTCATTGTCTCAAAAAGATCTAGTTATTTTAGACAATCAATTTCTTCCATGTGTTCTTTAGTCGGTACTTCCTGTCGATTGTTCTCTCTAACATGAGCGTCCAGCCATCTAATCGCCATCATTACTCCAATTATTACTGTATGGGCTGTGATGAGTCTGGTAAACCCACGGAGAGCAGGTTTCCAGAGTCCCAGATCAACACCAGATTACTTCGCCCAGGATACGACTATGTTTATAGCAAACAATGGCATGGGAACTCATCAGGCGTTAACATGGTGCTTCTCCAATTTCGTTTTCCTGACTTTTCTAGCAGTATTTCCACTTCCATTATCACTCCGGGGAATGCGTCATTTTCGTCTACTGCATTATAATCCGCTGCTGTTGATCCTTTCTGCTTCTGTCTTTCAAAATCACAAAATTTCCCACTTATTTATCTCAATAACTTCTTTCCAAGTATCGGTTCTATTCGTCCTTGGTTCTTTCTGGAACTGCAGCAAGCATCTTACAAAGTAACTCAGTAGATTTCGCCGACATGCTCGCGAGTGTTACACATTTTCAGACTGAGAAAGTTTGATCCACTATCGTTCTTGTGCTGCTCTTTATATCAACTGCCATGAATTGTACTGGATACGGCATTGGAGCCATCGTCGAGCCTACTACGTATCGAGCTCCAGACAGTCTGTGATATGTTTCACTTTTGTTCTAGATTTAATAGTGACTCTAAAGATTCAAATATGCTGTAAAATCCTAGTGCAGTCACTGGATTCACTTCACTTTCTCCAAGACAATCTGGGATTGGTACTGTTTCCGTTCTCGTTTTCATCACTATATTTCCAAACAATTTCGTCAGTTCATTATGTTGTCTCGCCAGTGTTTTTACGCAATCAAGTCCTCCACACATGTGACCTTCTAGTCCCCAGACTTTCGCCAGCCAGCTACCAGTTTTATCCCAGTCTTCAGGTCTCCAGCCAGGCAACTCTTGACTCTTCTCTCGGTTGCTCTTAGAGGCTTTAGTCATTAAATTGTAGATGGTGTTACAATCTGCATTCAATTCCCTTTGCATGTCCTGTGTCTCTCGCAAAATCGAATCCGCATTTGCACTCGGGCACCATGATGGCTTCCTTTATTTCCACACAATCATCAAGCTTGTGCTCAGTAATTCATCTGAGAATCCCAATCCAGATTCCACTCTGTTGTCAGATTTCGGTATAGAAGGTGCGGTCATCTTTTCTTCCATTACAAGTCCTAGCTTGATTTGCTGACTGGCAACAATTCTTATCGTTGATATTCTCGACAACCAGAATATCAGTAACACAGCTTGTTTACAGTCGAAGTAACAAGTAAGTATGTCCTCATTGATGAAAGAGTTGTATGCCACCCCAAAAACAACTCCCGACACGTAGTGGTACGACTTCTTTCCGATTGATTACCACTTTTCACTGGACTTCAGTAGTGTCCCCATTGATTTTTTCATGAGCATAAGCTCCTTGTTCGAGAGTCTTTGGATTTCATCGATCTTCTTCAGGAGTTGTAGCTCAGCAGGTTCTTTCATATTCACTCTCTTTAGTTCGGGTTAACGAGTTAAGGTCATCAGTTCTCCTAGCTTTCTATGTGTTATTGCAGTCAGTGTCAAAAAACCCGTCCATTCGGAAATTTTGATTCCTTCTGTCAGCAGCACGGCAGGTTCTTCTCTGAAATTTTCTGATCCGAACGTCACAAGCAGTCCCAGGATCACCACGATAGAGAGTTCCGTATCGGCCTTGAGGAGTTCCCGTATTAGATAATGAGAAAGTCAATAGTAGATTCTCGCCAGGAAGGACACGGACCATCCTGCTTCCATCCTTCCAACATGCTCTTTGTTCTCTCAAAACCTTCAGAGTCCAGAATGTCTCCAGTGTCGTCTGGTTCATCCTGTCTACGAGTTCTGTTGTTTTCTCTCCTTCGCTCTCCGCCAGATTTAATTTTCTTACGAGATAAGCGTGGATTTTGGCAGTCATCAGGGGACCCCTCAGAAGCGTCCATGCCTAATGCTGCTACCCGAGGAGTCAAGTGAAGCCACTTGTTCGCATCCGGTTTCGTTCGCAAAACCATAGCTTCCAAGTGAGCTTTTCTTTCTTTGGCGTTCTGTCTCTTGTCTTCTTCTTCCTTGAACTCCATGCCTTTGAATCACAGGTCGTTTGACATTTATTCTATCAATTGATAATCGTCATCGATTCCTGGCTTTATCTTGAGTTGTCTGCTAAAATTTGACTGCTTCATTCGCAACACTTCGTCCCACACTAGCATATATAGCGGATGGTCTTTCAAATCTCTCATGACGTTCCAGATATCTGACCATACTGCGGGCAATCATGATCGAAATGGCATCAGATTTTTCGTTTCGACTACCAAATTTGGGGCAGGTATGATCACATCATACTTTACTTCTGAAAGGAGCGTAACTATTGCATACACAATTTTTAATCCGTCCGGCTGATGCACGGAAAACACAAACACTGGCTTCGGAGTTATCTACTGGAATCCGTCTTCTTTCAACACGTCCATAATCTCGCCCATGGACTCCAGAACGTCTTTGATGGCTAGCCACCCCGCAGTCTCTACCGTCGCTGGCTCTCTGAGCATTAGGACGAGAGGGTCGACGGAATCGCCCTACGGAAGTCGTGTTAATGTTGGCCTTCGGTGAATCCGGGACCGCCGAGAGAGGTCGAAATCGACTGAAGAGATGAAAGACTGGAGGACTCTCCTGCTCCAATATCTCTTACAACAAAACAGAAGCCTCACGGGAGAAGATAAGGTGGCGACGGATGCGAGTGAGTGCAAGCAATATTGTGGCATGCCCTTGCTGACAGATTTGGCAGTCATGATGAGGATCGATCCGTTGGCTCTGATTCACGGACTGCGGGAATTCGTCACGGTGGTGTATGGACCGGTGATGTCTTTCGCGTTCCCGGACGTGCAAGTCAAGGCATACCGGAATTCGGTGTTGTATGTCAACCTGGTCTCAGTCGTGGATTGTTCCGTGCTGAACTGGGTAGAGCAGAGGGAGTTGAGAGGGCTGGCCAGTGACGATAGACTGTTCGGAAGAATAGCGGAGCCAGGTTGGGTGTTGATGGATTTCAATAACCACTTCAAGTGCCGAATGGGCCGTGAGGAACTTTCTCACATCCAGTTTAACCCGAAGCTTTGGAATTTGAGACCAGTAGTGAAGGATACAGGAGCGGCTATGGGAGTGCCACTCTTACCAGAGGCCTATGCACACGCTAAAGAGAACCAGCAAGCGTGGCTTTCTGGGTCCAGGCCGCTGCCGGACCAATGCCCTCGATATCCACCGATAAGGAGGATGTTGTTGGGAGTCACATCTCCCATCATTGCCCCTCGCATCGGAGCAGCTCGCGACGCAGAGAAGAGAATGTTGAAGTGGAGTGAAGGGATGGAGCCGCGCTTCATTGGCTGGAATGTTGCAGCCGCGCACACGTTTGACTTCTCATTTCCTGATGCTTGGAGTAGGAAGAAGATCAAGGCACTACCTTCCAGGAGACCAGAGGTCTCGGCCGAAATGTGGAACGAAGTGTATTCTCCCACGGATGACTTGTCAAGACTGAAGTGGTCAGGAGAAGTGAAAGTAGTGATGCTGGAAGTGGCAAAGGAGAGCAGAGGAGGCTCGTATATAACAGTAGAGGACCTGGCACCACATGGCGAGGAGTCCGTAGAATTCCTGGTGAAGGATGAGTTGTTTTATCACGCAGGAGACATGACCGTAGCGGCTCGGCCGGACTCGGGATAGACTTACGACAAGGACCTTCAGGAACCAGGCCGAAACCTGATGCAGGTGATGATGAATTGATGGATCAGGACGATGACGACGACATCGAGGGAAAGACGGGAAAACCGGGTGAGACGGATCTGGGAGCGTTAGAGAGAGACTTGCTAGAATACCGGTTTAGTGAAGACGACGATGGGGAAGTCGATGGTAGTCTATTGCTAATGACGCCATCATCTTTCATGTCCCCTACAAAGGAGGCGTCGGCCGACTTATCCCCGATAGACCCAATAAGCCAGAAGTTTGACCCCCTATGCTCTTGGCAGGTCTGACCACGACAGCCGTGAGATCAAAGAAAACAGCACGAACCCTGGCAGACACTAAATTAGAGATGGAGATCATCAGTCAATGTGGATCTGGAGGACTTGAAGATTACAGGCCCTCGCGGACCAACATGGCCAAATTGAAACTGGAAGGACAACTCGACGTGGTCGAGTACAGTCGAGTCACTGTGCCGGAATCGGTCCACATGGGAGATCCAGCAGGGGGTTATGTGGAGATGTTGAAAGCGAGAAACTCTGCGAGAGGGCACCTGATGGCTTGGAGCGAGAAGCGAGCCATGCAGGAATATCTGAAAGAGCTTACGGAGAATTCAAACTTGAATCGAAGAGAATACGGCACGGTAATGTCCTCTGAAGCGAACGAAATCGGATTGGAAAAACTACTAGAAATTTCCTGGAGGGCGGCCCTCCAGAGATACTTCGACGAGTCGATGCATGCACCTGCTACGGTGGCAGCATACCTGGCTCATCCTTGCATGAGAACTGATCTGCAAGTACGGTTGGCTTGGTGCTTGATGGGCATCAAGAAGGCGGAATATGAAGCCAGCAATGATTCGAAATCACGGGAACAGGAGCTGGGGTTGATGGAAGCTCTGCGAGCGTTGATTTCAAAAGACGATTCTGCGATAACATGGTTTAAGCTTAAGGATGCCCTTTGCTTTGTCAGGTTCGTGGTGGATCGTATCCCCACTCCTGTTTTGGGAGAATGTATAAAGATCATTCGGCAAAAAGGAGTTGATTGCGAAAGGAACTTTCTTAGGGCACTCCTGGAACTATATCAGGACATGCCGTTGACTGTACCAAATAAGGAGTCGAATGACATGGAGAGCTATCGCAAGTTGGAAGAAGTGAGAAGATATTCCAACAAAGAATTGAAAATGAGCCGGGAGTTGATTGAAGCAGTCAAAGGACAAAAAGAGTTTGCAACACTAGGGAAACTGAAGTCGTTCCAATATGTGTCTGGCATACCGGGGATGGCGTATAATCCCTTCGTGAATGAAGAAGCCAGGGAACTCAATTAGTACTCAATTTCTGGGTTGAACGTATTAAAGAAACTGGAATGCTGATGGTGGAACAACCCAAGCTGGGAATTATCTTGGAAGAACGAGTGGTCGAACCCTCGGTTCCCGAGCTAAAGGGGCAAGTGAGTTTTGATTGTGGTTCTTGGGACGGTCCCTTGAAAACCAGTCTAGTGACGATGTGGGAACTCATGAAGCCTTCTTGGTGTCCTCATCCTAACGCCGGTTTAATCTGGGACATGACGGCGGATATCACGTTAGACCTGGATGATGACGCGAGTTTGCATGATCTGGCCATGATACATCATCTGCTGGCCATGAGGTTGACGAAGCGGAAGAGCAACCCATCCACGGAGCTGTCCGAGGAAGGTCCATCGAGCAATTGGTTGAAGCAGGGCACATGCTTGGCTCAACATAGTGGGATGGAAGGACATGTTTGCAACTTGGGACACTGCCTGGTTACGCTGAGCGAGCAGCATCGGCAACTGGCACGATTGTACGGAAGATTGAGCATGTCGGATAAGAGTGGTATGGAGTTGGTCGCGGACTGTCATGGGGTAACGGATGTAAACTTGATCACAGCCTTGGAATTTTATAGCATGACGAGTTCGATTGAATCGCTTGAGCGCCTGGAGCGTGCCCATGAGCTAGTGACGTCCCTCAGCGTGGAAGTATTCCCTGGAGCATTGCAAACGGAGCAGAAGATCGGAAGCTGGAGAGAAGCTCTGGAGAACGAGATGAATCTGAAAGATAGTGAGGCCTATCATAAACCGACTGGTTCAAAGTATCTGGTGGGTTCAAGCTCCGCACCATATTGCAGTAGTAGATATCCTACACACATGGTGGTGATGGATGCAAGGACACAGCAGGTGTTGATTGACCAACTTTTCTCTGTGCCAAAGTGCGTGAGGTTGGCCAGAATGTCGGAGAGGTCATATGATTTGTTGGCAAAGATCTTTCGGGCAGTCCCGAAGAGATCTGAAGGCGAGTTGCAAGACGTAGTGGGTGAAGAGTTTCTGAGATTAAACGAAGGCAATGTGAGTGAGTTCCAGAAACAGAAAGCGAGTGGAGCGTTACCCACTGAATTCCCCACCATAGAAGAGAAAGACGACTTACACAGAATTCTGATGGAGGTGGAACCGTTGCTGGGAGCCTCAGAGTATCGGACCCGAAGGAACATAGTGAGAAACCATGGGGAGTATCCTTGCCACTGCTTGGCGCAGACGTTGTGGTACCCCAAACGCGGGAATCTGATGCTAGTATGGGACGTGGAGGAGTTATACTCTACGGGGTTGCCCGATCAGAATCAACAGGTGTCAATCGCGGTGGTTAGTGCCATGCTGGCAGTTAGATGGCTGGAGGCTAACGCGGACACAAGTGAACAGGAGACGGCCGTGCCGACTCCTGAGCAGCTGAGCAACGTGAAGATGAGTCGTGAATTGGATCTTTTCAGAACCACCTACAAGGTTCTGAGAATACCTAAAGCCATTGAAAGAATATGGTCAAGGCAAAGATTGATGCCTTGGTTCCGTGCAGTGATGACATCGTGGATGTATGAACGCGCGAAGCGTCACATGTCGAGGAACACGGAAGCCTATCAATCTTTCCAGCTAGATATAGGACCAGGAGCCTATAAGAGAGCATTCCTGACGCACAGAAACGCGGTCACCACAGCGGTGAAGCGAGTAGCTGGAGCGCCTTGTGTGCTTGAAGATGAGAAGAAAGAGGTCTTAAGAGCTGACCTAGAACGAAATGTGAGCTTATGTCTTCACAACAGCTTTTGCAGGAACCGGGAGCAAAAGGTTAATGTTGACTTGCTACCTTGTTGCAAACCGAAGCTGTTGGAACAGGAGAGTTGAGGCACGGCCCGCAACTCCATGGACATGCTGGAGAAAGTATTGGAAGACAGCGAAGCTGAAGATCAAGATGGAGAAGTGATGGAATGAAGATGAACAAAAAAGAGAAGAGAAGGAGAAAAAACTTGATTGTCTTTGTGTGCTAAAACTTGAACCAATCAATTAAATTTTGATTATTGAACTTGTTAAACTTTTTGTTTTGATTTAGTTTGGTCAAACCAAGCTTTGAAAATTGTTAAATTGTCGAAAAAGAAATTTTAGTTGTGACTATTTATGTATGTATATATAGAACATAGGTGAGTATATTTACCTATTTAAACACGATTGAAGTTTTTAACCTGTGTAAGACACAATTTCACTGTGTGGCGACATGGTAAGTTTGAGTAAACTCGCTCGAGAAGGGTGGGTAACTCAATAACTTTCCTAGCCACAGAGTTTCTTAGTTTTAATATTGAAAGGACTGCATAAATAACTGATTATACTTGGTGAGTGACGTTAAGTTAATTTTAACGGGTGCGTGGCCGTGCCACGTCCCACTTTTTAATCACAAAGAGCGAAAAGAAATTTTATGGCAAGACGACGTAAGTAGTCAGAAAAGAAATTTTATCTAGGACACTCCTCATGGTTCAAATTTTGTGAAAATGTTGAAAGGCAGTGAGATGTAGTACGATGCCATTTGTGAACACGTAGTGAGTTGAGGTGGGGTAGATAAATTTCATTTTCTTATGCGATTTGTAAGATTGATTACAAAAACTGGAACACTACTTGACGATAACCCGGTGTTATGCGATCAATAGGGACATTGATGGGGACTGTCCGGGGAGTATGTGCCATTCTGCCAGATGGCACAGCGCAACCTTCCGACGAGGCACGAATTAGAGAGAAAAGGCCTTAACAGCAAAAAAGTGCTTGAAAGGAGGGTCGAAGTATTCTGAAATTTTCTATTTTTAAAATTTCGATTTTCAAGTTGATATTTCTCAGAAATACGAAAAACGGCCATTTTGACCAGAAAAAGCTGAGAAAAAAAGCAGAAGAACGCCAAATAGTGTGAAAAACAGTCGCACAAGAGACGGAAAACACGAAGCCTTTTATCGTGGCAACAACGCACGATAAGATCCTTATCAGCGGATATTAGTGGAGAAGGAAGCTTCAGAGGGGAAGGAATATTCCATGGAACCCTCCCGGGACGCAAATTAGAAGAGATAAGAGCGTTATTGCAGGAATATTACGGGAGCGGAGGCTTGGTCCCCCAGAGACTGTTTTATGTGAAGGGACTGTATAAAACTGACTGTATAGCTACTTGGATGTCGTGAAACTTTAAATTAACACCGGTATAATTTGATATTTTAGAATATGAGTAGCTAGAAAGAGGAAAGGGTCAATCCATCTCCAAAGGATTTAATATAGAACTCTCACACAAAAACATATTAAAATAGGTTGTTCGAGCCGTGTTTTTAATGACAATCACGTAGTCTGGGGATCCGAGACTCAGCTATGTGGTTGTGTTCGCATGTAAACGAAAGCTGATCAAAAGTCGTTTGACTGATGGCCTAAAAATAGTAACTTTTTACTTAGCCCTAAACAGACCAGAAAATCAACTGGCAAGGTCGAGACGGTGAAAAACGAGTAGGATTAAGGTAACTGACGCCTGCCAGTCGTTAATAGGTACTTTTTCTACGCTCCGCCGCTGTGTAGTATTTGGGCGAATGTTACACTGCGATCATATACATTCGTCGAGACGGTACCCCTCACATTTTTGAAAAGTTACGGAAGACAAAACCTCTCATCATCGACGTGATAAAACGACTTCTTCCTAAACAAAAACAAAACGACCTTGATACAGTTGTTGCCCTCTCTAAACTACATCCCCTCCGTCTCTTGAGCTGAAGTTGCTCACCAAAGTACTTTCGAAACGCCACAACCTCAGTTCACTAGTACTTCAGCAAAGATTAAAATCCAGAGTACGGCCCACCAAATCAAAGAGAGCAGCAGCAAAGAAAAAACAAGCAGCCCAAACCTCATCGCACTAGTTCTGGTGAGTCTGATTTTCTTGAGACTTGTCTCTCCTTAGGTTTTTATACCTTGGAGTATCAGTCCAAGGGAATCAAAAAACTCAATAAGTCTTCTCTAGTCTGGTCTTCTCCTGAGGTTTCATACCTTGGAGTGTCAGTTCTGAGAAGATTTTTTGAGCAATATGGGCTCTAAAGAAAGACGCAGAAATGCTAGCGTCTCGCAAGCATCTGAGAAATCTTGTAAAACATGCAAAAAGCCGATCACAAACAAAAGTAAAAATTTTAATTGCATTGCCTGTGGCGATGTAATGCACATGAAAAAAACATGCACTGGAATATCTGAAACTGCCATCCTTGGAATTTCGGAGATCACTCAGAACGTCCACCTGCTCTGTAACTGTTGTGTTGGAAACAATAGGAAAGAGTCGATGATCAACGATTCGATGCAAACCCGTCCATCCATTGTCGAAACAAAACTAAATGAAATTGCCGAACAATTCTCTACATTTAAACAAGAGATAGATTCACTTAAGCAAAAGATAGATGAAACCAACAAAAAACCACAAAACAGAAACGAGCCAAAGCAACATGCCCTAAACAAACCAGAATCAAGCTATAATGGAATCTGGTTCAGAGGACTGCTTGAACTGGACTCAAAGAGATAGACACGAACACGACTTGGAAGAGGTGAACAAACTGTTTGCTTTCTTAACAATTGAAGCCAAAATCACAGATTTAAAACGTTTAGGAAAATATGAAGAAGGAAAAGGGCCACGCACAATAGTTGTAAGTGTATCAAATGAATGGCAAAAACGACTGATACTAATGTCCTTGGCAAAATTGAAAACTACGACAAAACTCTTTTTATGTCAAAAGAGCTCAGCCCAAATGAATATCTGATTGAGAACAAACTTCTTATGAAAAGACGAACAATGATAGAAACTGGCGTATCAGCTAAAAACCTACGGCTAAGGGACCTTGTCCTTTACCAATATGACGAAGAAAGTGGAAATTGGAAAAAAATCGAAGAAAGCAATTGACTACCTACTGCTAAGTATTGAAAAATTTTATGCCTAAATGTCAGAAGTATTTTAGACATCAACAGAAGAAGAGCTTTATCAATTGCCATTTTACAAACAGACTACGATATACTATGTCTCACAGAGACATGGCTGGTAAAGGAAATACCAGATGAAGCTCTGCATTTGGCTGGTTTTATTATAATTCGCAAAGATAGAAAAGACTCCACTTTAAAAACCAATCACGGAGGTATACTCATGGCGATAAAAGAAATTGTGCATAACGAAGAAATTGATGCTCAAATAGAAAATGAAGAATGCATAGTGGCCAAACTAACAGGTGAAACTGGGCATCATCAAATTCTCTGCTGTGTTTTTAATCCCCCGAAAAACAGTAAATACCAATGGAAACAACAAAACTTCATCAGTTTACTCGAAGACTTAACAAAATTACAAATTCAACACAACTGTAACGCAGCGTCAATTACGGGAGATATAAATTTTGAATACACTCATTGGAAAATGTTGCACTCAAAGAACGAATATGAAAATGCAGTGTTGAAAAAGCTCATTGAACTTGACTATGAACAATTATTCGACTTCAAAAAAAAGCATATTGATGTTTCATTAACAAACAACCCTGGAGTGATACTCAACTGGCACACGGACCAATCAGCAACAAACGCATACAGCATTGACAAAGTTTCATGCTCAGATCATTATGCTTACTCTGCAACAATTAACATGGAAGCCAGTATCAAATAAATAAACAAAAATGAAAGTCTGGCCTTTAACAGAGCCGACTGGACGACAGTTAATCAAGAAATAAAACACAAACCGCTCATACCGTATTGTTACAGTAATGTAAATGAGCTCCTGCGTCAGTGGTATGCATGGTTATGGGACAAAATAAAGAACAATGTACCCAAGGTTACATCACACAGATCAACTCTCCCCCGTGGGCGACGCCAAGTACGTCTCACATGCTAAAAAGAGTACAAACCTTATAACGGCGTATTGATCGGCAAAACAAACCTACTTTAAACAAACCTACTTTAAGCCTTATCCTAAAACACAAAAAACTGGAAAAAAAATCTTCAAATAGCATTGACTGATGATCAAGCAATTTACGAAGAAACAGTAACAAGCAGTAGACGATTCAGTGACCTACAAAAATACTTGAAGAAAGTAAGTAGTTGCAGGCAATATCCCCAAAAAATGTTTTACAAGGAAAAATCCACTAGAGATGACACCCAAAAAGCTACATTTTTTAACGAATTCTTCATCAGTGTATATCAAAAGGAATCAAATCCTAACCCTCTCGCACGAAATACAAGCTGTTCTCCTACAGAAGAAATCTGTACACAAATACACCTTGAAGAAACCAAAATCGAATACATTCTCAAAAATCTTTTAACAAATAAAGCATCAGGTTTTGATGGTATAGGTAATATAATCCTCAAAAATCTTTCTGAAACTCTGTCAAAATCGCTCTATCTTCTCTTCCGCACGTTCATTAACAAGCGGCTCTTCCCGACCTGCTGGAAAACAAGTCAAATGGCCCCAATTTTTAAAGAAAAGAACAAAACGTCAGTTGAGTGCTACCGCCCAATTAGCCTTTTATGCTCCGCCTCGAAGGTCTTCGAAAAATTATCTTTGATAATATATACCCCAAAATTCAACCTTTCTTGGAAAACGTACAATACGGCTTCCGGCAAAAAAGATCAGCAGTACTACAAATGGTACAATTTTTGAGCAAAGTATATGAACTCTACGATGACAAAAATGTTCAAACACTATCAGTCCTTTATCTAGATTTTTCTAAAGCCTTTGATAAAGTTCCTCATAGTATTCTAATAGCTGAACTACGGAACATAGGTCTAGGCATTCAAATACAAGACATAATACAAATACAGATAGAATGCAATTTGTGAAAATCAATAAAAGTTCATCAACTCTGAAAGAAGTAACTAGCGGTGTACCGCAGGGCTCAATTCTTGGCCCTCTTTTTTTTATCATGTTCATTAACGACTTTCCCAAATGCATTGAGAATTCGGATTGTTTTGGCTATTGTGACGATATGAAGATCTTGTCTACTGAAAAATTCATCTGCAAAAAGACACAACAAATGTTGAAAAATGGTGCAAAGAAAATAAAATGCCGCTGATTGAAGATAAATGTAATCTGTTAAACCTCAGAAGGAAAATGGAAGCTACACTATTTAATACAAAGGTTGATACCGCAAAGACCCAAAAAGACTTAGGTATTTTGATGTGTGACAACCTTTCTTGGTCAGTAAATGCTGAAAATCGCATATCAAAAGCAATGGGAGATTTTTACAAAATCAAACGGAATATCTCGAAAAAAAACATCATTTCAGTCAAAATTAAACTTATACTGTGGATACATCGTACCAATCATAAGCTATGCATCGCAAACATGGTATCCGAACAAAACAGAATCAAGACAACTTGAAAGAGTACAAAAACGAGTGACTTCTTGGATTACAAATAACTTCAAAATGAGTTATACTGAAAGACTGAAATTGTTAGAGCTCCTTCCACTCTCAATGTACTTTCAACTACACGACATATTGTTCTTAGTTTCACTACTAAAAATTAAACATGACCTTGATTTGAATACAATTATGCATAAAAACGAATCACGAACGAGACAAGCAACACGTGGTGAGATTGCTGTTCATGCAACAAGACTGAAAAAGTGAAAAGAAAATTATTATATACGTTCTATACAACTACTTTAGCCAAATTGTGGACTTCGAAAATCAAGATCATGACAGCTTGAAAATATCTATAACAAACAGGTATTGGAAATTTAATCAACAGAAATTTTGCAGAAAACAATTTGTGTATGTGGAGAATTCTTTGCTGGTGTGGAAACTGCAACCCAACGGGAAAAATTATGAACTTATAAACGAGGGTTCAAAACCCATGGAGAAATCCTAAAGCCTACCCTACTACTACTACTACTACTACTACTACTACTACTACTACTACTACTACTACTACTACTACTACTACTACTACTATTACTACTACTAATATAACCTAAGATAAAATATCTCATCTGACTTTTAGTGCCAATGTCTCAAGTTAAAACTTTTTCTTGAAGGATGAAAAATGTTGGGACGCAGCATAGTCCTGTCAACCAACAAACTAAATTAATCCTACTACGCTTAAGAAATTAGGAAACTCGGTGGTTAGAAAAAACAATGAAAAAACCTCCCTCTTCAAGAGATTACTCAACTCTTTCATGTCACCAGAAAGGGATCAGTCATCTCAGATGGTTAAAAACAATAACGCAGGCTGAATTAATTTGAACATAGGCTCAACTCAAGCCTTTCTAAACACCAAGCGTCATTAAAAACAAAAACCAAAAATCAACAGGCAAAATCATATTTTCAGCAAAATTTTAACTCAGAAAAACTAAAGTTTCTTATTTTATCAAGTTTCAATTTCGAGCTTAGTTAGCTTGGTTGCTCAATTGAGTTTTTCTGAGACAAAACAATTCTGAGTTTTAATCTCCTTCTCTTTGTTACTCCTATGTTCATCTCTTTCTTTTGATTTTCTTCGTTTAGAAGTTCTAAAACTTCTTAATTCTTTTAATCGTTCTGTTTTTGCATCTTGTCATCCTGATTTTGTTACTGTTGCATCTCCTCCTCCTGCGACATCGACTCTGCAATTTCGTTTTCTGTATCGTGCAGCACATTGGTGGCCATTTTTACGCTGTTGGAGGCAGTCCTCCAAGATCTCTGCTCTTCCACCCTTTGTTTGCAACAAGGTAGAGAGTCTACAGTAGTTTCCCTATTCCTGCAGATGCTGTTGTGGAGGCACAACATAACATTGCTCTCCAGATCTTTTTCAACAGCTGTTCTCCTACTCTTGCGTCACAATCAATCGTCTTCAACGTTCGTTTCACTGCGATAAGTAGTGCATTCCGATGCGTCATGACAGCTCCGATGCGTTACGCTGTGCTTCGAAATATGCTCTTGGGCATAATCATACAACCAGGCAGTAATTTTGGCTCTGAACCACCGCATCATTCGTCCTCTGGACCATAATTCCTTCATTTTGATCGGAAGATTCAAGATTTTACTCATTGTCTCAAAAAGATCTAGTTATTTTAGACAATCAATTTCTTCCATGTGTTCTTTAGTCGGTGCTTCCTGTCGATTGTTCTCTCTAACATGAGCGTCCAGCCATCTAATCGCCATCATTACTCCAATTATTACTGTATGGGCTGTGATGAGTCTGGTAAACCCATGGAGAGCAGGTTTCCAGAGTCCCAGATCAACACCAGATTACTTCGCCCAGGATACGACTATGTTTATAGCAAACAATGGCATGGGAACTCATCAGGCGTTAACATGGTGCTTCTCCAATTTCGTTTTCCTGACTTTTCTAGCAGTATTTCCACTTCCATTATCACTCTGGGGAATGCGTCATTTTCGTCTACTGCATTATAATCCGCTGCTGTTGATCCTTTCTGCTTCTGTCTTTCAAAATCACAAAATTTCCCACTTATTTATCTCAATAACTTCTTTCCAAGTATCGGTTCTATTCGTCCTTGGTTCTTTCTGGAACTGCGGCAAGCACCTTACAAAGTAACTCAGTAGATTTCGCCGACATGCTCGCGAGTGTTACACATTTTCAGACTGAGAAAGTTTGATCCACTATCGTTCTTGTGCTGCTCTTTATATCAACTGCCATGAATTGTACTGGATACGGCATTGGAGCCATCGTCGAGCCTACTACGTATCGAGCTCCAGACAGTCTGTGATATGTTTCACTTTTGTTCTAGATTTAATAGTGACTCTAAAGATTCAAATATGCTGTAAAATCCTAGTGCAGTCACTGGATTCACTTCACTTTCTCCAAGACAATCTGGGATTGGTACTGTTTCCGTTCTCGTTTTCATCACTATATTTCCAAACAATTTCGTCAGTTCATTATGTTGTCTCGCCAGTGTTTTTACGCAATCAAGTCCTCCACACATGTGACCTTCTAGTCCCCAGACTTTCGCCAGCCAGCTACCAGTTTTATCCCAGTCTTCAGGTCTCCAGCCAGGCAACTCTTGACTCTTCTCTCGGTTGCTCTTAGAGGCTTTAGTCATTAAATTGTAGATGGTGTTACAATCTGCATTCAATTCCCTTTGCATGTCCTGTGTCTCTCGCAAAATCGAATCCGCATTTGCACTCGGGCACCATGATGGCTTCCTTTATTTCCACACAATCATCAAGCTTGTGCTCAGTAATTCATCTGAGAATCCCAATCCAGATTCCACTCTGTTGTCAGATTTCGGTATAGAAGGTGCGGTCATCTTTTCTTCCATTACAAGTCCTAGCTTGATTTGCTGACTGGCAACAATTCTTATCGTTGATATTCTCGACAACCAGAATATCAGTAACACAGCTTGTTTACAGTCGAAGTAACAAGTAAGTATGTCCTCATTGATGAAAGAGTTGTATGCCACCCCAAAAACAACTCCCGACACGTAGTGGTACGACTTCTTTCCGATTGATTACCACTTTTCACTGGACTTCAGTAGTGTCCCCATTGATTTTTTCATGAGCATAAGCTCCTTGTTCGAGAGTCTTTGGATTTCATCGATCTTCTTCAGGAGTTGTAGCTCAGCAGGTTCTTTCATATTCACTCTCTTTAGTTCGGGTTAACGAGTTAAGGTCATCAGTTCTCCTAGCTTTTTATGTGTTATTGCAGTCAGTGTCAAAAAACCCGTCCATTCGGAAATTTTGATTCCTTCTGTCAGCAGCACGGCAGGTTCTTCTCTGAAATTTTCTGATCCGAACGTCACAAGCAGTCCCAGGATCACCACGATAGAGAGTTCCGTATCGGCCTTGAGGAGTTCCCGTATTAGATAATGAGAAAGTCAATAGTAGATTCTCGCCAGGAAGGACACGGACCATCCTGCTTCTATCCTTCCAACATGCTCTTTGTTCTCTCAAAACCTTCAGAGTCCAGAATGTCTCCAGTGTCGTCTGGTTCATCCTGTCTACGAGTTCTGTTGTTTTCTCTCCTTCGCTTTCCGCCAGATTTAATTTTCTTACGAGATAAGCGTGGATTTTGGCAGTCATCAGGGGACCCCTCAGAAGCGTCCATGCCTAATGCTGCTACCCGAGGAGTCAAGTGAAGCCACTTGTTCGCATCCGGTTTCGTTCGCAAAACCATAGCTTCCAAGTGAGCTTTTCTTTCTTTGGCGTTCTGTCTCTTGTCTTCTTCTTCCTTGAACTCCATGCCTTTGAATCACAGGTCGTTTGACATTTATTCTATCAATTGATAATCGTCATCGATTCCTGGCTTTATCTTGAGTTGTCTGCTAAAATTTGACTGCTTCATTCGCAACACTTTGTCCCACACTAGCATATATAGCGGATGGTCTTTCAAATCTCTCATGACGTTCCAGATATCTGACCATACTGCGGGCAATCATGATCGAAATGGCATCAGATTTCTCGTTTCGACTACCAAATTTGGGGCAGGTATGATCACATCATACTTTACTTCTGAAAGGAGCGTAACTATTGCATACACAATTTTTAATCCGTCCGGCTGATGCACGGAAAACACAAACACTGGCTTCGGAGTTATCTACTGGAATCCGTCTTCTTTCAACACGTCCATAATCTCGCCCATGGACTCCAGAACGTCTTTGATGGCTAGCCACCCCGCAGTCTCTACCGTCGCTGGCTCTCTGAGTCTGCTCAGGAGACCTCTGCTGAGCAAAGGATGATTGATATCGGCAAAAACAATCGTTATCGGTTTTATCTCTGTTTGCCATTGAACCCCAATTGCGCTTGATATTGCATTCAATCCATGTCGGTTCCTGCCAATGTTATCACGTCGGGCCAGAACAAAGAAGTGGAGGTGTTCAAGAAGTCCGAGCTCGCAATCACTAAAACCTTGGCCTTTCTCATCTCTGCTTTGACGTTGGCAGTGAAGATGGTCTCGTCAACCTTGAACTTCAATTCAACATATCTTTTTACGCCACCTGTCTGCGTAACTTACTTCGGAAAAACTCTCTCTTTCACATGAGCTGGAGGCGCTCGCACCTGTTTGAAAATCTTCACTTGGTGCCCAATTAGTGCTCTTTTTTTTGCAGAATCTTCCCGGTCTCTCCTCCCTAGTTTGCTCGCTGTGATTCTTTCTTACATCTTGCAATGGTCTGGCATATACAGGACCCATGACCTTGTTCGAGCAGTCTCTAGTGGTCAGCCAATCACAATGCTGTTGTAGAATTAAAATTGATTTCTGCCGCTATCAGCCAGTCCACTACTACGATCAAGTACAGTCCGTTTAGACAATCTCGCGCCGTTCAGCAATCTCAACGCATCAGCTGCAAATCTTACAGATTGGACATTCAATTTCCTTAAATCTTGTTTATAGAAGTGCCATGGAAAAGGTGTCGGTCTTGTCTTGACCACGTCAAGGAGCTTCTATCTAGACGTCATTCTTCCCTGATCACAGTCGTTGTCGTTGTCTCTGATCTGGAGGTACCTGAGGTATCTGATTGACTGGTCCAAAATTGGACTCCTCTCCTTGTTGGTCCAATACGTCGTGCCTCTCCTTGTTGGTCCAATACGTCTGACCTCTGTTCCTTCTCTATCGAGCTCTGCTCTACTTGTGGCACGGCTGGGGGACTCATCCCAAGATACTGGTCTTCAGTTCTCAACGCTCCAGTGTCAAATTGCTCAACCTGTAACTCATCAGAAGGCACGTATCATCATGGCTTGTCTATTTTGTCAAGGTGGATTCCATCAGTGAAGTATCTAGCCTGATCCAGAGCTCTCAACTCGTGCTTCAAGTCCATTAGAATCATTCGTCCAGCATTGCGACTTCTTCAACGGTATCTCCCTGATCTTCCTAGTGGGAGTTTTTCTGACTTCTTTGTCGTAGCAGCTCCAGTTCCTCTTTTCTTTATCACTTCCCTACCGGTATCGTTATCACTTGTCTATCGGTATCGGAGGAGAACTCTACCCTGCCGGTATCATCAAATGTTCCATCTGATGCAGTCACTCCGGAATCTGGCACATTCGTGTTGACCACGAGTCCACCAGCTGCCTCATCGTTTTCTCCACAACTAGATTGCCCAGGGTGTCACTTGGGTCCGGCATGATCACACTACCGGATCCTGTTAAGACTTGCACTTCCGTTGTCTGACTCAGCTCGCGAAGCGTTAGGAACTCCCTTGGCGATTACCCCCTCGGCGATTTCCCCCTCGACGATTGCCCCCTGACTATTCATCTGTATGGCAAGCACACGTGACACTTTCTTCAACGGCATCTCCCTGATCTTCCTAGTGGAGGTTTTTCCTGACTTCTTTGTCGTAGCAGCTCCAGTTCCTCTTTTCTTTATCACTTGTCTACCGGTATATTCATCACTTCTCTACCGATATCGGAGGAGCACTCTACCCTGCCGGTATCATCAATTGTTCCATAGGGTGCAGTCACTTCGGAACCTGGCACATTCCTGTTGGCCACGAGTACACCAGCTGCATCATCGTTTTCTCCACAACTGGATTGCCCAGGATGTCACGTGGGTCCGGGATCGTCACTCTACCGGATCCTGTAGAAAACTTGCACTTCCGTTGTCTGACTCAGCTCGCGATGCGTCAGGAGCTCCCTCGGCCAGTGCCCCCGAGGAACGCTTCCTTCAGGCAATATTCAATCCGTTTTCGTTATTCCCAATCGCTCAGATTGCTCTTTATACTCCTGCCTCATGCGTTCTATCTCCTCTCTCTGCTTCTTGTTGCATTCCTCAAACAGTCTCCCCCACATATCCCTGTCTCCCTCAGTTCTGGCTTTTTTTTCTCACTCGGCCCAACTCGTCTCTTGTGTCGTTCAGATCTTTCATTGTCTTGTTAGTCTATACTTCTTCATCTACTCTGACTCTCTTGGGTGGCACTGCAACTGTGAATTGTGATCTAGACGGGGCAGCCTCGCTACTCATTTCATTATGGAAGGCTTGATGACTACTCCTCAAACCGGGATTGGACCTGGTTGGGAGAGGCATCTCTCCAGGCTGGTACGTTCTCGTGGTAATTACCCCGGGTACGTGCAACAGGTCTCTTCCAGAGAGCGCTCCAGTCCTCCGTAGATTTTGGCTCAATCAACCATCAAGGTTGTTCGTTCTGATTCAATTCAATTATATAATTTTGGATAAATTGATTCGCAACATGTTAGAATTTTGAGATTGAAGTGATCAATCGGGATCTAGAAACAAGGTCATGACTGTCACATCTGTCACTCTGCTCCATATTTACATTATAACGTAATTTTAAAACAGTCAGATAAAAAGACTTTGCTCTTAAGATATATTAAGATTCAGTTCAATCTGAAATCTTGGAACTGTTCAAAGAGTGCACAATCCACATTTGATTCTATTCCGGACAATATTGTTTGAGCATTCGTAGTCACCAGCCCTTCCATACCCAAGATCGTAAAAACATGACTCATAACACATCCTATACGCAGCCTATACTCAATCTATACTTAACCTATACTTAAATAATATTTCTTATGTAGATACACTTCTTTGTCCCGTCCGAAACTATTTTGGGTATCAGCGCGTACAGCTCCCGAGGATGCAGTCGTCCTTTGTTTGATTCATACACCGGAAGCGAGAGTTCTTTCACTCCCTTCTCCACTAGCAAATATCTTAGTCTTGTCATGAACAAAACCAAAACTTCAGGGTCCACGTGCTGCTTTTCCGTCGCCCTCGTTACCAGGAAGCACAAGTATTTCCCTTGTAGTTGCGAAACCGCCGGTGGCAAAGATGCTACACCCTTTTTCTTGTTCTTTGCTTCCATAAAAACTCTATGTCGTCGTACTATTTCCTGAATTCGGCTGCTAATGCTTTTTTAAAACTCATATCCGTGGTGATGGCTATCGCTCACTATCCGTTAGTATAGAATCGCTATCTGTAAGTATTATGCTACTCGAATTTTCAATCGGCAGGTTAAATAAGACTCTACTACTCTCCCCATTTCTGATCGAACGCGGTGGCCATCGCTGTTGCATCTCAAGTATATCCCGTATGAGTGTCCATATCTGTCGTTTGAGGCTCTGGAACATACATCCTGTCGCAGTCGCTGGGCTGAGGATCACTTTGAGGATCAATTTGAGGAATCACCTCTTCTATTTGCATGTGCGCATTGCGCAGGTCGTTTGTTCGAGATTGGTCTGCTGCCAGTAGAATCCCCTGTGGTATTCGTGGGGCTTCTGGGCCATTCGTCGTTCCTTTGTTTGAATTCTCTTTGAAGTTCACCCTCGGTTCGATGCTAGCCTCCCTCGAGTGTGCTCCCCTCTTTTTCGATCCACCCCAGTTTTCCAGGAGACCGTCTGTCCATGACAGCCTGAAACCGTCTTTCCATTATCGCGTCTATCCTTGTACCGAGAGTCCCAAGAGTCTGCTCTTGTTCACTCCGGAGTTGCTGCAGGTCACCTCTCAACCGTTTTTCTCTTTCTTGAGACTCCCTTGTCATTGGCGACAAGTTCCTGACCAAGTAGTCATCCATCATGTCCTTTAAGCGTTTTTCGTTTTTACTAACCTCCTATCTTTTTCGATTTGTTTCCGCCCGCAGGCTTTCTCTCTCAATATGAACTGCTCTTGCTGAACTGCGTTCATTCTTATCGAAGTTCGTTCATTCTGCTCACCCATGCTATCCACAACCCTGGTCAAGGGCTCCTCCACTGATGCTGTGTTTCCACCCCACCGATGGAGTCACTAGTGGTGGCGTCACCTTGTTCGTGTCAGGCAGCTTAGTACTGGTCGAAACACACGCTGGTCCTCTCTGTCTCGAAGGTGCTTCATAATCCGCCTCTAATTCCCCTTGTCTGGTCCCTAACCTGGTGACCCTAGTCGTCCGAATTGAGCATTGTCATGAACTCTCTTGACTGTTGTTTTCCATCCATAGTCGTGTTTATGGTTCTGACCGCACCAAATTGCTCCGAATAGCCATTCTGCATGTTATGGATGCCTCGATTTCATGAATCGAAGCTCATTTGAGACTCAGAGTCATTAATTTCTCCATTGTCTTCATCCTTTTCTTTTGTCTCTATTTCATCGCCAGTTCCGTTCGCATGGTAAACGAAAAAAATTTTCCAAAAAAGTTCTTGTTTCGTTCCGAAAACGAGGAAGACGTTGCCACTTTCTCTGTCACTTCATGCATCTTGCTATTGTCAATAGGAGAGCCTCCTACTGTCAGGTTATCAATCGAATATGTTTAGACATTTCCTCGCGATCAAGAATTTCCTCGTGATGGACATCGGGCGTTTGGTTCTAGCAGTGTCTTTAGGGCTTTTGCACGGTCACTGTCCTTTGCTGACTCTACTTCTGACTTGAATAGAGGACTAACCTCTCTGCTGCTTTACCCTTTTCTCACAATTTTGACGTTGTCCCTTGACTGATCGATCCGTCTTCTTAGTTGTGAGGCAGTGAGGGCTGAGCGCTCCAGGTGTTCCTTATCTAAACGATCAGAGTTTTTAATGAACTTATCCCTTAAGATTTTGAACTCAGTTTTTGGAAGTCGTCCGAAATGAGCTTCGAATGGGAAGCATTTGATCGTTTTTTGTTTGCTCCACCTAAGATATCAATTTATCGTGCTAAGAGGTTAGATTTATCGATTCATCCAAGTAGTCATCCATCATGGCCTTTAAGCGTTTTTCGTTTTTTACTAACCTCCTGTCTTTTTCGATTTGTTTCCGCCCGCAGGCTTTCTCTCTCAATATGAACTGCTCTTGCTGAGCTGCGTTCATTCTTATCGAAGCTCGTTCATTCTGCTCACCCATGCTATCCACAACCCTGGTCAAGGGCTCTTCCACTGATGCTGTGTTTCCACCGATGGAGTCACTACTGGTGGCGTCACCTTGTTCGTGCCAGGCAGCTTAGTACTGGTCGAAACACACGCTGGTCCTCTCTGTCTCGAAGGTGCTTCATAATCCGCCTCTAATTCCCCTTGTCTGGTCCCTAACCTGGTGACCCTAGTCGTCCGAGTTGGGCATTGTCATGAACTCTCTCGACTGTTGTATTCCATCCATAGTCGTGTTTATGGTTCTGACCGCACCAAATTGCTCCGAATAGCCATTCTGCATGTTATGGGTGCCTCGATTTCATGAATCGAAGCTCATTTGAGACTCAGAGTCATTAATTTCTCCATTGTCTTCATCCTTTTCTTTTGTCTCTATTTCATCGCCAGTTCCGTTCGCATGGTAAACGGAAAAAATTTTCCAAAAAAGTTCTTGTTTCGTTCTGAAAACGAGGAAGACGTTGCCACTTTCTCTGTCACTTCATGCATCTTGCTATTGTCAATAGGAGAGCCTCCTACTGTCAGGTTATCAATCGAATATGTTTAGACATTTCCTCGCGATCAAGAATTTCCTCGCGATGGACATCGGGCGTTTGGTTCTAGCAGTGTCTTTAGGGCTTTTGCACGGTCGCTGTCCTTTGCTGACTCTACTTCTGACTTGAATAGAGGACTAACCTCTCTACTGCTTTGCCCTTTTCTCACAATTTTGACGTTGTCCCTTGACTGATCGATCCGTCTTCTTAGTTGTGAGGCAGTGAGGGCTGAGCGCTCCAGGTGTTCCTTATCTAAACGATCAGAGTTTGTAATGAACTTATCCCTTAAGATTTTGAACTCAGTTTTTGGAAGTCGTCCGAAATGAGCTTCGAATGGGAAGCATTTGATCGTTTTTTGTCTGCTCCATCTAAGATATCGATTTATCGTGCTAAGAGGTTAGATTTATCGATTCATCCAAGTAGTCATCCATCATGGCCTTTAAGCGTTTTTCGTTTTTACTAACCTCCTGTCTTTTTCGATTTGTTTCCGCCCGCAGGCTTTCTCTCTCAATATGAACTGCTCATGATGAACTGCGTTCATTCTTATCGAAGCTCGTTCATTCTGCTCACCCATGCTATCCACAACCCTGGTCAAGGGCTCTTCCACTGATGCTGTGTTTCCACCGATGGAGTCACTAGTGGTGGCGTCACCTTGTTCGTGCCAGGAAGCTTAGTACTGGTCGAAACACACGCTGGTCCTCTCTGTCTCGAAGGTGCTTCATAATCCGCCTCTAATTCCCCTTGTCTGGTCCCTAACCTGGTGACCCTAGTCGTCCGAGTTGAGCATTGTCATGAACTCTCTCGACTGTTGTTTTCCATCCATAGTCGTGTTTATGGTTCTGACCGCACCAAATTGCTCCGAATAGCCTTTCTGCATGTTATGGGTGCCTCGATTTCATGAATCGAAGCTCATTTGAGACTCAGAGTCATTAATTTCTCCATTGTCTTCATCCTTTTCTTTTGTCTCTATTTCATTGCCAGTTCCGTTCGCATGGTAAACGGAAAAAATTTTCCAAAAAAAGTTCTTGTTTCGTTCCGAAAACGAGGAAGACGTTGCCACTTTCTCTGCCACTTCATGCATCTTGCTATTGTCAATAGGAGAGCCTCCTACTGTCAGGTTATCAATCGAATATGTTTAGACATTTCCTCGCGATCAAGAATTTCCTCGCGATGGACATCGGGCGTTTGGATCTAGCAGTGTCTTTAGGGCTTTTGCACGGTCACTGTCCTTTGCTGACTCTACTTCTGACTTGAATAGAGGACTAACCTCTCTACTGCTTTGCCCTTTTCTCACAATTTTGACGTTGTCCCTTGACTGATCGATCCGTCTTCTTAGTTGTGAGGCAGTGAGGGCTGAGCGCTCCAGGTGTTCCTTATCTAAACGATCAGAGTTTTTAATGAACTTATCCCTTAAGATTTTGAACTCAGTTTTTGGAAGTCGTCCGAAATGAGCTTCGAATGGGAAGCGTTTGATCGTTTTTTGTTTGCTTCATCTAAGATATCGATTTATCGTGCTAAGAGGTTAGATTTATCGATTCATCCAAGTAGTCATCCATCATGGCCTTTAAGCGTTTTTCGTTTTTACTAACCTCCTGTCTTTTTCGATTTGTTTCCGCCCGCAGGCTTTCTCTCTCAATATGAACTGCTCATGCTGAACTGCGTTCATTCTTATCGAAGCTCGTTCATTCTGCTCACCCATGCTATCCACAACCCTGGTCAAGGGCTCTTCCACTGATGCTGTGTTTCCACCGATGGAGTCACTAGTGGTGGCGTCACCTTGTTCGTGCCAGGAAGCTTGGTACTGGTCGAAACACACGCTGGTCCTCTCTGTCTCGAAGGTGCTTCATAATCCGCCTCTAATTCCCCTTGTCTGGTCCCTAACCTGGTGACCCTAGTCGTCCGAGTTGAACATTGTCATGAACTCTCTCGACTGTTGTTTTCCATCCATAGTCGTGTTTATGGTTCTGACCGCACCAAATTGCTCCGAATAGCCTTTCTACATGTTATGGGTGCCTCGATTTTATGAATCGAAGCTCATTTGAGACTCAGAGTCATTAATTTCTCCATTGTCTTCATCCTTTTCTTTTGTCTCTATTTCATCGCCAGTTCCGTTCGCATGGTAAACGGAAAAAATTTTCCAAAAAAAGTTCTTGTTTCGTTCCGAAAACGAGGAAGACGTTGCCACTTTCTCTGCCACTTCATGCATCTTGCTATTGTCAATAGGAGAGCCTCCTACTGTCAAGTTATCAATCGAATATGTTTAGACATTTCTTCGCGATCAAGAAATTCCTGGCGATGGACATCGGGCGTTTGGTTCTAGCAGTGTCTTTAGGGCTTTTGCACGGTCACTGTCCTTTGCTGACTCTACTTCTGACTTGAATAGAGGACTAACCTCTCTGCTGCTTTGCCCTTTTCTCACAATTTTGACGTTGTCCCTTGACTGATCGATCCGTCTTCTTAGTTGTGAGGCAGTGAGGGCTGAGCGCTCCAGGTGTTCCTTATCTAAATGATCAGAGTTTTTAATGAACTTATCCCTTAAGATTTTGAACTCAGTTTTTGGAAGTCGTCCGAAATGAGCTTCGAATGGGAAGCATTTGATCGTTTTTTGTTTGCTCCACCTAAGATATCAATTTATCGTGCTAAGAGGTTAGATTTATTGATTCATCCAAGTAGTCATCCATCATGGCCTTTAAGCGTTTTTCGTTTTTTACTAACCTCCTGTCTTTTTCGATTTGTTTCCGCCCGCAGGCTTTCTCTCTCAATATGAACTGCTCTTGCTGAACTGCGTTCATTCTTATCGAAGCTCGTTCATTCTGCTCACCCATGCTATCCACAACCCTGGTCAAGGGCTCTTCCACTGATGCTGTGTTTCCACCGATGGAGTCACTAGTGGTGGCGTCACCTTGTTCGTGCCAGGCAGCTTAGTACTGGTCGAAACACACGCTGGTCCTCTCTGTCTCGAAGGTGCTTCATAATCCGCCTCTAATTACCCTTGTCTGGTCCCTAACCTGGTGACCCTAGTCGTCCGAGTTGAGCATTGTCATGAACTCTCTCGACTGTTGTTTTCTATCCATAGTCGTGTTTGTGGTTCTGACCGCACCAAATTGCTCCGAATAGCCTTTCTGCATGTTATGGGTGCCTCGATTTCATGAATCGAAGCTCATTTGAGACTCAGAGTCATTAATTTCTCCATTGTCTTCATCCTTTTCTTTTGTCTCTATTTCATTGCCAGTTCCGTTCGCATGGTAAACGGAAAAAATTTTCCAAAAAAAGTTCTTGTTTCGTTCCGAAAACGAGGAAGACGTTGCCACTTTCTCTGCCACTTCATGCATCTTGCTATTGTCAATAGGAGAGCCTCCTACTGTCAGGTTATCAATCGAATATGTTTAGACATTTCCTCGCGATCAAGAACTTCCTGGCGATGGACATCGGGCATTTGGTTCTAGCAGTGTCTTTAGGGCTTTTGCACGGTCACTGTCCTTTGCTGACTCTACTTCTGACTTGAATAGAGGACTAACCTCTCTACTGCTTTGCCCTTTTCTCACAATTTTGACGTTGTCCCTTGACTGATCGATCCGTCTTCTTAGTTGTGAGGCAGTGAGGGCTGAGCGCTCCAGGTGTTCCTTATCTAAACAATCAGAGTTTTTAATGAACTTATCCCTTAAGATTTTGAACTCAGTTTTTGGAAGTCGTCCGAAATGAGCTTAGAATGGGAAGCGTTTGATCGTTTTTTGTTTGCTTCATCTAAGATATCGATTTATCGTGCTAAGAGGTTAGATTTATCGATTCATCCAAGTAGTCATCCATCATGGCCTTTAAGCGTTTTTCGTTTTTACTAACCTCCTGTCTTTTTCGATTTATTTCCGCCCGCAGGCTTTCTCTCTCAATATGAACTGCTCATGCTGAACTGCGTTCATTCTTATCGAAGCTCGTTCATTCTGCTCACCCATGCTATCCACAACCCTGGTCAAGGGCTCTTCCACTGATGCTGTGTTTCCACCGATGTAGTCACTAGTGGTGGTGTCACCTTGTTCGTGCCAGGAAGCTTGGTACTGGTCGAAACACACGCTGGTCCTCTCTGTCTCGAAGGTGCTTCATAATCCGCCTCTAATTCCCCTTGTCTGGTCCCTAACCTGGTGACCCTAGTCGTCCGAGTTGAACATTGTCATGAACTCTCTTGACTGTTGTTTTCCATCCATAGTCGTGTTTATGGTTCTGACCGCACCAAATTGCTCCGAATAGCCTTTCTGCATGTTATGGGTGCCTCGATTTTATGAATCGAAGCTCATTTGAGACTCAGAGTCATTAATTTCTCCATTGTCTTCATCCTTTTCTTTTGTCTCTATTTCATCGCCAGTTCCGTTCGCATGGTAAACGGAAAAAATTTTCCAAAAAAAGTTCTTGTTTCGTTCCGAAAACGAGGAAGACGTTGCCACTTTCTCTGTCACTTCATGCATCTTGCTATTGTCAATAGGAGAGCCTCCTACTGTCAAGTTATCAATCGAATATGTTTAGACATTTCTTCGCGATCAAGAAATTCCTGGCGATGGACATCGGGCGTTTGGTTCTAGCAGTGTCTTTAGGGCTTTTGCACGGTCACTGTCCTTTGCTGACTCTACTTCTGACTTGAATAGAGGACTAACCTCTCTGCTGCTTTGCCCTTTTCTCACAATTTTGACGTTGTCCCTTGACTGATCGATCCGTCTTCTTAGTTGTGAGGCAGTGAGGGCTGAGCGCTCCAGGTGTTCCTTATCTAAATGATCAGAGTTTTTAATGAACTTATCCCTTAAGATTTTGAACTCAGTTTTTGGAAGTCGTCCGAAATGGGCTTCGAATGGGAAGCATTTGATCGTTTTTTGTTTGCTCCACCTAAGATATCAATTTATCGTGCTAAGAGGTTAGATTTATTGATTCATCCAAGTAGTCATCCATCATGGCCTTTAAGCGTTTTTCGTTTTTTACTAACCTCCTGTCTTTTTCGATTTGTTTCCGCCCGCAGGCTTTCTCTCTCAATATGAACTGCTCTTGCTGAACTGCGTTCATTCTTATCGAAGCTCGTTCATTCTGCTCACCCATGCTATCCACAACCCTGGTCAATGGCTCTTCCACTGATGCTGTGTTTCCACCGATGGAGTCACTAGTGGTGGCGTCACCTTGTTCGTGCCAGGCAGCTTAGTACTGGTCGAAACACACGCTGGTCCTCTCTGTCTCGAAGGTGCTTCATAATCCGCCTCTAATTACCCTTGTCTGGTCCCTAACCTGGTGACCCTAGTCGTCCGAGTTGAGCATTGTCATGAACTCTCTTGACTGTTGTTTTCCATCCATAGTCGTGTTTATGGTTCTGACCGCACCAAATTGCTCCGAATAGCCTTTCTGCATGTTATGGGTGCCTCGATTTCATGAATCGAAGCTCATTTGAGACTCAGAGTCATTAATTTCTCCATTGTCTTCATCCTTTTCTTTTGTCTCTATTTCATTGCCAGTTCCGTTCGCATGGTAAACGGAAAAAATTTTCCAAAAAAAGTTCTTGTTTCGTTCCGAAAACGAGGAAGACGTTGCCACTTTCTCTGCCACTTCATGCATCTTGCTATTGTCAATAGGAGAGCCTCCTACTGTCAGGTTATCAATCGAATATGTTTAGACATTTCCTCGCGATCAAGAATTTCCTCGCGATGGACATCGGGCGTTTGGATCTAGCAGTGTCTTTAGGGCTTTTGCACGGTCACTGTCCTTTGCTGACTCTACTTCTGACTTGAATAGAGGACTAACCTCTCTACTGCTTTGCCCTTTTCTCACAATTTTGACGTTGTCCCTTGACTGATCGATCCGTCTTCTTAGTTGTGAGGCAGTGAGGGCTGAGCGCTCCAGGTGTTCCTTATCTAAACGATCAGAGTTTTTAATGAACTTATCCCTTAAGATTTTGAACTAAGTTTTTGGAAGTCGTCCGAAATGAGCTTCGAATGGGAAGCATTTGATCGTTTTTTGTTTGCTTCATCTAAGATATCGATTTATCGTGCTAAGAGGTTAGATTTATCGATTCATCCAAGTAGTCATCCATCATGGCCTTTAAGCGTTTTTCGTTTTTACTAACCTCCTGTCTTTTTCGATTTGTTTCCGCCCGCAGGCTTTCTCTCTCAATATGAACTGCTCATGCTGAACTGCGTTCATTCTTATCGAAGCTCGTTCATTCTGCTCACCCATGCTATCCACAACCCTGGTCAAGGGCTCTTCCACTGATGCTGTGTTTCCACCGATGGAGTCACTAGTGGTGGCGTCACCTTGTTCGTGCCAGGAAGCTTGGTACTGGTCGAAACACACGCTGGTCCTCTCTGTCTCGAAGGTGCTTCATAATCCGCCTCTAATTCCCCTTGTCTGGTCCCTAACCTGGTGACCCTAGTCGTCCGAGTTGAACATTGTCATGAACTCTCTCGACTGTTGTTTTCCATCCATAGTCGTGTTTATGGTTCTGACCGCACCAAATTGCTCCGAATAGCCTTTCTGCATGTTATGGGTGCCTCGATTTCATGAATCGAAGCTCATTTGAGACTCAGAGTCATTAATTTCTCCATTGTCTTCATCCTTTTCTTTTGTCTCTATTTCATCGCCAGTTCCGTTCGCATGGTAAACGGAAAAAATTTTCCAAAAAAAGTTCTTGTTTCGTTCCGAAAACGAGGAAGACGTTGCCACTTTCTCTGCCACTTCATGCATCTTGCTATTGTCAATAGGAGAGCCTCCTACTGTCAGGTTATCAATCGAATATGTTTAGACATTTCTTCGCGATCAAGAAATTCCTGGCGATGGACATCGGGCGTTTGGTTCTAGCAGTGTCTTTAGGGCTTTTGCACGGTCACTGTCCTTTGCTGACTCTACTTCTGACTTGAATAGAGGACTAACCTCTCTGCTGCTTTGCCCTTTTCTCACAATTTTGACGTTGTCCCTTGACTGATCGATCCGTCTTCTTAGTTGTGAGGCAGTGAGGGCTGAGCGCTCCAGGTGTTCCTTATCTAAACGATCAGAGTTTTTAATGAACTTATCCCTTAAGATTTTGAACTCAGTTTTTGGAAGTCGTCCGAAATGAGCTTCGAATGGGAAGCATTTGATCGTTTTTTGTTTGCTCCACCTAAGATATCAATTTATCGTGCTAAGAGGTTAGATTTATTGATTCATCCAAGTAGTCATCCATCATGGCCTTTAAGCGTTTTTCGTTTTTTACTAACCTCCTGTCTTTTTCGATTTGTTTCCGCCCGCAGGCTTTCTCTCTCAATATGAACTGCTCTTGCTGAACTGCGTTCATTCTTATCGAAGCTCGTTCATTCTGCTCACCCATGCTATCCACAACCCTGGTCAAGGGCTCTTCCACTGATGCTGTGTTTCCACCGATGGAGTCACTAGTGGTGGCGTCACCTTGTTCGTGCCAGGCAGCTTAGTACTGGTCGAAACACACGCTGGTCCTCTCTGTCTCGAAGGTGCTTCATAATCCGCCTCTAATTACCCTTGTCTGGTCCCTAACCTGGTGACCCTAGTCGTCCGAGTTGAGCATTGTTATGAACTCTCTCGACTGTTGTTTTCCATCCATAGTCGTGTTTATGGTTCTGACCGCACCAAATTGCTCCGAATAGCCTTTCTGCATGTTATGGGTGCCTCGATTTTATGAATCGAAGCTCATTTGAGACTCAGAGTCATTAATTTCTCCATTGTCTTCATCCTTTTCTTTTGTCTCTATTTCATCGCCAGTTCCGTTTGCATGGTAAACGAAAAAAATTTTCCAAAAAAAGTTCTTGTTTCGTTCCGAAAACGAGGAAGACGTTGCCACTTTCTCTGCCACTTCATGCATCTTGCTATTGTCAATAGGAGAGCCTCCTACTGTCAGGTTATCAATCGAATATGTTTAGACATTTCCTCGCGATCAAGAACTTCCTGGCGATGGACATCGGGCGTTTGGTTCTAGCAGTGTCTTTAGGGCTTTTGCACGGTCACTGTCCTTTGCTGACTCTACTTCTGACTTGAATAGAGGACTAACCTCTCTACTGCTTTGCCCTTTTCTCACAATTTTGACGTTGTCCCTTGACTGATCGATCCGTCTTCTTAGTTGTGAGGCAGTGAGGGCTGAGCGCTCCAGGTGTTCCTTATCTAAACAATCAGAGTTTTTAATGAACTTATCCCTTAAGATTTTGAACTCAGTTTTTGGAAGTCGTCCGAAATGAGCTTCGAATGGGAAGCATTTGATCGCTTTTTGTTTGCTCCACCTAAGATATCAATTTATCGTGCTAAGAGGTTAGATTTATCGATTCATCCAAGTAGTCATCCATCATGGCCTTTAAGCGTTTTTCGTTTTTTTACTAACCTCCTGTCTTTTTCGATTTGTTTCCGCCCGCAGGCTTTCTCTCTCAATATGAACTAATCTTGCTGAACTGCGTTCATTCTTATCGAAGCTCGTTCATTCTGCTCACCCATGCTATCCACAACCCTGGTCAAGGGCTCTTCCACTGATGCTGTGTTTCCACCGATGGAGTCACTAGTGGTGGCGTCACCTTGTTCGTGCCAGGCAGCTTAGTACTGGTCGAAACACACGCTGGTCCTCTCTGTCTCGAATGTGCTTCATAATCCGCCTCTAATTCCCCTTGTCTGGTCCCTAACCTGGTGACCCTAGTCGTCCGAGTTGGGCATTGTCATGAACTCTCTCGACTGTTGTATTCCATCCATGGTCGTGTTTATGGTTCTGACCGCACCAAATTGCTCCGAATAGCCATTCTGCATGTTATGGGTGCCTCGATTTCATGAATCGAAGCTCATTTGAGACTCAGAGTCATTAATTTCTCCATTGTCTTCATCCTTTTCTTTTGTCTCTATTTCATCGCCAGTTCCGTTCGCATGGTAAACGGAAAAAATTTTCAAAAAAAGTTCTTGTTTCGTTCCGAAAACGAGGAAGACGTTGCCACTTTCTCTGTCACTTCATGCATCTTGCTATTGTCAATAGGAGAGCCTCCTACTGTCAGGTTATCAATCGAATATGTTAAGACATTTCCTCGCGATCAAGAATTTCCTCGCGATGGACATCGGGCGTTTGGTTCTAGCAGTGTCTTTAGGGCTTTTGCACGGTCACTGTCCTTTGCTGACTCTACTTCTGACTTGAATAGAGGACTAACCTCTCTACTGCTTTGCCCTTTTCTCACAATTTTGACGTTGTCCCTTGACTGATCGATCCGTCTTCTTAGTTGTGAGGCAGTGAGGGCTGAGCGCTCCAGGTGTTCCTTATCTAAACAATCAGAGTTTTTAATGAACTTATCCCTTAAGATTTTGAACTCAGTTCTTGCTATTGTCAATAGGAGAGCCTCCTACTGTCAGGTTATCAATCGAATATGTTTAGACATTTCCTCGCGATCAAGAATTCCGGTCAAAGTAGCGAAATTATGGCCCTGTTCTACGGGAGTGGATTTTCTCGTTAATCTCATGATCCCATTTCCTTCGGTTCCACGTGCTGCCTGATTCATATTCTGCCCAGGGCTACGATGGATCTCTACATCCATCTTTGTCTTTCTGTCTTCCGAGACCTTCTGACTCCTTGCTTCAACCAGTGCGCCTGAAACTTTCGACCCCTTCTTGCTCCGAGTCTTCTTGATCCTTTCTACAAAAGGAACATTCATTGATTTCCTTTGTCTCTTCTGCATAAACTTTCTAGAGCTATCTCTTAGCTTAGGTATCCTCGACTTGTCTAGATTCATTTTAATCTATTGCTTTTGTTACTCAATCATTTGATTCGCTTGATACTGTCTTTGTTGTCTAACAACACATAATATCGATAAAACACGATAATTTCCGAAAGTTTTATACAACAAGTGGCCACGAATTTTTTAAAGTTATCTCAGTACAGCTTATTTCTAACGCAATGAACAATTGGTTAATGGATAAAATGCTAGCAGAGTCTGATGACGTCAAAATATTTAAGAGATAGTGCATTCACTACCCAGTCGATTAAAAATACTACTAATAAAAAAATTTCAACCAAAAGAAGAACAAATATGTAATGGATTGTGATCGGTCTGTGGCAATTTAATAGTCGAACTGATTTCAAAGAAAGAGCTTTCCCTGTTTAGTGCCGCACTAACCAGACAAAATTTGAGGGATTATTTTCTGTCTAGTGGGCGACTATTGCACCTACTGAGTTCTGTGTTATATATCTGCCTTCGGATTGCCCGAGCTAGACCTACTGAAGTTCTAAAGGCAACCACTCTTCCCAAAAACAGTTTCGGATTGCCTTCCAAATAAACCTGTGTCACATTTTGCTTACTGTTAGACCTAGAGTCACGAAACTCCGGACCTAGACCTGTTTTGGTTTAACTATGGTCTTCTCTGTTTTTTTTTAATGCAAGTTACCAATGCAGTTACCAGTTTCGTGTCTTGTTTGGTCTGCTTGTTTGTTTAATTATCCTAAATTTTTTCACTGAATGTTTCTTGTCTTGTTTGGTCTGCTTGTTTGTTTAATTCTCCTAAATTTTTTCACTTAATGTCTTGTTTTCGTTTACTTACATATTAGGATCCCTACATTTGCATTCGTAAATAATTTCGAGGACCCCTCCAGATCGGAATTTAGAGACCCTTCCGATTTGGCAAAACAGGACCCATCCCAATTGGCAAAAGCCAAGATCCCTCCGGATTGTCAAAAAATGACCCTTCTGGATTGGCAAAACAGGGCCGTTTCGACTTGGCACCTTTCCGGATTGGCAAAAAACAAGACCCCTCCGAATTAGGACAGCTCCGAATTGGCAAAAAAAGGACCTCTCCGAACTCGGACCCCTCCGGATAGGCAAAACATGACCCTTCCGGATTGGCAAAAAAAAACAGGATTCTTCCGAACTGTCAAAAAGTGGAATGGATACGGTCTTAGAGGCTATTACGCAAGCTCAACTAACTAGGAAGGGTTCGTTGTGAATTAGGACCCCTTCGGATTGAAGCTAAGCTGCTTATTTAACAATTTGCCTAAGCCGACTTGACTGTCGTTTTCTAGGTTCCTCAACCCTTCGTTATTGTCTAGAACAGCGTACGATTGTCTTGTTTTAACCATTGCTACCGTTTTGTAGGGATATAATGACTTTCCAAAAACTTACAAAATGTGAAGGGTCTACCTACAAAAACCGGTAGTTTTGTTAACAGCAATTAAAAAAATTGATCGATTCAGTTTCTTCAATGTTAATTTTCTTGGAAAAAAAACGTTTAGCTCACGTTTAAGCCCACTTAACTCCTGATCTATCGGTACCAAGATTAACTGGATTGGCTCTGAGTTCTACAGCTACATGTCTTTTCGTGCAAATTCAAAAAAACTCAAACTTAAGGGTTAAGATTTCTGTCTAACTTTTACCGCAATTTTTGTCCCATCTCGTCTGGGGTATGATTCCTACTGATTTTATATTATTTGCTGTTTTTGGTTTTTTCGGTTATGGTTTTTTTTAGGTATCATACTACTTTTTGCCTGTTTTTTTGTGTATCTTTAAGTATTTTTTGTCATATACCGCTCTGGGAACGACGGGACGGCCGATCTTCCCACCCTTCACAATACCTGAATTTTCGGTCATAACTATGTTAAAAAGCCAAATCGGGGTATCCGGAAGGCTCCTGCGTTCCGAACCAACCTTTCGGCTCTTGGAGTGCTTCGTTAGTGGTTCTGTCCATTATTATGTTAAGAGAATACCACCGAGGTGCGCAAAAAAGCCATGTACGTAACATTCGCCGGAAAGTACATACGGACAGAAAATAAAGCAAGGTTGTGAAAGGATTGGCTGGAGTCTAAACACAGCTTCACATGCTTTTAGCCGCCTCTAGCAAAGACAGTTCAAAGTGTGGTCCATTAACATCGTGTCGACAAAGTCGTTACAACTTAAAAGCTATCGGCCAACCGAGCAAGTTAACATAGTTAACCGAAAAAATAGTGAGCTCATGGCTGGGTCTCACTATACCCAGACCACTCGGTCACTCCTAAACATAAAGTTGCATTTTAATTATCATTTAACTGTTGTTTAGGTTCAGTAGATAAAAATCACCGTATCCATCGGAGATGGACCAACCCTTTCCTTCAACTCCTAGCTTCTCATTATCTGAAAATGAATCTAAAGTTCATTAAAATTCAGTTCAGGACATTACGGGAAACTAAAAGATGTTAAAATCAATGTTTACAATCTTTCTCCAAGACTGTTCCCGATTCCTGAATCTGGACAAAGAGTTGTCTTGTTGTCGACCAGGAAGGGTAGCAAAGTGCTCCCAATAGTCCTCCTTATTCTCCGGAGGCGCAGCTGTACAATCGTTACAAATCGTTACAATCGTGTTCTTCCGTATTTATCGTTGACTATAATTCTGTCTTTCGCTATATCTATTTTCCGTCCTGTTTATATCAGCGAAAATTTTCGATCTATTTTCCTCGGTTTCAGTGGTCGCGAAAAAAAAGTGTCATGCGTGAACAAACCGAAAATCTAAAAATTATTTAGTCAATCCAAATTGGCCCCTTCAAATACGTTCAATTGAAAGATTAACGCCATTAAATATTCAAAACAGCCAATCTTACCGCTCTACTGTTCCAAATAAAAATTCGTTGATGACGTACATCTTAGGTCATTCTGGTCGAATTTTTTTCTTTTTTTTACTTTTTCTTTTTAGTCTAAAATGATTCACCAGATGAAATCCTCAGATCGAAAGTTTTTCAGATGTTTCTTAAACTGAATGCTTTGAAAGAAGTTGATCTAATCATCAGAGCTCAGGAAATTGGTAAATAGTGTCTTGAAAAATTATGAAAGCAAATACGAGAAGTTGCAAAATGTTAGTTCTTAGGGGAATTTTTTCAGCCCGATTGAGTAACACTCAATTGCTGAAAACAACTGAACAAAAGCACTTGGGCCTCATGATAACTCTGAGTGTAACATATAATAAGAACCGCGACAGACGTTCACTAAAAGCAACAAAAGTTTTCTACCAATTAAAACGGAATATAACCTCAATGGGTTCCAGGTCGTCCAACATCACTCATATACAGGCTAAAAACCCAATAAAAACTTACTGCTTAGAAGTTTGCTGCCAAATTGAAGTAAGCAGTTTTAAAAAATGAGCGTGTACAAATATTAGCCAGGAAGTTCATGCTAAACTCTGACTATGGTTACAATCAATGAGGTTTTTCACCATTAGGCCTTTATGTCGAAATACAAGATCGTCTTTTGTATTTATCCTGGACGTCATCTAACTATGACTGAGAGAGTTGATCGAATTAATTTATAGGTGCAATTTAAAAATGCTGCGATTGATTTATGCCAAAAGAAATCGAGCCTGACAAATTTTTCTTGCAATGACATATTAAAACTTTTGGATGACAAAAAACAACAATAATCGCGTTGTTTTTTTTCAATTTGACTAATTCAGCTAGCGATCGACATAAAAGGTGCGCCACAAAAAAAACGTCTATAAGATTAAAAAACTTCGTTATAATTGAACAAAACAAAATGCAAAAATGCAAAAAAGCGGGTGGGGAGTACATTAATATCTACGCGACAAAAAAAAATAAAGGTACGGTTTGGGTTGTTATCAACCAAAACGTGCAATCGGACCGTATCGTGGCATGGTGTTGCAACAGCGCAATAAAGAAGCAAAGATTGAATGACAAGAAGTGCTTAAAGTTATAGAAGACAAGATTGGGCCAGTATTGGAACCTGATCTAAACTACATTTTATGATTGGATAATTTAGATATTTTACCAATGTAAAGTATTTAATATTAACCAATCATGATCCATCTAACTAACAACCCACTTATTTGTAAGTGCTGAAGTTACTTGTAATTTCAGCACCAGAGAGATTTGAATTTAACTTAGAAATTAGTTGGACTCTCCCGAGCACTTCAGCAGCCGCAATAAACCAGTATACCCTAGATCTATTGAGCCTAGCAGAGACTAGTTAAACAACCTGAGACTAGATAGTATAAGAGTAAGATTAGGATCGGTATTAGACTAAGAAGTTGCACGAATCTATCCGGCCGAAAATAAGATAGCGTGACGAGCAGACGGTGTACCCTATCCGAAATTACTCTATGAGTTAACCAACTCGGTCCTAACTCATCTGGTGCGACCATAAGTCTCGAACAAGACCTTAATAGCTTAGAATTAACCAAAATAGATTAGAAATTAGACAAAAACATTTACAAAATGTTATACGACAATAATTTAATCGAAATGTCTCTACGACTCAATAGATCAGAGCCAATATTCCGAACCATAACAGAACTACCCGGAATTGGAAGAAGACCTCGAACCAGAGACGACATACGACAAAGTAGAAACTTGCCATATAGCTATATGATAGTTAGGCAAAAACCAGAGCAAACTTTTATATTTAGAATACTACTGGCAATGAATTTAGATTTTCATTTGCAAACATAAAATCTTGAAGTTAATCTTCAAAATCATTTCAGGCGCTAAACAAAATTATTAATATACAATAACGATTGATAAAAAGATCTAAGATCGTTTTCCTAAAATTCTGCAGTAATATACAAAACATGTTTGAAAAATATTTATTGAAAATCAAAATAAAAATTAGTAGCATGACAATAAACTGTTAGTAATCATAAAATCATCCTGTTGTTCCAGCTCCATCATCTAAAACATAACAGCAATCATAAACCCACTAATATCATCAAAACACTAAATCTTTCCTTTACACACATTTAAAAATTTATTAAAACTTAAATTCACTTAATTTTAAAACCAGATCATCAAGGCTTATCCTTGGATCTTAAATCATTTTCTACTTAATTAAATTTCAAATTTGATCATCAAGGCTTATCCTTGGATCAAACAGAACAACTTTGTTCTCCCCCACCCACTTAATTAGTGTCTAACGACCTCAAACGTCGATTCACTACCCAACCCTTTCTAAAGACCCAAGACTAATAGAAATTTTTAAACAAAACTAATCATTCAAATTAGGATAAACAGTGAAGAACTTCGGTTATTCATCCTTCACTTGACCCCCCCTCTTACCAGACCCAGGATAAATCTTAGACTTAGTAAGTTTAAAATAGTATCTAACGAACTACTCGCGTTCTAATTATACCTGAACCTTGTGGATCGATTTACTATTCTCCAACCCTTGAACACAATCACTACCCCTAAGTAAGATTAAGTAAGTTAACACCTTAACTTATACTAGCCACGAGAAAGTAAAAAATCATTCTTCGGAATCGATATACTTTTCTCTCCAACCCTGAACAAACAGACCCAGGTTAAGCTAACCAAAAAATCGTAAGAACTAACAGTTTAGGAAAATAGAAATCATTTAACAACCCTTTGCATCCGTCATTCTAAACCTTATGTCATTTAAAAACCTAGGAAATAAACAAACAATCGTTTTACACAATTGTGAAATAGACAACAAAAAATACGACCTTGTAATCACACCTCATACACAAACAGTTGGATACATTCGAACAAAACGACAAACACTAAAGAGAAAAATAATAACTAAACAAAGACAAATAACACGAAAAAGATTTTCAAAAAATCAAAACGCATTTTCAGAATCAGAAACCAACAGTTTAGACGAACTTTACAAACTAAAAGAATCAATAGATAAAAATTGCCCAATTCACGATCAATTATATTTCTCTGACTCAGAAACAACTTCAAATTCATCACAAAGAGGAAAAAGAAGAATAAAAAGCAGTACAAACACAAACCAGTACATTTATACAATTGGAATCAACCAATTCGACACATTAATAATTACATATTAACAGTCATCGAACGAAAAAATGAGCTCAACGCACACTCCAGGTGAAGAAACTCCAGATGATGATGAAATCTTTCCTTTTATAGTAGACGCAGATACTGATAGAGGACAACACATATTTTGTCAAAATTTACTCGTAAATTTATTTGAACCCGGAATTAGTCCATGTAAAACAGAGTTCCCAGATGTAAAAATCAAAAGACAAATCATAGACCACTACTTAAAAGATATATGCAACATAACACAACAGTATGGAATCTACTCCATAGAATTCACCTCACCAAACCATAATAATAGAAAATATACAATTCAAACAGACGATCTTGATTTAGAATTTTCAAAAGTTTTTTCAGAATATATAAAAAGCATCCAATATCAAAACTCACAAAGAGCAAACTCCATATTCACCAATGAAGTTTTCGCAATAATATATAGTTATATTTCGATATTAGAAAACGAAATCCCAATAACAAATGTCTCACCGACAGAAACATCTAAACATTTAAGAGTACGACATGAAATCACACTACTCTCTAGTTATTTAAACATCATTAAAGAAAATTTCACGAAAGACGACGTTTCACAACATACAAAACACGATCTACAAAAAATTTTGGCATGGTTCATAATAGATTATTTCACACACAATATTGATTTAATTGCACAAGCAAGAAACAATTTTAGACCCCAAAACTCGAACGATGATACCGCAATCACAGAACAATCAGATTATGTTTGGGACCCCGAATGGTCTCATCCAGCATTTATAAGCTTCCCACAATCAATCTCAAGTCAAGCAATAAGTACGATATCTTACATAAGAGATTATGTAAGAGTAATACCATTAACCATTGATGCAACACCATTAAACTATAATACATTTTTGCCCGATACACAAAATAATAGTTTAAACTCTACAGTTATACACAATGAAAACCTCAATGGAACTAGGAATCTTACTCAACAAGATATCCAGACACCATCACACTTCATAAATGAAGAAATTGTACACACAACAACTACACAACAAAGTATTTCACCAATACGCCCAAATTTGACAACACCAAGAAATACAAATCCTTCACAAACACAGGTAACCTTACAATCAACCGTTAAACCTTCGGTTGCCCCTAAATATTCACATATGGATTACCAAACATACAGACCCATGACAATACCATCAAAAACACGCAAAACATTCACTAGAAACAACTTTACAGACCATAATTATAATTATACACATCCATCAAAAACATATAATCAACCACAAAGGAATTTTAACCAATATACAAGATCTCGAAATTGGGATAACCCAATGACCCAACCTAATTCAATAAATTTCCAAACAAATCCTCCACAGGATCACAGTGAAAATTACCCATTTTTTCAACAAAATAAAAATAAAAAACAACCATCTTATCAAATGGATTATTTATCCTCAGATGATGATTTCTTACAACCAGATATATTTGCACCAAATACTCAAGAATATCGTAGACAAGGAATACAGAGAACACGTACAAATCATAGAAATTTTTCTCCACAACCAATAGATGCACAACATCAACAACCAATTCAACAACAAAATCTAATTAATACACAATCTTTTCAACCAATTCAACAACAAAATCCAATGACTGCACACTCGTATCAACCATCACAAATGCAAAATGAAATACCACTCCCATATTATCTCCAACAACATGAAATAACAAGAAACCAACTTTCAAATTTTTCTCAAATGCCAAATGCAGCAGAATCATTACAAATGACAATGAATCCATACCTTATGGGTGGATCATCAATAACATCAAACAAACCTTTAATGGTTTTCACAGGAACAGACCCTGAATACTCTGTAGAAGATTATTTAAATGCAGTAACAGCAAACCTGATTTTAAATATTGGACCTGAACCAATAAATACGCCACTACATCAAAATTGGATACATCGACGCACAGCGTTAATACAAACAACCTTAGATGGCGCAGCCCAAAAATGGTTTTCAGTACTACCTCTAGAAATAAAATCAAACTGGAAAAGGTTTACACAGGAATTTTCAAAAATGTTTGACTCCGAAAGAAACAAACAACAACAAAGAGTTTTATGTAATGAAATTCGCAGATTACCAAACGAAACCATCAAGCAAATAGCAGTACGAATCGAAACACTAGTTCGAAAAGCATATTCATTAAATACACATGACTATAAAAACACAAAGATGACATAAATCTTAATGATGACCTTAACACCACAATTAAGGAAAATAGCAATAAAAAAGAGAGCATCCCATCCTTCTTCAATTCGAGAACCCGATTTAGATTTTCGAAAACTAGTAGACAAATTAGAACAAGCAGAAATCACGATGAAACTAGAAGAAACGGAAAATCTGAAACTACAATACGTTAACAGAATTGAAACGACTCCCACTAATATTAATAATATACAGGAATCAGAGACAGACCTCGTTGAAAAAATCACTGAAATACTCAATATTTATGAAAAGAACCCAAACTTTAAAGGCAAACCATCTTTCAAAAAATGGTGTAATTATTGCCGACGATACGGACATAGTATTTCCGAATGTAGACAAAAACAGCAAGACAATCAAAATAAACCTCAAAAATATAAAGAACCAAATAAATCATTCTATCAATACATGAAAAAAGATCAAAATCTACCGAACAAAACAGTCCACAGCAACAACAGTTCAGGAAAACCACTCCCGAACAATACAAATTATACAAGAAATCAATCACCATATAACTCAAGTTATAGAGGAAGATCACCAGAACGAAGAAACACGAACAATTCATCACAAAATCACTACAATAGACCAAATAGTCGAAATAACTACTCCAGATCAAATTCAAATACACAACGATTTGTTTCTAGATCTAATTCCCAATCAAGAAATAACTACTATCCAAACAACCAATCACGAAATTCATCATACAATAGGAATAGAAACTACTCCTATAATCGAAATAGAAGTTATTCAAACAACCGAAACCAGAATTACCCGAACAGTCAATCAAGGAATAACTCATATAATAGATCGAACTATAACAGACCAAACAATAATTACCAAAACAGATCGCGAAATAATTCACAAAATCGACACTCAAGTTATAATAATCGTTATAGAAATTATTCCCAATCACCACACCGGAATAATAATAACTATAATAATTCTAATAATCGCCACAGAAGTAGTACACCTAAACATCAAAGACAAATCAATCAAGTACAATCTAACCCAGAAACAACATCAGACCCTCCAGGTATTGATGACACAGTAACTGATACGTTACAACTCAATCAAATAAACTGTACATCATCAGATTCAGAAAGTGATACTGAAAACACTCTTTCTATCAATATGATAAAAGTCGAAAATGACTATGAATCTGTCATATATGAACAACCCTTTTCATCACACATATATGAAAATCAATCAGAATTTCTTCAAAATTATTACACTACACCCATAAATTCCACACCAACGACGCAAGAAACAAATGAGATTAACACTACAGATCAAACCAATAAAAATACCAAAACAAAATGCTTGAATACAAACCATATTTATCAAAATATACAAAAAGAACAACCCAAAGAAAAAATTTGGACAATACCATTTCTCTTAGAAAGCCCAAGAAATAAAGAATTTCAACCACCAGACCTTGAAATAGATTTTTTAATTGATTCAGGAGCAGAATCAAACATAATAAACATCCCCACATGGAATGAAATAAAAACCTTACACCCAAAGCTAACACCTCTTGAAACCTCCAGCAAACTAGCAACAGCACAAGGATCAACATTGATAAACTACGGAAAAATCCAATTATTTCTCCTCCCCACCAGAACAATGGAACAAAGCAAAACTTTAAATAAGCCATTTAAACAAATATTCCATATCACTGACATTAAATATAATATCATTGGAATACCATTTATTTCGAAGTATATACCAACAATTAACATACTAAATAGTAAAATATTAATCAAAGATAAATATACAAAAACAAAAGAAACATCCTTAACATTTTTTCAAAGATTAAATAAACAACCACCATTCTTTTCAAAATTCTACCCGATATTTAACCAACAAAGAAAACACCTAAAACCACTATCAGGAAATATCTATAATTTTTCAATCAAACAAGTTCACCAATATGATAAAGAACAAAACAAACAAAAATTTTATATGTCAGAATTTGAATTCAAACCTATTCACAAATTTTTCAAAATCACAATCTCATCCATAAAATATTTGAAAAATTCGAATTCCGATATCATTTCCTTACATGTCTATAACAACACACCTTACCAAGTAACATTACCTTTAGGACTTTTAGGATATTGTGAAACCAACGCTACAATATCACCAATACACGAAAAAGCCTATCGCGTAAATAATATACTCCAATTACTAGATATTTGCCAATCTACAATTCTTAATGAAGAATTATCTATAAATAATATAATAAGTAACGAAAACAGAAATACGGATTATTTCACAAAAACTCCATATTTCAAACCTACATTCAACATAAGTAACTACACAGAGGACCAACAGAAATTTTTAACAATGTTTAATTTCCAACATTCACAAATAACACAAGACGAATTCGAAAAATTAGCCAAACAGCTAATTAAATATTCATCAGTCTATGCAACATCAAAATTCGATGTTGGGAAAATCAGTTCATCACTACATCTCCCGTTAAAACCAGACGCAGTTTTCAAAAAACAGAGAGCAAGTAAAGTACCAATTCACTTACATGATAAAGTGAACAGATTACTCGACATTTTAGAACAATACAACATTATATCACCAGTAAACAAAGAAGAACAACCAAAAGGCAACACATTCATCAACCCTGTTATCATACTAGCTAAAGGAGAATATTGAAAATCGTTCTCGATGCTAGATACCTCAATTCACATATAGATGAATCAAAATGTAATTGGCCCATTGAACCAATACAAGTTATTTTAACAAAAATAAACGGCAAATACTTTACAACCGCCGATATGAATAGTGCATACAATCAAATGCCACTAGATGAACAATCACGACGTTTAACACAATTTGTTATCGGAAACCAACAATATGAATTCAACCGCTTATTCTATGGAATATCCATAGGACCAGCAGCATTTTCAGCTTTTATGAGCAAAATTTTTAGACCACTAATACTCAAGAAAAACGCAATCACCTATTTAGACGATGTTTTTATGCAATCACAAACAAAAGACGAGATGTTCAATGTTTTAGAAAAATATCACCAAATACTTCAGAACGAAAATCTGAAGGCCGCCCCCGATAAATCACACTTCTTTTTGACAAGAGTTAAATTCTTAGGACATAATATAGAAAGAAAAACAATCACTCCATTGAAATCACGCATTGACGCTATTCAAAAACTTCAACCACCAACAAATAAAAAGAAAATCCAAGAATTTCTTGGAATGTTAAACTTTTTAAGTAAATATGTTTATAAAATGCAATTATATCTACGACCATTTTATAACATCCTTAGACAACAAAATAATTTTGAATGGAACACAGAACATCAAACACGATTTGAAGAAGTAAAGAAACTTTTAACTGAACAAATTTCAAACACAATTCCAGATTCAAATCAACCATTTTATGCAATGTGCGATGCTTCGAACTTTGGCATCGGTGCAGCACTATTACAATCACATAATGGTACAAATAAAATGAACCTCATATCAGCAAATTCTCGATTATTCACTCAAGCAGAGCTACGACTCTCAACTCTAATGAGAGAATGTACAGCCATAATATATACACTGACAGAATATGAATTTCTGATACTTGGATCAAAACATCCAACAGTTTTATTCACAGACCATAAACCAATCATCTTTCTCTTTACACAAAAATCTAACCCAAACCACCGAGTTTACAGATTTCAACTAATTCTAATGAAATTTCCAAACTTACATATAGTTTGGACTGCAGGAAAAAATCTTGCATTACCAGACACCTTAAGTCGAAATACACCACCTGAATTACTTACACGAAAAACAACAGTGGAAATACCCAAAAACATAAAATTCTACCTTGCAGAAAACGAAACATCACCCCGATTGGAATGCAAATATGCAGTAAAAACTGATATTGAACAATCACAAATAAATAGTTTACAACATTTCCCACTTTATTTAGATTGTCAAAATAATCATTATGAAGTTGATTTACTTGGAACATCAACTTTCAAACCAATCCCATATTCTCAATGGATAAAAAATAACACCCAACAAAAACGAACAAAACAACACCTGCCTAAGAAAGACCATTTTCCACTAATTGAAAAAGAAGATTTAACTGATAAAATAAATTTATCAGGACCACAAACAAATGATTCAAAATACACAATAAATCAAGTTTTTGACCTCCATGACCCACTTGATACAATACCTTTATCTAAATTAGAAATCGAAAACATTTTTCTCCCCCCAACAGAAATAATTACAATTTCAACACTGAAACAATATCAAAACCTTGACCCAGTAATTCGACAACTGAAATCATGGCACAAATATAAAACTAAACCTATCAAAGCAGATTCAACCATTCTAGGAAACAAAACACTCCTCCGATACTTTCGCAAATTTAACAACACAACAATTAACGAAAATACAGACCTTTTAGAGTATAACCTGAATGAATCTACAGTTCCATGTCTCCCTTTAAGTATGATTCTTATAGCTTTTAATATTTCACATACACAAAATATTAAAGGACACTCTGGATCAGAAAAAACATATTCAAATTTTATACAAAACTTTTATTTCCCAAATGCACCAATTTGGATAAAAGTACTATGCAATGACTGTATAGTATGTCAACTAAATAAACCTTACCCAAATCAAAAACAAATAGCACAAAAACAAGATTTTAAAGGACAAAGTTTGTACTTTAATCATCGTATCTCATTTGATACTAAAGGACCAATTTCACCCTCATCAGAAGGAAACTCCTACATTATGGTAATTGTTGACGCATTTACACATTATGTAGCACTTAACTCAGTACCACATTGTAACGCTTATTACGCTTACACAACACTCTATGAACACTGGATAGCAAAATTCGGACTACCAGAAATTTTAGTTACAGACAACGGTACAGAATTCATAAATAATGAAATTATCACACTATGTCATTTATATAACATTAAACACAAACCACGTACATCTCATGCACCTTGGACAAACGGCTTAGTCGAAGGTATGAACCGTTCATTACAAGAATATCTTAGATGTATCATCAACGGAAATGATACAAAATATACCGAATGGTCAGCAGATGTAAAATTATTTCCCTTAGCGTATAATTCACAAATTACGACAACTTTAGGAATGTCACCATACGAAATGGTTTTTAACCAAAAGCCACGCAAACCAATAATGTTTACAGCGAATTCTCATAAAAACGCACAAGGTTATTGTCAACCAAATAAAGACTCAATTTGTTATAACCTACCTTTACATACACACGATGAAGATCATTTTCATCACCCACAAATTCTTAAACTAGCCTCCGGTACACACACCGAATGGATTCTAAATAGAGATAAAAAACACAATGAAATTTATCAAAAAATAACAAAAAAGTTATTACAAAGACAAAACATTAATGAACAAATCAATTCACGTTTTACACCAGCCTCCGAATTAAAAATTGGAACATTTGTTTTAATACCTAATTTTAATACACAAAAAGGAATTTCTAAAAAATTACAACCCCTTCGAAAAGGACCATACCAAATAATTGCAAAACCCACTGATGTCACATATAAAATTACCGACTCAAACAAAAAAGAAATCGTTCAACATCGAAACAACCTATTACCTTATTACCCAAAAGAATACGCACTCCGCGAATTAACTCAATTATATTCTTTCACAGGATTAAAAATCATTCAAAATGAACCACATCTGAAAAACACAGAACAAAATGATAACCCCACCGAAAATCAAAACACAAAACCAATCGCCACCAAAAACAATACACAAAACCATAAAGAATCCCCAAAACAAAGAAAAAATAGAAAAATGACCGAACAAATAATACCCCAAGAACAAATCGACAAATCAGAAAATAGAAAAACAACAAGACTCCGAAATCAACCACGTAAAAACTATAAAATATTCATCCCCCAATCTAAAATTTTAAAGAAAGTAGAATTTCAAAAGTAATTTTAACATTTGCTTCACAATCTTGAAACCTCCGAAACATTTTTCATTTACATTTTTCAAAATAACATGCTGACAAGTACGTAATAATTCTAGTTCAAAATAGACCAATAGGATTCATCCAATCCGTCACTTTCTCTAACTCAAACTAAGACCAATTAGACGAATCATATAGAACTCCAGGCACATCTATAACTATAACTTTACGACCTCCAGGTCAAAAATAAGCAAACCACTCCAACTTGACAACTAAAATAAATATCACCATAATACCGTACCCCTCCCTTATCTAATAACCCAAAGATCAACAATATTTCCCCAACTCAGACCACAAATACCCCCAAAGCAAATTTGTTAACTTAGCCTAAAGTAACAAAATGAACATTTTAATTAGCCTAAAGTATAAAAATCTCACCATACCCCGGATCATTTGACAAACAAAAATAAAGAAAAAGACGACCTCCCAGTCACCATGAAAATTGCCCCCAACAATTTTTTACAGAACTCAACCCACTTGTCAAAAAACTAATAAATAATCCGACCACACTAGAAAATCGCCTCAAACAGCAAAAAATATTCGACCAAGAGATCATTTCTTAAATGCTCTTCTCTCAATCAGTTACTCAAATACTCATAAATCTTAAACATTTTTTTACAATACTTGAAACCTTTATAATATTTCTTTTTGATATACTTGAATCTTTTCTAATAATCCTAATCATTTTTTGTAACATTTTTTTAATTTTCTACACTATACTCGAACTATTCCTCCAACTTTCCAAAACCCTTGATTACATCCACAGGTACGAGTCATATAACTTGTCTAAATGATACGAACAATTTTCAGTAGAACCGATATTTTTTTATTGTTTGTAATTTTCATAACATTTTTATCATCCCTCATTTTGACAATATGTAAATGTATAAAGAAAGCAATCTTCACATTTGCCCTAGCAACAATCCTTCTAATTCTTTTTTTGGAAGAATACTATAATAAACATAAACCTTCCCACTAAAGTAACAATTCAAAAATCCATCAAAAATTGCTACCCAACAGTCACAGAATCAGTCTTCACCGACATCATCCCAAGATAACCCAACACCACCTTCAATTACTCAAAATCCTCAAACATCTACACGAATTTCTTTTCAAGACAATCCATACACTTTTGAAGAACGACATGCTCGTTTATCAGAACCACTAGAACCAGTTCAACGACAAGCACCTTTAAGCGAACCAACATATAACCTATACCCAACACTACCACAAGAACTAAGTAGAATAAAAAATTCTAGTCAAAACCAAAATACAGTCGAAATAAATAGACAAATTATACATCCTCGACGAAACAGAAATTTTCAAACTCCCCGAGTTCATTTTGATATACCTCAATCCCCATCACAAAACACTCCAGAAAACCCCATTGGTATATTACCAGAAACCCCTACGCTTCTTTCACAACGTAGCACCTCAAGCCTACCATCAGATTACTTAGGTTCAACACCAACATCTGAGCAAATACGTGAAAATCCTTTCAACCCCACAAACCAAACATCACGATTCCCATATTGGACTACACATTCATTTACACAAGGTGAACCAAATTTAGTCAATGACCCCATAGATATTTCTACGGATACAACAACATCCTCATCACTACCAGAAACATTATCACTACCATCAACACCATCAATAAGCCAGTTTTCACCACCACCCTTTAACTTAAATTTTCCAAATAATCTCGACGCCAGATATCGAGAACAATCATCAATAAATATTCCTTTAAGACTAGATTGGAATACATTTACAGCACCTCCACCACTATTTGGACAACATCAAGAAAGTAACCGCCTTCATAACTGGGCACTTAATAGATTACAATATCGCCAAGATATTCACAACGATATCCGTGATCACAATATTCAAATACTCCAACAAAACAGTTTACAATTAAAGTTTGAAATCACAGTTAAGTTAAATAATATTACCCAACATCCCTACCCATTAAATCCACCTAACATAACAGCTCAATCACTACCACCACCGTTTATAACTACTGAAGTAATATACAAATACGACAGATATACCAAAAACACAATTGGCTACATTACATTTTATAATCCATACTCAGGATTATCATACACATGTATATTCTAAAATTATTAATTTTTCTCCAACTCCTTTTTCTAGTAATCTCAAATCAAAACATAAACCCTTCCCCTCGTCCAGGACCACAAGATTTATTAGTAACACATTACGATTGTGAAGAAAATGAACAAAAAACACTACATAAATATGCAATAAATCAAGTATCACAATGTGAAACAGAATCACAAGCTATAGAAACCACAGATGTAATAGCAACACTCTATTCAAAAGCCCGAGCAACAACAGTTACAGGTTATAAATTCACAGCAACATTCTCCGAAAAGAAAGTACATTGTTCACAAGTCTCGAATGGAAACAAAAACCGACTTGACCATGAATCATTCTATCAAAGCAATATAGAACGTCTTTTACATCTCAATCCCGACGATTGTAAAAATGAATTACTTAGACTAAACATCACACAAAATAAAAACTCCGCTAGAAAGTTAGTTAATTTTCAAGTTTTTCCAGACTCTGTACATCAATCACAACTTGAAAGACACCAAGGACATATAAAACTAGACGAAAAATACCCGTATAACGGCGCACACGGACGATTAACCTATGACCTACACGATAAACATTGGATACCACACATTGGTATAAATGACCCATCAAACTGCAAAGCAGACACAAAAGATAAAGGATACCAAGAAATAATGTTTTTCGATTGGAAAATACAACTCGAAAAAATACAACTAACACGAGATTTATCAGATAATACAATGATCTATCAAGGAATCCGATTACCTTGTAAAAATGATCAAGGTTATTGCGACCCTACAACGAGAACACAAGCAACAATTGTTTGGTTCCCCGAAGATACATGTACAACATTTCAAGTAGCAAAAATACACGCTCGTATGATAAAATTTCACGAAAAATATTTTATACAATCAATTCCATATGAACAAGTCCATCCATCACGAAAACTAAGTTCTAATTTTAGAAACATAGACAATATAGAAAATAAATTGACACGTTTTCAAATATATCAAGAAACAGAACTTGCATGTAAATACAGGAATCCACTTCACAGAACACAATACTCTGAAAAATTAGTTGAATACGAAAAAGGATTCGACATGACCACTGGAAAAGTAAAAATCGACCCATATGCCACAGGTCATCCTCTAAACGAAGGAACATCCTATATACCAGTTAATTTTGAAAAAAGCAACGGACAACCTGGTGGACATCTAAAACCCCATGACACCAGAAGCACACGCTTACAAGAATTATCACTAATGAATACTACATATTTCAGTAATATCCACTATGATATTCATTTAGATATGAAACTAGATTATACAATTAGCCGAATTTTTCAAGAAATGTCACTCTCCGAATTAGAAACACTACACCACCTATGCGAATTAGAACGAACACAAATATTACAATCACTTGCACTAGCAGTATTAAAAATACCCTATGCAGGATACTTATTATCTGGAAATAGATCAAATTTTTTAGACTATGAAGGAAACATCTTATGGTTTTATACTTGTACTAAAAAAGTATCACCACTATACGTTTTTGAAGATAAACGATGTTATAAAAGAATCCCTATCTTTTATAAGAATAAAGTACATTTCGTGGATACACTTTCACGAAGAACCTATTTCTGGGATACCGCAGTCCCATGTGGATCAGAAAACAGCCACAATGTAGTACAACTAAACCCTGATGAAAATAAATATTATCTTCTCACTCCATATCCCACATTAATGCAATCACTCAAAAAATTTTCACCAGAAAGCATTCGCGCTATTGCTCGAAACCCAAAAATAGACTTACAATCAATAGGAATCTATTCAAAATCAGATATTCAACATCACATTAGAACACAACAATTCCAAGAATTATTAACACAAATGGACACTATACAAAGACAATCAATAGACCAAAATTTACGCAAACTTGCAGAAACCGCAGGATTTGCCGATATCTACACGCAAGACTATAGCGGATATTTTAAAGACATTAAAGATTATATATATCTAAACGGTGAAAAATACCGTCCCCAAGATATATCACCAATTAACATTTTTAGCTTTGTTACACTCAAAAATGAGATCCTCGATTTTCTAGGATGGCCCTACTACATCTTAGAAAAATTGACTATTTTATACGCAATGTTTAACTTTATTGGATTTCTTTTCTCACTTTTAAAAGGAATCTACAACACATGTGCTATACACACACAGGTCAATCGACAAGCAAGTGTAGCACGCATACTCTTTGCAGGATTTTTTGGAATCTTTTCTACATCTATAAACAAAATTCTTTTAGACGCACAAATAAAAGAATATAACACAAAAATAACAACACGACAAAATACATACGACGAAGAACATAACAATGTAGACATAACGCCAACGGCACCACAATTACCACCCCTACCAAATAACCATCCACTATCCCTAGTCCCACGAAATTTTCGAAATTTAGCCATCACACATAATCCAAATTTTCGACTCACCACATCACAAAGTCCCATCCAACATATAATGACACACCAGTCACAAGATGATAATACTTATGAACAAATTATTGAACAACCCCATACCACCGCTTTTCAGTCTCAAAATAATCATTTTTTTAGCCCACGATGAGCCGCCAACTTGGATCACTACACCGATCAAATTCCCACCCAACCAATCTTACCTCCCCAATCCCAATAATACCACTTTTTGCTTTTCCGCCACCCGATTTTCCATCTAGTAATGTAACATCAGGCATGAATTCCGATACTAATTCACACATCTCAGTTTTATATTCCATCTCACAACTCAATAACCCGAATATTGAAACCCCCGATGAATTTGCCGACTCAGAACCATCCCCATCCAATAATTTTCATAACTCTTCTAATTTTTCTCAACCCCCTTTTCAACCCATATTATCCAATAACCCTGACCCAATCACCCCCACACCCTCTTATGCTTCCCAAGTTACCCCAACCTACTCCTCATACCATTCTGACCAATCATCTCATTCTCCAGACACCCCCCGAATCTCCCCAGAGCTAGATAATTTTATTACCCTTCAACAACAACCCTACCACCTTAATACCCCAACCATAAACCAAATCTCCTCCACAATAAATTCATCCAACCCCCCTACCCCTACACCCTCTTCAAATTATACTGAATCATTAGCACCATCATCCACATCCACTGAATCTTCACTCAACACTAATAGAGCTTACCGCACTTTTAAAAGAAAGTTCCCCAACCATCCTTTCCCAGCAAAACCAGGAACAGCCCGTGAATACATCAACCACCCCAAGCATACTAACACAAAAGAATTTTTAGCCATCACCTTACCCTCATTCCCACAATACACCTTAAACACCCCCCACGACACTAACGAAACACGCAACTTCGTAGATGAATACGTTTTAATGCCCACTCTCTCTTGGACCTCATATTATCATTTTACTAACCCTCTTTGCTTACCATTATCTAACACTCACATCGATATAGAGCGAAATACGGACATGCTATATCGACTCACTACACCACTAACCGCTAGACAATTTACTTACGTTGGATATAAAAAATCACTAAAAACACACACTGCACCTAGAGCTAACGAATATACACTCGAATACTATGATCACAACATCATCAGAGCTAACCAAGATCAATTCTTAGACGACGATCGCTTCGCTAATCCACAAATTACCGAGAAATTTTTCATCAAGACACCATATATATTTACACTAAACATCTTCGACCGAAAGTTTGATCACATTATTTCAGAAGCACTAACAGCCACACAAGCATACGAAAGTTTTAAAGAACGCTTCCAAATATTTTCACTAACCTTTCATTTCCTTGCACCACACGAAAGAGATTTACACTGCTCACACGATATTATGTTGCGCACTAAACAAACCCACACATATAGTTATTACCGCTTCATCCAAAATCACTTTGACCTACACACACCCTCTAGACAACCACACCATCGCTTTCAATTCATTAATTCCAAATACACTTCACCATTTTTCCTAAATTTCACATATTGCATTAAAGATACTAACCTTCATGGTATTCTTCGCAATTATGATCCCATAACCCAAATGTACATCTTCTGTCCCATCACCAAGACCTTCAACGCCGAAGAATCCCGACCCTTCCTTATCCCGCACGAGTTTGTACAACCTATAGAAATCCCAATTTTAGAATTCATCCACAACACTAAATTCAATCACAAATTATATAATCTAATCCAAAACACACCTTATGAGTTTGCAGTTGGCACTGAAGAACTAACCACTATCAAGGCACTCCAATTGCTTTGGCCACTGCTTCAGACTAAAAATATCATCCGCATCTTAGCTAAACTACTAACAACTTCAGAACTAATTCACGACATCTTCCCCCACGGTTTTTTCCCCGACGACTAACAGGTAAGTATGAATTAAATGAATATAACTAACTAATTGAAATATTAAAAAACTCACCATACTTTATCCATGTTTTCCTTAGATTTTTAGCCTTCATCCGACGATCACCTACAAAAACCACAAAAAACAAATAAAGATAAATTTCATCAAACAGACTTCAACAATTCTATTAATCTCTTACACTTATAAATTTATAAATTTAATACCAATGCAGTAAATTCATTTCTAAAATTTTCCCCACAAGCAGTAAATCTAATTATGATGAAAATTTGTAACTTAAAATTCCCCCATAACTAGCAGTAAATTTCCAAATTCTATGCAGTAAATTAATAAAATGCAATTGCAGTACTAACCTTTTGATATTTTCATTCATTCGCACAGAAATTCTATCCACACTCGCACAGCTCGCCCACGAAGAATTGTTTAAAATAATGAATTTCAGTTTCAAGTTTTCACACTCAACAACTCTAACATATAATAACATGTTTCAAACTTTCCTTTAACCCGGTTGGAAAGGAATCATATACTAAACAAAACTAACCAACGCAGCTTACTAAATACCACAAATCATAGAATAACAGCATGACTAAGAAAAGGAAACCAACGGTACCTAAACCGGATTAACCCAGTTTAAAACTGGATAATTTATTCTTTTGAAGACTATTATAAAGTCTAAGAAAGAAATAATAAAACACAAAAAAGTCGAAAGACAAACCCATACCACAAACAATTTGATTTTTGAAAAAAGGACACAACCAACAAAACATAAGAAAAACCACAACAAACCCAACATAAAACGTTGTCACATAACAGGACCCCTCACAAAAACCGCATGAAATCATACTCCCACTCCTGGCCTAACCCACCAGGAAGGACGTCCTGAGCATGCTCTATAGCCGGCCTAACCCACCGCGCTACATCCACGCTTTGTGACCACACCACTATTTTTAATAAGAGCTACTCAAGTGTGAGTAACTCTTCAAAATAACCGAACTAAAACAAAAAGCTTTTGTGAAAACAACTAACTAAAATCATAATTAAAAAATATTAAACTAATAAATGTTTTATAAAATGTAAATTACATTATGCAATACATAGATCAGAATACACACCAAGGACGAACATCTAAAGATCCCACTACACTCGAGAGAGAATGACCAACCACAATCGATATGCCACTCACAATCACAACTCAAAGGATTTAGAGTACGACTTGACTTCGCAGAAAAGGACTTCATTGAACTAGACCAATGACCACCTCGATGTTCAAGTATACGTACAGATCCGAGTAACCAGGCATCCCCTCCACGCACAATCTCCACGCCATTCCCAAACTAGACCAGACACAAAAGAAGTTCTCCACGCAGAACAGAAAAACCTGACATAGCCAACCATTCTGAAATCAGATTTGAGTTTGTTGCGAAGACTTAGTCGTTGTCACTAGAAGACACAACGTCTTATGTCTCTAACTCCAGCTTCCTGGAACTTCTTTAACAAAAAGGAAACAGAAGAAATAAGATGTTCGCCAAACACCAACTTCCATCATCCATCCTTCGAATTGCAGAAGAACTATTCTAAAAAACTCTGTAAAACCCGGATGGGTGGAACCTGATCTAAACTACATTTTATGATTGGATAATTTAGATATTTTACCAATGTAAAGTATTTAATATTAACCAATCATGATCCATCTAACTAACAACCCACTTATTTGTAAGTGCTGAAGTTACTTGTAATTTCAGCACCAGAGAGATTTGAATTTAACTTAGAAATTAGTTGGACTCTCCCGAGCACTTCAGCAGCCGCAATAAACCAGTATACCCTAGATCTATTGAGCCTAGCAGAGACTAGTTAAACAACCTGAGACTAGATAGTATAAGAGTAAGATTAGGATCGGTATTAGACTAAGAAGTTGCACGAATCTATCCGGCCGAAAATAAGATAGCGTGACGAGCAGACGGTGTACCCTATCCGAAATTACTCTATGAGTTAACCAACTCGGTCCTAACTCAGTATACTTTTCTCGGACGATACTAGGCTTGCTTTAATGTCCGATGATCCGAGATGACTTGTGTTTAGTACCAAACGACCAAATTTGTTCCCAAAAAAAAAATATCGATAATGAACGATGGCAAAAAAGCTTAATGCTCTGGAGTGGAATCTCAATTTAAAGCAGAACTCGACCAAAACTCATTGAAGGAATCATCGTCGCAAGTTTTTTGGATGCAAGATCCCATACTACCCAAATTATTACGAGGTTTTTCAACTAAAACGGTATCAGAAAAATTCTTTTTCATGCAAAAAGTCTAGACTGGATTTCAATCGACATCTTTGGAATACATGAAGCAAAAAAACTGGGCAAAAAAAATCAGCAAAATTTTAGGGAACTGGCTCATTCTTTTGTTGAATTTCGGGTGAATAAATCTCAAAGTTTGCTGAAAACTCCCATTTTTTCAATGCAAAATAATTACGATTATGAGTCAGGCAAAAGGAGAGCACGTGAAGTACTAATTAGTGAAAAAATAAGCTTTTTGTTTTGTTCAAAACTTATTTGCGGAAACATTCTTCTTAAGTTGCGTTTTCGATTCCAATCATTATAACTTAAAATTTTCGGTCATTAGCATTTGGATGGTAAAACGTTTGTTGAATCAATTTTAAAAAACTGCTTTAAATTGTGTTCAGATTATAGACGGTTAAAAATAAAATATCTATTTGAGGCTACAGAATTGTAATAAAATAGGTTTTACTTACATCTGTAAGCTTTCCAAAAAAAATTAAATTCTTTGAAATTTATACTAACAAACCTTGCTCAGACAAACAAAATTCCAATAATGTGATTTTCTGAGGAAAAAAGAAATTAAAGTCTACTAAATTTGCATATAATGGTACAAAGGGTCCCGAGTTATCTATATATCAAATGTTATTCTCCGGATAAATGCTTATCTTTGAAAACAGAAAGATACAAGGTTTTTATAATAAGTTAAAAAGTTTGCGCGGAAACATCCTATTTATATCAGTAGTGCTAGATAGTTCAAAAACTTTTTCCTCCTAATTAGCTCATTGCACGATACAAAAAAAACATGGAACAACAGAATGAAATGAAAAATTTTGAAAATGGAATATGTTCAATGAAACAATTTTGTAAATCAGGCATATTTGCTTCTAGCAATGAGATTTTTATAACAAAGCTCAGGTAGGATGTAGTGGTAAACGAGGGGATGGAACTGCTACACACTCACGTAGAAACTTAATAAAACGCTTTGAAAACCCGAAGTGATCACATTTATTATAACTGAATTTTACAATTCTATTTATTTCTCATAATAGTGAAGTTTCGTTGGATTTTCACCCATTAGAAAAAAAAACGAGAGAATAAGAGATTTTACTATTGCCTTTATCTCTGAAAATAGTGAGGCTTTGTTGGATCACGTTTTTCAAATCGCCTGGAGTTGTACCCTCGCGTCTATAGTAATTCGAGTTACGTTTTCAGGAGAATTACCATCATTATGCCAGAGGACAGAACATAATAAAGTGAGCCCGAGCCTCCACTTGTTTTCTGAAACATTTCAGACACTAAGAAAATGTGAACAAAATTCAAGATGCCAAACCTCCATGAAGTTGTAAGTACAAGTCCATATTTTTGGCAAAATAGTTTTTGTTGCAACGGTTCGATCAAGTTTCAAGAAACTATTTATATAGGATAACAATTGTAGAAATTGAAACATCACTAGTTTCTGCAAACAGTTCTACTGTCGGCCATACTTGGGTTGCGTGTTTCGCCCGCTCGCCTTCTAGCTTTACTCGTATTTCTAGACTTATCAGTATGGGGGAAAACAAGCTCTATCAAAGCACGTGACAAAAACTAATCTATCAAATGTTCGGAGCACGTGAATGGAACATACAACGATGCATTGATATTTAGTTTTGCATTAGCAAAATGTCAAATAGCTAAAAAAAACTTAATCAAAAAAGTTGAGCCGAGCCCATTTTTGACTTGAAATATCTCATATGATTTTGAAACTAGAAACTTACTGAAGTAAAAAAAAATTTAACGCTTTTCAGAATCAATTCGGATTGTAATTGTTGAATGTAATCCGGAGTAAAATTTTAGGATTGAAGTTTGAGATTTCGGCGGCTTAAAATCGCTATTGGATTCCTTCTAGGATCAAAAAAATGTGAAAAATATAGTTGCGTCTGCGGAAAGAAGTTACTCAAGATGGATGGCACGACCAACTTTGTCTATAAAGCAAGGAGTTTCACTAGAAAATCAAAAGTGTATATTCTTAGATTGGACGGTATCGACCCCAGAAACAATTTTTGTTTTTAAAGCCAAGAGATCTTTACAGGACAAATCAGACGCGATCAGACGTTTTGATGCTTGTCCCATGAGCTGTTGGTAAGGTGGTTCTTTTGGTGTGCTATTCCACCAGAAAGCATTGTATTAAAATTTGAAAATATGAAGCGTACGAAACTTCAAACACAAAAATTAAGACCTTATCTTGTTAAATGAGCTGAAAAAATAAGGCTCAAAAAGAGTTTCAATTTCACTCAACTCTTAGGAAAAAGACGAGAGAAACAAATGAGAAGACGGAAATTGGGATTAACATCGAGCGACTACGAACAAAAGAAAAGACTTGGGCACGTAACGATTGTGCAGCTACAATCGTTATCAGTCGTGATTCAAGAATCGAGAAGGATGGAGTTCAGAAAATAATTTTTCTCTGTGGTGAAGACAACGCGTTTTCGAACGATGAACTGCAATCAGGAGGGGTCTATCTTTGAACTCCCAAACTGTTTGGTAACATTTTTGGCTGTCTGGTTATATCCCGATATTAATTCATACACAGAAGCGAAGGTGAGCTTCGAACCAATTGCGATACAAAACAAGAAAGCCGCTGAAAACTAAATCTATCGATCAGGCTAGTTTTGAAACAAAAGGAAGCCAGGACAAAAGCTAGTGAAACAAGCGTCGAAGGAAAAGTTATCAAGCGCAACAAAGCCTGAGTAGGCTTAGAGAACAAATCCCGTAAACTTTTTTAATTACCAAGTACCCAAACCCTAAAACAAACAAACAGACACGCAAACTTTGTTCTCGCGTCAAAGAAAAAATTATGCGGCCACTATGCCAATATTATGTTGGCCGAAACCTATTAAGCCGAAGAAAAAGGAATAAAAAAACAAATCGGAAAGAAAATGAAAAAGATTAGGACCCCACATTCTAAAAAAACACAATTCATGAAACGTCGCAATATCAGGTGACTAAACCGGTGTTTAATAGGCCAAAACCTGTTAAACCGAAGAAAAAGGAATAAAAAACAAATCGAAAAGAAAGAGAAAAAAGTAGGACCCCACATCCTAAAAAAGCACAATTCATGAAACGTCGCAATATCAGGCGACTAAACCGGTGTTTAATAGGCCAAAACCTATGAAGGTGGAGAAAACGAAACAAAAACACAAAAAAATCAAAACTTTCAACACTAATAAGACGTTATTAAGTCACCCTCACCCTCAAAGTACAGGCCCGCATACACAATTTATTTTCGCCCATCGAAAGGCGCAATATGGGCCATTAAACCGAATTAACATAGACAGTATTTTATTAAGCCGAAAACGATGAAAACACACAAAAGCCCATGAAAGTTGTTGTCAAGTAAAACTTGAACTAAAACTTATGTAGAACTTCTTAGCAGTTTTTCCGATCCAGTGGTGAGCATAAATTTATTTGTCTTTTAAAAATATTCGAAACAACGTCACTAAACCAATATAAAATAAGTCGAACTCTTTTCAGACGAGTTGGCTGAATTTGAATAAATTGAGTTGGAGACATCACAACCAAATTCTGAAGCAAATTGTTAAGCTGACGGATATTTAAAATAACCAACTCAACCATACCTTATTTTTTCAACCGAGAGGAGTATTTTTTGAAAGCGGACGAAGAAGTGAGGGAGTCTAGAAGTGAGTCTTGAGGATGATAACTTTTACTGAAAAAAAATTTTGTACCCGAGTGCAATACCCTTCCTTGTCGCAAAAGTAATAAAACCTGAATACTTTTTTGTGGTTTGGAGTTAAGAGTTAGGATCTAGAAAATGCTCGATACATCTCTAATGGTTGAGGTAATTTCTCCACTTAACAAAAACAAGAGTTATTTTAATCATGATGAATTGGCCGTTTTTTAGAAGTGGCCTCACTTCTGGGGATACTGAGACCCAGTCATGAGTTCACTACTCCTGCAACTAACTACTTAATTTGTAGAGTTCGATTGCTAGCTGTTAGACAGTAACACGTTCGTTAACCCGATCTTTTGAAAGACGACATTGAACTGGTTTTGGTAGGGACGGTGAAAAGCACGTAGGAGATGATCTTGACTGCAGCCAACCGTTATACAGTTAAGTTTTACTTCCAGTGGCTATGTACTTTCCGGAGAAATGTTATATGGAAAGTGACGGTACTTGACTCCCTAGTTCTAAATTAAAAAGCACAGGCTCGGGTTATAACCTCGGAACGGCGACGGCCGAGGCGAATATTCGCAAAATTAAAGAACTTAGATTATTTAACTCATGATAGATTGCTTTTTCAACCAAAAGTCTTTTAAGTTCGGGGTAATTCCAGCCACATGTAACCAGCCACATGTAATTTAGAGCACCTACTTTTCTTGAGCAGAGAAAATTCCTCACAAGACATGTTGCGAACGCTCTCTGTCCTCGGCACTAAAAATGATGAAAATGATTTCGACAGAAAACTTTTTTAGAGCCAAGGGAAAGTAAAAAAAGCGCAGTGTTAAAATCTGAATGACTCATAGCGGATCATTTTTTTTTGTTGATTTATTCAATCTGGCCGGCCTGATTCCCGACCATTTGACTTTTTCCATCAAGTAATACTTAACTTTAAATAAAGAAAAACTCAAAAAGTTATGTAGGTGGAAATTCGTCTTTGTAAATAGTTGATAAAATATTTGCGGGTCATCCAAAAAAGAGAGGTTCTTCAATACTTTGCTAAATGAATTGACTACACTCAATTATTCTCAAGCTTATGTATATGCTTTTAGAAGTGTTACAGCAAACGACAAAAATTACTTAACAACAATATGAGTTTAATTTTTTGAAAACGGAGCATGTTCAAAAAAAATTTTTAAAACAGGCACTTTTGGTTCTAGGATTGAGATTTTTCTGAACAAAGCTGAGTTTGATGTAGTACTAAACGAGGCGCTGAAACTGGTATACACTCCTGTTGAAATTAAATAGAATGTCATGACAACTGGAGGTGCTCATTTTTTTTATTTTTTTTTAAACTGGTTTTTAGTAACACATTTAACCCACATAAAAATGATTTAATGGATCACTGCTTTTGAAACGCCTGTTTTTGTACCATTGTGTCTACAGTAATCTGAGTTACCTTCTCAATTGAAGTTCCATCATTGTGTCAGCGGACGGAAATTGTGTCAGTCTTTGTTTTTGAAAAAATAATTTTTGTTGGCACAGTACGATCAAATTTTGAGAAATTCTTTTAAAGTGTATCGAAAAAGTTAGTTTTCTCAGATAATTTTCTTGTGCAGAGAACCTTTCTCGTATGACATGTTGCAAACGCTCTTTGTGCTTGGGACTAAAAATGATAAAAGTGAAGACTCGTAGCCTATATAGATTCGTAGCCGCATATCGTTCTAAGACACGCGAACACCATTAGAGTAATTGGTTCCGATGCTATTTTTGGTTCTTTTCGTTAACTAATTAGTTAAGTTAAGTAATTTAACTATTAGTTAAGTAATTTCGGTAAATATAATCTAGGAGCTCAAAAACAAAAAATTAATTGGAATAAATTCGAGCAATGTTGTCGAATTTAAAATTTTTCTTCATTTAGCGCAACAAACTTCAAGAGTCCTTGAAAAACTTTCAAAATTTTTGGCTAGTTTGGGGATAAATTTGTTCAGTCTGGCTAAATTTATTTTTTCTATGTTGAACTCATTTAGCAGTTAGTGAATTCACTTTGCAGAGAGCACGTACGAAGTTATTTTGCAGAGAGAACTAAGAAAACTGGTCCGCCAACAAACCAAATATGTTCCAAAAAGTTTGCTTAAAAACTTGAAATTTGTTGTTAAAAAAACAGATGTTTTTGTTTACAATTACAAAATGTAAAAAAATCCAAGAAAAATTTCAGAATATTTGGCTAATTGGCGGACAATTTTTTTTAGTCTAGATACCAATGGTTTTTTAAGTTGAATTCATTTTGCAGAGAGCGCATTCGTAATTTTTCCGATTTGACACTTGGTTTGGCAAATTGCGAATACCAATTGGTTTCAAGATAGATTTTATTGTTTTTTTCTTAATTGTGATTTTGATTATTTTGATGTTCCGTACTTTGAAAAAACTGAGCAAAATATCTAAATTCAAGTTTAATTCTTTTAACTTATTCATTTTGAGAGAGCTCTAAAGAAATTTGTCTTCCAAAAAGCCCATTATTCTGAAACTTTTTTAAAAACTTTTAAAATTTGTTGAGCTAACTAAAAACTGATTTTCTCTGCTGGCTCAAAAATTTTCAAAAGTCAAAGTTTTAACAAGTTTTTCAGAGTTTTTGGCTAGTTGGCGAACAAGTTTCCTTAGTCTGGATACCTATTGGTTCTAAAGTTGAGCTCATTTTGCAGAGGGCTTATTGGTAACTTTCGCTTAATGATATGTCGTTAGGGCAACTGCGAACACCAATTGATCTTAAGCATGAACTGATTGTAATTTCAGCCAAGAAGGTTTCAATTATTTTGATGTTCCGTTACTTCGTAAAAAAAATAACTAAAATAGGTACCGCATAACTAAAACAGGCAATATGTGGTTTTTTCGACCTAAAATACAGAACTTTTTTAAATTCAACCTGACATAAACTTGGAGCAACAACTTACACTTGTTTTAAGCTTAATCAAAAAACAATATTAACACAAGTCCTTACCATAAATTCCGAGTTCAACCCAAATTGATCAATTTCAAAATGGTTGAACTGCCAGAAAGAAAAAAAATTGAAGGGCGTAAACAGCATACACGAAAGTGTGATTTTTCTTCATTGCTTCTATAAAAAACATCTAACTTCATTTTCAAAAAAAAAGATCCCAAAAAGATCCCAAAAAAAGTTCAATTTCAAAATATACAAAAACTCTGTAAAAAGCAAAAGATTTCTCTTAAGAATTTTCTTGGAGTAAAAACCCATTTTAAAGTTTAGGCATCAGTTTCACTTAACCATTTTCTACTATCTTGTACGAATCATTTCCAAAAACGATTGAAAAAAATAAGTAATCCTCTTCGTGATCCGATAGGAGCATGAAAATCTATCAATTACACAAAACTGAGAATTAAATGGTTTCTCAAATAATTTACTAAACCACCCTGAAAAAAACTGTAACCAATAAAAGACAATACTGGGACTACTAATTTCCATATAATACATAAATGTTCTGACTCATCAACTACCACTTTGCAGCAAAGTTGTCCAATACAGTAAAGTTAGAATATTATTTGCCTAAAAAATTTTTTGGATATTGGGTTAAATCAACCGGACAACTATTGAAAGGTTTTTTCAAATCAATTGAGAATTATTCATCAAGAAAACATTTTAAAAAGAAAAAAAATTGTTTCAAAAGCAACAACGAACCAGTTCGAGAGCAACGTTTTTTCAAAAATTTCCTGAAAGAAACTCATTGGGGAGTAAAGTAAGTCGTTAAGAAATAAAACGTGCTTTTGAAACGCCAAGTGCTTTTGAAACGCCAAAACGAGTGATGAATTCAATAATTATCTCAGTTGAGCAGTAATTAGAAAGAAATTGAGAGGTGCCAGTAATAAAAAAAACAATTTTTGAGGAAAAGCAGAGAGAGCATTAAATAAACTTTAATCAAAAACTTGCTTCCATCAAACCTCTTTTCCCAGCGTTTCCCAGACACTACAGTTATTAAAAAGAATAAACTTTTTTAATTTGCTCTGATTTTTTATATTGTATCAAAAATGTGCAGAAAAATTTACCTCATGAGCTGACAAATGAAAATTTGTTTTATTTGCTTATATCTGCGCATAAACTGTTTTTTTTTTTAAATTTTATGTAAGAATTTTTTCTGTGTTTTTTACAAACTGCGGCAGTCATTTCAATCTTTATTATCTACAATACAAAAAATGATTCTTATTTTTGGCTCAATTGACGAAGTCAGTTTGATTTGCTCAACATTATGCAAAATTTGTTTCCGTTTTTTCATCAAGAAGCAAAAATTTTTCAATTTTTCAATAATTGGCCAAAAACATTCAAACAAAAGAAGTAAATTCTCAAACAAAACAATAGACAAAATTGAAAGAAGTTTTATCCAATAGAACAATCGTTTTCATATATAAAACAAAGTCTAAACTATCAACTACTTTTTTATTTCAAAATTATTCAATACGTTAAAATTAGGATATTTTTCGTTTATGCAACTATTGGGACCTTGAATTGAATCAAAAATATAAATGTTGAGAAGTTTTTTTTCAAAACAGTTTAGAAAACATTCATCAAAAAATAGTTTGAGAAAAAAATTAATTATTATCACAAAAAAAAAATTGTATTAAAAAACGACAACGAACCAACTCGAAAAAAAAACTACTAGTCTTTTGTTTCCGAGATCTACTTAACCAAGATCTAAGCTATGTCCAATAACTGAAACATGCTTCTGAAATGCCAGACTCAGTGACCAAATCTTTGATGATCTCAGTTGATCAGTTGATCATAAATCAAAGTAGAAAGAATACCAGTTCTTCAAAAAAAAGTTTCTTGTCGGAAAAGCACAATGAGAATTATTTAAACTTTAACCAAAACATGCAATCATTCAAAGTTTTGGCCCAGCGTCTCCGCACAGTTATTAAAAATGAGCAAATTTTTCAATTGTTGTTTTTAATTATATCTGCTCGAAAAATTTAGTGTTTTTTAAAATGTTTTTGTGATAGTTACTTTTTTGTATGCTTCCAAACTGCGAAGTCTTTTCTATCTTTAATCTTCTAAAATCTAAAAAGTTACAGAAAATCAATTTAATTTGCTCGACTTCACGTAAAAATTGTTTGCATTGTTTCAAAAAGCTGCAGTTTTTTATTCAATTTAAATGATTTTTTCAATAAAAACAAGTAGATTCTACTGTAGTACTATGAAATAGTACGCTAATTAGAGCAAACAAATTTTTAATCCAATAGACAATTAAAACCACCTTATTATCGATAAACCCAAGATGATTGATTATTGAATAAGACTCTTGAATCATCAACTACCTCTTCAGTGCAAAGTTCTTTGATGCGGCAAAAATACGATGATTTTATCTCATCAAACATTTGAACCTTTGAATCAACAGAATAGTTATTAGCAAGTTTTGTTAACAACAGTTTAAAACACATTCATCAACAAAATTAATCAAAAAAACTTAGGAAAACACTTTTCCATAATTCAAAAAGAAAACTTGTTAGAAATGACAGCAAATCAATTCGAGAACGTTAAAAATTTCCGTGATATAATCGATCGCTGTCAAAACCATGCGCAAGAATTAAAATATGCTTCTGAATTGCCAAATTGAGTGACAAAATTTGTAACTATTTCATTTGAGCAGTTCATCTAAAACAATGCTTAAAAAATTACAAAAATTTTTTTAACTTCAACAAAAAAATGTTTCCATCCATTATTTTGCCAGAGAATATTAAAAGACAATTATTAAAAATGGGCATTTTTGTTTTCAATTTGTGAAGTTTGTTGTCAGATAATTTAACCAAAAAATTGTATCAACTCATTGTTTTTGCCCAGTGTTTCTGGTTAGTTATTAATAATGAGCAAGTGATAGTTGTCCTGTAATAGTTTTCAATTTGTTTTCAAGTGATTATATGTTGACAAAAAAACTTACCTAACTATTTGACGAAATAATAAATTGTTGTATTTCTTGGCAGATGTGCGTTTTTTTTTCAAATTTTCCATACAAAAATTGTTCGTTGTTATTTAAGAAAAAGAAATCAATTCATTTTTGACCTTTTAAACTACGGTTTTTTTTCTAAAATACGGTGTTTCTTTAAGCGGACATTTAGACATTGCATTGAATCAACTGGATAACTAATGAGAAGTTTTTTCAGACCAATTAAGAAAACATTCTTCAAAAAAATCTAAGAAACAATTGATCTGTTATCAGAAAAATAAAACTTGAATCAAAAATGACAGAGATCCTTTTCGAGGTCAACTCTTTGTCAAATATTTTCGAGATATAATCGATTGAGGTCTAAGCTATGTGCAAGAACGAAAACGTTCTTCTTAAACGCCAAAATGAGTTGCGAAATCTATTTTGGCACTTGATTCTGAATCAAGATTCAAAAAATGAAAAGTGCCAAGTATTTCAAGACATCAATTTTTTTTGGAAAAAGCGCAATGAGAAATCTCTATTCTTCAACCAAAAAATTGCTTTCATCAAAAATTTGCATTAAACCAATATTTTGGCCCAGCGTTTCTAGACAGTGCTTAAAACACTGCAATTTGCATTTAAATGGTTATGAAAATTTTTGAGCGTTATGAAAATTTCTGATATGTTTCCAGAAAAATTTACCTAATTAGTTGACGAGATGAAAACTTCTTGTAATTATTATTATTAGCGCAAATTTTTGTTGTCAAAAGTTTATGCAAAAACTTCTCTTTTGTTGTTAGAGAGCCGCAGAAGTCTTTTCAGTTTATAATTTAAAGTCCAAAAATTGATTTTTAAACACTCAGTTGCGGAAAGAAATCAACATTATGCAAACTTTGTTAGGTCCTTTTACCAAGCTTTTTTTCAATTATTGTTTTATTTACATCTGCTCAAAAGAAATTGTTTTTTTTTGTTATTTAAAAGCTGGGCTAATCATTCTAAACTGTAATCTTCTATAATATAAGCAATGATTCAATTTTTTAAAGATTCACAAGAGGAAATCAACCAATTTTCTGCAAAATTATGCAGCTTTGTTTCCGTTTTTCAAGCTGCAAAACAATTAAAAATTAAAAATAACAATTTGCAGAATAAATATATTTTTCAAACAAACTTATGAAAAAAAACAATAAAAACAATAAAAACAACATCGCAAAAACCAAGAGGATTGTTTGTTACGCAAAGAACAAGTTTAAGAACACCAATTTTCATATAATACATAAAAAGTTCGAATCATCAAGTGCCAGCTAGTTCAACATGGTAAAGTTACGATGCTTTTGTCTCTAGAGACATTTGAACATTACCTTGAATCAACAAAATTTCGAGTCTATTCAGAAATCATTTATCGGAAAAAAATCTGTATACAATTATTCGTTTCCAGACAAAATAAAATTGTAACAAGAAATGACAATTAATCAATTCAAAAGATTCCGAGATAGAATCGATCACGGTCTAAGCTAAGATATAAAACGTGCTTCTGAAAAACGCCATATTGAGTGAGTAAATCTATTATTATCTCAAATGAGCAATTGATCCTAAATGGAAATAGAAAAAACTAAAGGTGCCCAGTGTTTCAAGTGAACAGTTTTATAAAATTACAAAGAGTCACATTAATTCTAACCAAAACGTGCATCAATAATTTGGCCCAACGCTTTTAGATATATATTAAAATGAGCAATTTTTCTGAAATTGTTCTGAAATGTTTTAGTGTTTGACGTTTAATCCGTTATCAAACAGTGCAATGAACAATCTTGAAAAAAATTGTACCCGTAGACAATAAAAACAATCGTTAACAGATTTTTTCATATTATTTAAACTACAAAAATAAATATTTTTCTAGCTCCTTCTCACTTTTATTTAACTCATTGCACCCCGGGGCGAGGTCCGTGACTCATGTTGCGACCAAAATGGGTAGTCGAAATGGGCTTTCTGCGACCAAAATTCCATCATTCGGCAACAGGCTTGAGTCGCAAAAAGTCGCAACATACCAAATTTGGGTCCCACAAAGTCGCAAAATACCTATTTTGGGTCGCGCAAAGTCGAAACATCCTAATTTGGGTCATGCAAAGTCGGAACATACCTAATTTTGGTCGCGCAAAATTCCTAATTCGAGTCGCGCAAAGTCGCAAAATACCTAATTTGGGTCGCGCAAACTCGCAACATAGCTAATTTGGGTCGCGCAAAGTCGGAACATGGGTGACACAGAGTCGCAACATACCTAATGTGGGTCGTGCAAAGTCGCAAGATAGGTCGCACAGAACCGGAACATAGCTAATAGGGGTGGTGCAAAGTCGCAATATGGGTCGCACAAAGTCGCAACATGCGTCGCGTAAATTCGCAACATGCGTCGCACAAAGTCGCAACACGAGTCGCGCAAAGTCACAACATGTGTCGCGCAAAGTTGCAACATGGGTTGCGCAAAGCTTAAGTAATGGAATTGTTGTCGGATTTTTTTTGCTTGCATAAGCGTTATGCAAATGCAGCTTGCAAAATCATCCAGTAGATATGTATTTTCAATGTGCAGTTAGCTAGATCAACATATTTGCTGATCAAATACAGGACCGCCACGAGAAGGCCTAAACATGGTCTCAACGTTAAAAATAAGCAATCTTTTTAGGGCAGCAACAAATTTGCTGCCACAAAACCGAAAGCTAGAAACCAATCAAATCAAACAAAAATCAGAAAAGTTAAACTCATACATCAATACATACACACATACATACAAACATACATACATACAAACTTACATACAAAACATAATTAAATGCAACATTTTTCAATACATACATACATTATAAAAGTAGACAGTTTTTCATACATACGTACATACATCGATAAACGTCTCAGTCGAGAAAACCCTGCGTCGAACACAGTCGAAATTTTTTTCGGTCGAAAAAACTCCTCGGTCCAACTCGTTAGAAACTTTTTTCCTCGGTCGAACACAGACAAAAAATTTTTTCTCGGTCGAAATTCTTCTCGATCGAACTCAGTCGAAACGTTTTTTCTCTGTGTAAAAAAGTCGAACTATTTTTTCTCGGTAGAAATTCTTCTCGGTCGAAAAAACTCTTCGGTCGAACTCGGTCGAAACTTTTTTCCTTGTTCGAACTTGGTCGAAATGTTTTGTCCTCGGTCGAACTTGGTCGAAATATTCTCCCTCGGTCGAACATAGTCGAAAATATATCGAGCCTGGGTCGAGACGGTCGAAACATACCATTTTTTGGTCCAGTCGGTTGAAAAATAAATCGCAAACCTCGACCCGGGAAGGCGCAAAATATCTGTTTTGGGTCGCAATGGTCGCAGCATACCTATTTTCGGTCGCAAAAAGTCGCAACATAACCATTTTGAGTAGCAATGGTCGCAACATACATTTTGGGTCGCACAAAATTGCAACATATCTGTCGCGCAAAGTCGCATAAAGTTTCGTCGGTCGCGCAAAGATGCAACATACCTATTTTGAATCGCAATGGTCGCAACATACCCGATTTGGGTCGCAATGGTCGCAACATACACATTTTCAGTCGCAGTGGTAGCAACATAAGTCCCCGACCTCGACCCGGGACTCGCCATGTTATGTTTTCTGTGCAGAGGTTTTTTGTTTTGATGAATCTTAACTGTTTTTTGTTGTAGCTTATATCACAAAGGGTTGCCTTTTTACCATTCTTCTAAAAGAATTCCCAATGATCTAACTCAAAGCTTTGCATCTGAGTAGAAGGTGTATAATTGATCAACTCCAGCGTAAGAACTCATTTTTCCAACAGGTTTGTTTAAAGATCAATTTGACCTGTTCCGTTTCAAGATCACCATTGTCTTTGAATTGTCTTATTTGTTCAATAAGAAAGTCCATGTTTGAAGGGTATTTGCTCCTTTGGTTTGAATTTAAAAAATCTTTGACTCTCTTACACTCGAATTGTCCCCATTCTGACAATCGTTAATTTTTGTCTCACAAAATTCTTTGCTTTTATCAAATTTCAAGTTTTTGACAGCTGCAGTATTGATTAACCTTCAGTTTTCATTCCATACTTCCATTTTTTCTACAATTTTTTTCATTTTCTTTGAAATTGCTACAACAATTTTGCATAAATTTGGAAAAAAATATCTCAACTGAAGTGAATTTTCCATTTGCCGTCTAGTGTATCAATTTTCCACAAACTCAAGTAGAATTTGAATGGGCTTTCGACAAATACTTTATTAGCGAAAAATCTATAATTATTTAATCAACCTTATCAAATCAAAATTATATAAAACAACACCTGCAGTTTGTTCTAGTTTCATCCGAGTTTCATTTAAACATAATTTTCATAAAACTAGGCAAAATGAGTTGGAACAAAACATCAATAACTATATTGTAATATACCAGAACATTGAAAAACTACATACCAGCTTGATTTCAAGACGAACGCTCGGAACTGTATCAAAAAATTCATACTGTTTCAAAAACTTAACCAGAAGTATCCAAACTAACAAAAATAGCGCTAAAATATGCTTTCGCACGGTGGCGTCCCTCAAGCTTGAAGGACCGAATGCTTGAAACTAATTTAAGCTTACTTTAAGCCAATCAGAATTGAGTATTCAAAATCTCAAAGTAAATCGCGAAAATCGCAAAATAAGAAAATAAATCCAGGCCATTAGTGTTAATATTGACCGATTAGATGATATGCAGATAAGTTTTTAAGACTGAAAAACTCTTATGATTTTGACCTCATTAATCTTGATGATTATCTGACTAGTTTTGCGGTTGTAGCCCACAATTTGTAATATTTTTGATTATTTTCCACTGATTTAATACTTTTTCTGTTAATATTGACTTCGATCTTGTGAGAAAGCCTTTCAGACAATAAAAACGCTTAGCGGTCCTTCAAGCATGAGAACCCTTCTCCTTTCGCACCACTAGCAAAATATCAAAAACTGAATCTTGAAAACTAGCTGACAGTTCCAATTTTTCAGCAATTGGCAAAGAAAACATTTTTCGAAGAAAAACTGAAAAAGCTCTTTTTTTGTAGGATGCAAAAATCATGTTTTTTTTTAAAAAATTTTGCTGAATAATTTATCTATTTGCAAAATATACATACCAGAAGTTTTTATTCCGCTTTTACTGACTATGAAGAAGTATGTCAAATACTATCTTCTGAGCTAAAAATCTAATTTTACTTTGGAAAATTTTATCTTACATTTAAAAACAAATAGTTATCAAACTATACGGGTCTCAAAAAAAAATCAGCAAATAACTGTCGAGCAACAGATATCCGCAGTTTCTCGACAGAGTGCACATTTGTTTTAGCTTCCATTGCCAGTGGTTTAATGGGGGTGATCACGCACTGGAGCAATACTATCGAAAACCTTATACCTTAATCGAAATCTGTGATTTGCAGCAGACTCTTCATCTACTTCGAATTTTAGCGAAGCCGTCGACTGGTTGGGCAACTCAAAGTAAATCGCAAAAATCTCAAAATAAGAAAATAAAACCAGGCCATTAGTGTTAATTTTGACCGATTAGATAATAAGCAGATAAGTTTTCAAGACTGAAAAAATCTTATGATTTCGACCTCATCAATTTTGATGATTATCTGAATAGCTTTTTGCGTTTGTAACCCACAATTTGTAATATTTTTGATTATTTTCCACTGATTTAAAACTTTTTCTGTTATTATTGACTTCGATCTTGTGAGAAAGAAAAGCATTTAGCCAATAAAAACGCTTAGCAATTTGGATTGGTTGAAAATTTTCAAGCATTCGGTCCTTCAAGCATGAGAATTCTTCCCCTTTTTGCACCACTAGCAAAATATCAAAAACAGAATCTTGAAAACTAGCTGACAGATAATGAGAGAGAAGCTGTAAGCGATAATAAAACAAATCTATCAAAAATTTCACATGAGTAACATTTTAGCATCGGAACAAATTCTAGGAGCTCTTAAAAAGACAACACTTTTTCGACCTCATCAATTTTGATGATTATCTGAATAGTTTTCCGGTTGTAACCTACAATTTGTAATATTTTTGTTTATTTTCCACTGATTTAAAATTTTTTCTGTTAATATTGACTTCGATCTTGTGAGAAAAGCATTAAGCCAATAAAAACGCTTAGCAATTTGGATTGGTTGAAATTTTTCAAGCATTCGGTCCTTCAAGCATGAGAACCCTTCCCTTTTTTGCAGACCGCTTCAAAATTAGTATATATTGTCTCCAAAGAGGCCTTTAAAAACAATTTAGGGCCAGTAACAAAAATCTATACTACAAAATAGTACAAAGGGGGACCCTTTGGGTCGCCAGGGACAGGGGGGACGAATCCCTGAGGGGGAGGGTGGGGCGTCCCCCTTTCATCTAAATACGCAGGTGTGCTTAAGTTTTTAGTGTTTAATTGCAGTATTCTTTTACATCTGCGCAAAAGTATTGATATTTTTTCAAAATTTAATTCTGAAGTTTTCTTAAAGCCTTAAAATCTTTTAAACATTCAAATCTTTAACTTTTACAGTACTAAAAATGATTCAGTTTTGGAACAACTCAAATGGGGAAATACAATCAAAATGCTCAAAATCATGCAAAGTTCGTTTCTGTTCTTTCAACAAGATAAATGTTTTCCAATTTTTCAGCAATTGGCAAGGAAAACATTTTTTTTGAACAACCTGAAAAAACTCTTTTTTGTAGGATGCAAAAATCATGTTTTTAAAAAAAAAAAAAGTTTTGCTGAATAATTTAACTATTTGTAAAATATACTTACCAGAAGTTTTTATTCCGCTTTTACTGACTATGAAGAAGTATGTCAAATACTATCTTCTGAGCTAAAAATCTAAATTTACTTTGGAAAATTTTATCTTACATTTAAAAACAAATAGTTATCAAACTATACGGGTCTCAAAAAAAATCAGCAAAAAACTGTCGAGCAACAGATATCCACAGTTTCTCGACAGAGTGCACATTTGTTTTAGCTTCCATTGCCAGTGGTTTAATGGGGGTGATCACGCACTGGAGCAATACTATCGAAAACCTTATACCTTAATCGAAATCTGTGATTTGCAGCAGACTCTTCATCTACTTCGAATTTTAGCGAAGCCGTCGACTGGTTGGGCAACTCAAAGTAAATCGCAAAAATCTCAAAATAAGAAAATAAAACCAGGCCATTAGTGTTAATTTTGACCAATTAGATAATAAGCAGATAAGTTTTCAAGACTGAAAAAATCTTATGATTTCGACCTCATCAATTTTGATGATTATCTGAATAGTTTTGCGGTTGTAACCCACAATTTGTAATATTTTTGATTATTTTCCACTGATTTAAAACTTTTTCTGTTATTATTGACTTCGATCTTGTGAGAAAGAAAAGCATTTAGCCAATAAAAACGCTTAGCAATTTGGATTGGTTGAAATTTTTCAAGCATTCGGTCCTTCAAGCATGAGAATCCTTCCCCTTTTTGCACCACTAGCAAAATATCAAAAACAGAATCTTGAAAACTAGCTGACAGATAATGAGAGAGAAGCTGTAAGTGATAATAAAACAAATCTATCAAAAATTTCACATGAGTAACATTTTAGCATCGGAACAAATTCTAGGAGCTCTTAAAAAGACAACACTTTTTCGGCACACACACCCAGGCTCGGATCTAGGAAATTTTTGAGTGAGGGGGGCTTTTCAAAAAAAGTTTGAAAATTTGGTCGACCTTTTTTTAGGTCGATCAAATTGATTTTTTGAGCTCTACAAGTCACTATAAAGACCTTATTTTGACCAAACTTTCTGCGCAGCAAGCAAATTTTTGAAAAAAAGGCTAAGAGGTGTTTTTAGGCACTTTTTGGAAAACTTTGACCAAAAAATTGCGTTTTTTCGGCGCGCAGACCGCTTCAAAATTAGTATCTATTGTCTCCAAAGGGGCCTTTAAAAACAATTTAGGGCCAGTATCAAAAATCTATACTACAAAATAGTACAAAGGGGGACCCTTTGGGTCGCCAGGGACAGGGGGGACGAATCCCTGAGGGGGAGGGTGGGGCGTCCCCCTTTCATCTAAATCCGCAGGTGTGCTTAAGTTTTTAGTGTTTAATTGCAGTATTCTTTTACATCTGCGCAAAAGTATTGATATTTTTTCAAAATTTAATTCTGAAGTTTTCTTAAAGCCTTAAAATCTTTTAACCATTCAAATCTTTAACTTTTACAGTACTAAAAATGATTCAGTTTTGGAACAACTCAAATGGGGAAATACAATCAAAATGCTCAAAATCATGCAAAGTTTGTTTCTGTTCTTTCAACAAGATAAATGTTCTCCAATTTTTCAGCAATTGGCAAGGAAAACATTTTTTTTGAACAACCTGAAAAAACTCTTTTTTGTAGGATGCAAAAATCATGTTTTTAAAAAAAAAAAGTTTTGCTGAATAATTTAACTATTTGCAAAATATACTTACCAGAAGTTTTTATTCCGCTTTTACTGACTATGAAGCAGTATATCAAATACTATCTTCTGAGCTAAAATTCTAATCTTACATTGAAAAATTTTATCTTACATTTAAAAACAAATTGTTATCAAATATACGGGTCTCAAAAAATCAGCAAATAACTGTCGAGCAACAGATATCCGCAGTTTCTCGACAGAATGCACATTTGTTTTAGCTTCCATTGCCAGTGGTTTAATGGGGGTGATCACGCACTGGAGCAATACTATCGAAAATCTTATACCTTAATCGAAATCTGGGATTTGCAGCAGACTCTTCATCTACTTAGAATTTTAGCGAAGCCGTCGACTAGTTGGGCAACATATTTATGGCCCAAAACCTCTAGAAATTTCATTATCTGATGACTAGCTTTTTTTGCAATATCTGCTTTGATTCAAGATGATTCTCAATGACAGGCACTTAGTTCATTTGATCCTCGTCGTAGCCTTCTCTCAATAGTTCAATCACGTCCCGGGTCGAGGTTGTGGTTTTATGATCAGACAGTCGCAACTAATTTTCAGTATCCGAGGCAATGTGTCAGCGACCTGCGCGACCGAACGAAAGAAAACCGCGACCGGAGCGACCGAATGAAAAAAATTAACCGCGACTGGCGCGATCAAAAAAAATTAACTGCGACCGACACGAACGCCGAAAAATTAACGGCAATTGTCACGGCCAAAAAAACTAAAAAGATATTGATAAGAAACGACAGAAGAAAATGACCGGGTCAAGGTTTGGCAATTTATTTTTCGATTTGACCGTCTCGATCAAAAAATGATCTTGAGACAGGCTCGATATGTTTCGACCGCTGCGACTCATTTTTCGACCATGCTGCGACTAATTTTTGACCGCTGCGACTTATTTTTCGACCAAGCCGCGGCTAGTTTTTCGACCACCGCGACTAATTTTTCGACTATGCCATATATAATTTTTCGAGCACTGCGATTAATTTTCGACCATGTTGCGACTAACTTTTCAACCGCCGCGACTATTTTTTTTGTCCATGCCGCGGATAATTTTTAGATCGCCGCGGATAATCTTTCGACCACCGCGGCTAATTTTTTGACCGCCGCGACTAATTTTTCGACCACTGCGATTAATTTTTTGACCATGCCATATCTAATTTGTTGACCGCTGAGGTTAGTTTTCGACCAGGTCGCGACTAGTTTTTCAACCGCTGCGAGTTTTTTTTCGTCCCTACTGTAACTAATTTATCGATCGCCGCGGATAATTTTTCGACCACCGCGACTAATTTTTCGACCATGCCGCGGCTTATTTTTCGACTACCGCGATTTCTTTTTGACCCACCTATATCTAATTTTTCGACGATGCGGTTAATTTTCGACCATATCTCGACTAATTTTTCGAGCGCCGCGACTATTTTTTTAATCCAAAGCACGACTAATTTCATTATGTGGCATCTTAACTGCCTGATTTAAGTATAAGTTGCAAAATATCACAGGGAAATCGAATAAAGGCTAGCATGGTAGGTTTGGACTAAGGGGACCAGAGTTCGACTCCTGGACAGTCCTTAGGGAACTAATTTTTCGACCATTGCGACCGAGATACGATATTTCCAGACTCAGTCCGCGACTAATTTTTTCACCATCGCGACCGAGATAAGCTTTTTCCAGACTCAGTACAAGACTATTTTTCGACCATGGCGACCGAGATACGCTATTTCGAGACTCAGTACAAGACTATTTTTCGACCATCGCGACCGAGATACGCTATTTCGAGACTCAGTACAAGACTATTTTTTCTACCATCACGACCGAGATAGGCTTTTTCCAGACTCAGTACAAGACTATTTTTTCGACCATGGCGACCGAGATAGGCTTTTTCCAGACTCAGTACAAGACTATTTTTTCGACCATGGCGA